>NC_000076.6:105126521-105437658 GCF_000001635.26 Mus musculus | reverse complement strand
AAAGAAAATGAAAGAATGAACAGCAGCAATCATGCTGTTGGATAGAGGATATGAATATCTGGAATCAGTGACAGGCTCAGAGAGCGTCATGCAAGCAGGCTGGGTTTAAAACGGAGCCTTCTGAAGAGAGGTATGCGTGGACAAAACGCTTGGTCCATCAAATTAGGGGATTCGTTGTATAAATCATATTGCCACCGGAAGATTATTTTTCCTATTTCTATGACCAAAAGTTTTCAAAGGCTTTATCATAAAATATTGAAAAAGAAAGAAAAAAATCCCTGAGGGGTATTTTTGTTATTAGTAATTGATGACGGAGGGTCCGGCCCATTGTGAGTGGTGCCATCTCTGGGCTGGTGGTCCTGGGTTCTAGAGGAAAGCAGGCTGAGCGAGCCATGATGAGCAAGCCACTAAATAGCACCTTCCATGGCCTCTGTATCAGCTGTTGCCTTTAGGTTCTTCCTGTGTTTGACTTCCTGTCATGACATCCTTCGATGATGAACAGCGATGTGGAAATATAAGCCAAGCAAACCGCTTTCTCCCTAAGTAGTTTTGGTCATGGTGTTTCATCACCGCAATAGACACCCTAACTGGGACAGTCCCTAAAGGTGACAAAGGAAGCAGAAAGGCTGATGCTGTGCCTTCTCAGCATGAAAGCATTTTTTCCCCAGAATTACATTATATCTCTATGGCAAGCACTTACACTCAGGGTGTTCACTGAACAGCACCCGGTAGATTGTAGGTGCTTCATATCCTTGAAGGTCATCCCATAGCACAGTCTGATAAGCTTGTGATGGCTGAGATTTGAGCTCATTTATAACTCCCATTTTAGTCCAAAGTCCTTACTGATGCTGTTTTGTTTTTGTTTTTTTTTTTTGTTTTGTTTTGTTTTTTTCTGGAATGATAGGTAATGGTTAGTAAAAGGTGTCTTTTTTTCTTTTCTTTTTTTAGTAAAGACATTGTCATAGTGAGTTGCTTTGAAAACTGAGATCTAATGGCTCAATGGTCCCAGTAGTTTCCCCCAGATAACGTGGTAGATGCTCAAACGGGTTTGCTGTGGGAACATCGACTCTGTCTGTTTTCGCTTTGTTACCTGTTCTGTGTTCACGAGCATCCCCTTTCAGTGATCATAGAATGCTATCATTAGCACAGTGGCTTATTTGAAGTATCGTCCTATGGGTTATACTAAGAACATTTGGTGAAATTGAAAGGTAAGCTAAGAGTTTGAATGTCAGCCCTCTTGGCTTCTCAGTATTATGTCTGCCTTATACTCACAGCCACATCCTACCTTGATGCCTGATAGGATGTGGTTATATAGATTTTTTTTATCTGTGGAAACTCAGAATGCAGCCACTATTAACTAACCTGAAGACCTGGGCAAATTTTTCTTGGATACTGATGTGAATAATCATATCTTTTCATGGTATATATCCTTAGTATCTTTGACTATTTCCTTGTACCACATTTTTTAAAAGTCCTAAAATGTGACAGGTCAAGGTAAGTGGTTATCTAGTAAAATGTTATACTTGCTTCAGAATTGGTACCCCCTTTCCCAGTGAACACACATCATGGGCAGATACTTTGTACAATTCTGTTTTGTGTTTTAAATGTGGTTGCTGTTTTTAATTATGTCTGCAGTTCTTCTATAAGAACTTAGTCTATCATTTTTAGGCTTAATAAACAATATCTACTATAGACTATCTCCTTAGTTATTTATATTGTAAATTTTTTCCTTAGTGAGGAGCTTCAAATTTTATCTTATGTAAGAATTTCTCCTCAATTCTGGCCTGGGATACCTCTCCTCTAATCCCAACACAATTTCCTTTGAAAAACAGCAGTGAAATTTTATTAAACTCTTAATAATTTATAATGCCTAGCCAAAGAAAATAAAAATGATTACTGAAAGGCACAAGTCTGCACTACAAATAAATTGTGTGCCGGTGGCAGCCACTAATTCGAAGCAGCTTGTGAATTTGGGCAGAAAGTTTTTAAATTATCTGAATTATAGTTCTAACTTAATTTGTCATCCATGGAAATGAAGTGACTTCTCTAAGAACAGCAAAACGGGCTGCCGGAACATGGTACAATACATCAATCCTGGAAGCAGGCTTGAGTTCAGATGAATCCGCACCTTTTTGCTCCTTTGGCCGCCCCCACACCCCCATGCAATGTAATGTTTGGTTTGTGTTCAAGGAAGATGCCCACCAAGACTCATAGTCCTATTTAGACACCATGCAAGATGGCTTCTTTTCTAGCCTGACTCTAGTTAGGCAAGAGGCTTTGTCTCAGTGAAGACATTCTTCTATGCCATTCCCCCCTCCCCATCTTTTCCAAAATATCAGTAAACTTTATGGAGTAGAACATATAAAGTTAACATATTTTCTGAAGGGTTTTAAAGGACAAAGTTGTTTGTCTTTTAAGGTAGCGAGATGGAAAAAGTTTAGTAGGACCGTGGCATAATAAACCAATAAAGCCAGCTGGACAAACATTTACCCACTGAAGTAGGTGCTAAGGCCAGGCGAGAATCCGTCTATGCAGCTTGAACATGTGCTAAGAGCCTTGTTGCAGTTTCTGGCAGATTATTTGCAAGATTAGTACTGAGGCTACAAAGCAGTGTCAACTGGAAAGAAGCCAAGAAAAGCCTCCATGTTTTAAATTTTCAGTAGTTGGGGCACTTACTGATCTCCGCTGTTTATTGAGGCCCTTTCTGGAGGACATTGGAGAACAAAACCAGTTAGTTATGTCTAGTTTTCCCCCCTCCCCTCTTAAAATGCTTCTTTCTGCAATTCAGTTGAGCTCTTCAAACAAAATGTGTGGTGAATTATTGCCAAATAAATCTGTAAGGAGAATGAAAATCCCAAACAAATATGCCAGATATACAGCTGCTAATCTGTCCGCTAATTGGAATATTGACAAATTCAATAATGTATTCAAGATTTTTTTCTGCTCAACTTTTAAGAAATTTTAATGTTGACCAGAGCTGTATCTTGACACTTAAGGCTGTTATCCATTAAATACATAATTGGTTTCCAAAACTTGAGGCCAATACAGCCAAGGAGGGAGCATGGGGAAGGGATTTCCACTGTCTGCTACTAAACAAAACAAACAGAACAACAGCTCCAGGACTGTGCAAACAGAATTATCCACAGGGCCTCTTTAAAGCAGTGTTTCAAAGCTTATGAGATTTCGGATAGATATTAACAAAACTTAAGTTATAACTTCTTTAAGGAATGGTGTAGATGTTGGTGCTTTTAGTGACCACACACACACACACACACACACACACTTTTAAGGAATATTACAATTAGTGTGGGCATTGGCTGCTTTTCTCGTTGTTGTGACCCAGTGTGTTTCTGAAGGAACTTAATGTCTTATTTAGGCTTAGAGTTGAAAATGTAATGCAGTCCTTCAAGGTTGGAAGGTGTGGGGGAGGCAGAGTAAGATGCTAGGTACCACTTAGTTTGTAGTCAGGACCAGAGACCTATGAGCTCTGTGTTCATCTTTCTTCTCTTTCTGCCCTTTCTAATTGGTCAAAGATTTCTGCCAGTAGGATGGTGCTGCAGAAATGACAATGGGCGTTTCCTTCTCAGCTAAACCCCTATGGAAACTGCCATACAGGCCAGACCTTCTAGAGGTGTCTCCTAGATGGTTTCAAATTCAATCAAGATAACACGGAAGATTATCCAGTATACTGTGTCAGATCATCTATGGATATTAATGCTGAGAACAAATATATATGACAATCATATTGAGGGAATTTAAAGGAGGATATTAAATAATATGTAGTATAATTCTGCCAGTCTTTCTTTTGTTTCAGACCAACTGGCCTCCAACTCAGAGAAATCCCTCTGCCTCTGCCTCCAGAGTGCTGAGATTAAATGCATGTATCACTGCACAGAGCATATAATTCCATCTTGCACGTAAATGTAATGCAAATCCTGGTGGGTCTGTTGTGTGATTAGTAGTGGGTTGCTATCTGTCTTAGAAGTACTGTCCTTTAGAGACACAGAAATGTTGCACCTGAAGTTTTGGAGTGACCCTAATATTTTCTTAGTGGATCTCTCTTAATACTAGACCCTGATTTTGAGCTTCTAGGACACTGAGTACTGAAACACTATTGTATCATTAGATAAAACTCCATCAGTGTTCTTGCTTCTAGTTCAGTATCTACAGGCTTTTCCAAGATGTAAGCCTTTCCAGCAACTATAGAAAACATCAAAGCTTCCGTTGGTCTGGTGCATTTAATTTGAAGAAAATAACTGTTTCCTGAGCTAGTTCTTCCTGAGTAGACGAGTCTATTCTTCAGAAGGTCTCAAAGTGACTGATCAAGCTGTCTCTTACGTGGCCGCCTTTGATTTTTTTTTCTAATTTCAAGGTTTTTTAAAATAGTACTTCTTTAAACTTTTGTGATTTTGAATAATTAGTCATTCTGAGAAAGAGGATGATGTTTTAATTCATAGAGACACCGCGGAGTGGGTGATGAATTTACATCCCTCTCTTACTCCCTCTGTTACATGATTTATAAAGCATGGGCTTTTACCATCGTTTTCTTAATATGTAGCAAATTGGCAGTAATATTGATAATGACTCTGTAGATGGAGAGCAACACTTAGGGAAAGTTTGGACGTTCTATCCCGATCCTTTACACTAAAACCTTCTGATCATTTATTCTGAATGTTTTACGGAAGTCTGAGTTGGCGTTTGACTGGTGGTGGCGTTGGCTGTATTTCTGACTCACCGAGGCTTTGTTTTTCCTACATTTCTCTACTGGCTCTCCGTGACTGCTGTGCTAATGCACCTATTCTCCCTCTGTAACTGTTGAGTTCGGACCCAGTTATATATTTTTCTGGACTCCTTATTCCTATAAATTCAACTTATAAAATGTGCTAGTCACTTTATTCTGGTATGATTTTCATAAGCGCTACGATTTGCTAACCTAGTCATCCCCCACCCCTTTCTTCCATTCTCATCTACTTTTAAAGCCTAGGCATTCTCTGCAAGTTCGCCACCCCTCCATTTGTATATGTGACTCATACTTACCTCAGCAATCATTAGTCATGTGTAGCGGTTCTGTTGTGGTACCTGGTATTTAGATAGCTGCACTAGTATGAGCATTGTAATTGGTAAATAGCTACCTCTTTCCTCAACTCAATTTCCTGAGCCTAGCGCAAGCAAGCCTGTACAAACCTAGCTCCCATTCTCTTTAAGTTTTGAATATCAATTCTGGTTCTATCACTTTATGTGAGAGATGATGTTTTTGTGCCTCACACTTCATTATCTTTTTTTTTTTTTGACTATAGGAGTTGCATTCTGGAAGAAAGATTAGAAAGAAGAAGTTGATGTTATTTTAATGGGATGTTTTGAAGTTGTTATTTAAAAAGTTATATGGCTTTCAGTCAATAGTAAAGTCAATAGATACAAAGTGCTCAGTGGCCAAAGCCCCTTCCGCTCCACACAGCTTTCCAGCGTGCTGCCCTAACTTAACATCATTTAGACATTTTAGTCAGTACCAATAGTTGCAAAAGAAATGGACCAAAGGGAATTGAGCAAAGCTTGTGTTCCTTTATTGTGCAGTGTTTTACTTATAGATTAGCCTTAAGTCATCTTTTTTTAGAAATCATGAATTATGAATGGAAATGGCGAATGCCCTTTCACGTACAAGGTGCTCCTGTGTAGAGACTCTGGTATAGTAGAAACAGCTCTGTGACAACCAGTCTAGTGATGGGATTTTCCACCTCTGCTACGTCCTATGCAGTCTTGTCAGAGATGTCTCATCTTTTGTCCCTGAAATTATGTGAAAAAATATTAGTGATACTATAGGATATATATCATATATATATATATGTATACATACATATATATATATATATACATATATATATATATATACAGACACACACACACATACACACATGGGTATAGATATCTTTATATCTATACATGTATCTACATATACATGTATCTGTATATCTATGTATATGTAGATATATGTATAGATATAGAGATATCTATATCCATATCTATATCCATATCCATACATAGGAGATATATAAATATATTCTGGATATACCTATAGATACATAAATAGTTATATATATGTATTAATATCCATATATATAGGAGATATATAGATATATCCTAGATATATTTATAAATACATATAGTTATCTCTATATCTATACATATATCTACATATACATCATTATGTCTTCTATGTATATACATATGCATAAAACACATATACTTTGAAGACTAAAAAGGTCTACACTCCCACTAGTATATGGTCCTTCCTCAGTTTTCTACTTATAATCTCTTTTGGGTCCAGATGTGATTTCAGGACAAAGCCTGGCTGGCACAAACAGTGCTGACTATATTGTGGTGACCAAATTGGTGTCATGTCATCACCAGTCCCTCGACAACCATGGCTTTGTTATTCTGGTGCTGAATTACTCTCCCACAATCCTTTCTTCCCTCACAATCATAATCAGTGTGAAAACAGCCTCTGTCCCCAAGTAGTCATCCATGGACTTAATGTTGATAATGAGCCCCTTGTTTTGCTGGAAACTCAGGCTTTTGTTGAGTGTGCTTCCTACCAAACTGATCATTTTCAGCATGTGGAGCCCATTAGGCCACGCTGGAGCTGGCTTCACTGTTCAATTTGCTAACACTGCATCTGTTCCTATCCTGATGATAACACCTGGATCAGTTTAGAAGTTGTGTAGGAGTTTAAGAGACGGTGTAGTTAATTTCTAAAACAACTGTTGGTCTTTAGATGTGTGAACCCCGTGGTCTTTCACATTCCAGACGAACTCATTGCCTTTTGGGCACGTTTATACCTGCGTGTGCTTTCTGAGTGTGAAATAGAAAACACGTGTCTCCTCCGCGGTCTTTATTTTCACTTAAACTCTTCTGCAGGGTGACACTGGGGAGGTTGTTACTGTTCTTTTTCTTTTCCTTTCGGGTGACAAGGAAGATGCCTTAATATTTAACCTCTGTAACCTGTCGCGAATGTTCACGGAAATGCAGTGCTGACAGATGACTTTGTTCCCTGCTTTGTCAAAACGCATGTGTACTCGCCGTCCAAGCCATTTCTGATACTGTAAGGAAGCCATTGATTCTGCTTGGAAGCTGTGAAGTGGACAGGCATTAAAAATTAAAGAAAGGCTATTCAGTTACTAAGACTACATGCCTTATCTCCGTGGCTCACTAAAAGCCTGGTGCCAGTTCACTGAAGCTGTGATAAATGACCTTTCCCAATGACCTCTGTGCCTTTTAAAGACAGCACAGTTTGGAGTTCCTGTTTAAAGTGCTAAATGCGCTTGGGATGTTGTACAGTATTACTCCCATTAGGAACATTGAATATAACCTCAGGATACCCTCAGAGAGGAAACAATTAGAAAACAAGGCTGAGAAACCAAGTGAGTCTCTCTGCTTTGTTGTCTTCCCCAAGTTAACTGTTAGTTGTTACCTGTTAAAAATATCCATTTCTCTCTGCATAAAATGACCATGACCATAGTAGAGGTGATGACACTGCCCTTTAGGTCAAAGATCTCTTTGTGATCTTAAACTTTTTTTTGGGTCGCAGTCTAAGCCATCATGATCATAGCCCGCATGTTTGGGTTTAGCTCACATGGCAAATGTAAAAAGATCCCTAACGAATATTATTTTGATCTGCAGCTTTTACTTGCAAGTATGGCAGAGTTTTAATGTGTATTATCTGTCTTTCCAGTGTACTCAAATGTACTGTCTTTGAAAATAAGTGTCTTCTGTGATTTGAAAGGCTTGAACTAATTATTTTTCTGTCTCATACAAAGAAATTACAAGATTTGAATTTATACCTAAAATATCAGTGTTTATAGAGTACAATATCATGTTTCACATGAAATGATGATCTTAGTCTAAGAGGTAGTGCAATAACTGCCATTCTTATGGTGAAGCTGCTACCGAGAATCACCTACTCAGGATGCGACATCCAAACACTGTGACTTTCTCTTTTTTGTGTGTGTCTTTTTGATCATCTCACTTAACTTTTTAGTCCTCTATCCTGGCCGAGGTAGATGGCTGTAGATACCATTTCTGGATTCTTAGATTAGCTTATGGGTTTAACTTGTGGTCAATCCAGAGGCAGTTTAGCACAGGTTCACTAGGGAAAAAAATGACCAAAGGTGTTATATGAGTGTGCTAAGAGAATAATAAATGATATCAGCAACTGAAAGCAGTCTGTACATGTACTGACATTTCAGAAATGTGGCGCTCTTTTTGTTGAAGAGAGACTGCAACAAAGTTGAGTTTGGCCTTGAACTTGTAACCCTAATTTCTCAGCCTCTACGACTGTTGGATTATGGGGATATGTCACCATGTCTAGCTTAAAAACGACACAAAAACAAACAACAGAAACAAAATGTACTCTTGTATGGCAGTGAAAAAGGCAAGGAGAATATGTGTGTGTGTATAGATACACACATACACACACACACACACAGAGAGTTCAGGACAGTCACTTATTCACTTTTCTTGAAAAGTATATGTCTGCATGGTTTGCCTACATGCATATCAGTATACTGCATGTATTTCTGTCCCAGTGGAAGCCAGAGGAACGCAGTAAATCCCCTGGAGCTGGCACAGCAGAAGGTTGTGAGCTGCCATGTGGGCAATGGGATTAAACCCAGGTCTTCCGGAAGAGCAGCCAATGCTCTTTAACTGCTTAACCATCTTGCCAGCCCCAATACAGTCATTTATTAAGTGTCCACTGTGTATTAGGCACCAGTCTTTGGAATTAACCTGGTTATCTTATTTAACCTGCATCAGCACTGGCTTATAGATGAGAAAGGGGAATCACAGCGAGGAAGCCCAAGAAGAATGATTTCAATCAAGATTTGGCTAACCCTGCACGTCCTGAGATGTGCATTTTTAACACGGCGCATGAATTAAAAAAAAAAAAAAAGAAAAAGTTGCTTCAGATAAAAGATGAATGTAGTTTCCTCTTTATGGATTGGAGTGAAAAGTCAGATGTGTCTTGCTTAGATTCCTCTGACTGAATACTATCTTTCATTCTCGTACTTAGATTCTGCTTGTTCATTTCATGCCTTGTGCATTTATTTAATTAGAACGGTGACTTGTATGTTGAAAAAGTTTTATTGGTAGTGGTGGGGGTGATAGAAATTGTGCTCACTGATAGCAATCGTGATCAAGTGTGAGTAGAGATGATGTGAAGCCTGGCTTGAAGAGAGTCCATCCAGGTTGTTGGCTTAGCAGTCAGAATGAAGGGTTAAAAAGCGGTGCTCCTTAATGCAGCTGTTCGAGTGATGTTAGCACAACCATACAGTGTACCATGTTTCTCACTTTGCTCTTCTTAAAGGCACACACTTGGGCTCTGTCACTTGGCTGTTAGTAACATGAGATCTAAAGGAGCTAGCTGATTATTCTCCCATAACATTTAGCACATGGATATTGCGAGCCTACAATGTGATTTATTTAAAAGGCTACGAACAGAAAAAAACATCAGAGCTTCCTGGAATTTAATTTATTCCTTGATTATTAAACTGTCACCAAGGACTGACATCCCAGATCAGAAAATACTACATATTGGAATGGCAGTAAATTTTAATGGTGAAGTTAATATCTCTTTCTGTCTTTTTTTTTTTTTTTTTTTTTTTTTGCATGAAATATCTCTTGCCTTGCATGACAAATTAGAGAGTTGCTGGCGGTTTGTGGACCAAATGTTTGGGTATTTTGCGTAGGCTCATCTGTGCTGGTTTTAAATGAGAGTGTTTTCCTCTCTGCCTGTTTCTCATCAGGGCTCATATATTCTTGCGTCCAAAAAGACTCTCTGATTTAGCTGTGAGGCCGATTTTATTGTAGGGACGTCTGCGTAGTCTGTCATCACAGGCAGTTCTGGTGACACTGCCCATGTTGTGCGTGTGTGTTGTGGCAATATGCTCAAGTCTGATCTTTCTCAGATGCATGTGTGAGTGTAGTGCAACTCTTTTATAGCTGAAAAAGAGATGCAGGCAGCAAAACTTTTCTGCCAGAATATGTTTTCTATTAGATTTTGTAAGGCGAAATTATAGGGTATCGTGGTGCTCTCATGAGGCCGCCGCTCGCACCCGTCACTGGAAGACAGCTAACACCTTCCTTTGACTCACGTTTTCCAAGATTCCTTAGTGTTAAAAGATGAATTTCTTTTTGAAATGCAGAAATTAAAAGAATATGGCCCAAAGCATTTTTATAGCTTTATTGAGTCTTGAGGGCAGATATATGGATTCCAGACAAAACGCAATAAATAGATCCAGGGCTTTACTTTCAAAATGCCTTACCAACATTTCCTGCTGGAGACTTATGTCCAGGAGGAAGAACAGCAACTGCTTTGAGAGTTAGATGGAGTGGGCTGGAGAGCCACAGTCATGTTCTTTCTGAGTCTCTTCTCTAATTAACCTCCTCCTCCTCCTCCTCCTCCTGTTCCTCCTCCTCCTCTTCCTCCTCCTGCTCCTCCTCCTCCCCCTCCCCCTCCTCCCCCTCCCCCTCCTCCCCCTCCTCTCCCTCCTCCTCCCCCTCCTCCTCCTCCCCCTCCCCCCCCCCTCCTCCTCCTCCTCCTCCTCCTCCTCCTCCTCCTCTTCCTCCTCCTCCTGTTTCCTGGTTTGGAGCCTTATTGGGAAGATTAAAATGGAATAATGCATGTGCTCTGTGAATCTTGTTAGTCTCAGGGTAAATACCATCGCCATTTTACTATGCCTGTCTGGTTAGCATGTGTGTTGGTCCCATTGGTAGGATTGAGATTTTCCTTCCTCCTTGGTGAGAACCTAGTCAATTCTGGCATAACTGGATAGAAGACATCTCTTATATCCCTATTTCTATTCACAGAGAAGTTCAGCCTTTTAGGAAACACAGGGTTGTAGGTACAGTGTCAAAGTAATCAAACCTGGCTCGGTATAAATATGCCGACATTGGGCGGGCTGTTTGCCCCTGTCATGTACTTCTGTGTAATGGTCTGCAAGTGCTTCCATTACAAAGTCACCCAGACCGGTAGCATGCACAATAGAAATGGATTTCCCTACAGTTTTGGATGCTGGAAATCAAGATGCAGTTGCCATCAGCTTTGTCTTCTCTCATAGTCTTTGCCTTTATCATTTAGAAGGCTTATTTCTCAAAATGTCCTCCCCCAGTCTTTCCTCTGAGCACTTCATACATCCCCAGTGGCTCTCCAGGTGTCCAAATTCTTTTAAGTGGACACCAATCAGGTTGGGTTAGAAACAACTCCTGAAGTCTCATTTTAACTTAATAACCATTTTTAATGTCCTTATCTCCGAGTGTGTCACTCCCTGAGATGTTGAGAGTCTCATGTATTTAGGGGAGATGGGAAAACCACTCAGCCTGTATTTGGCAGAATAATAGAAAAGTGGGTCCCCTCCTGGAATCCGGAGGCAGCTCTAATCTTTGTGGAACTAAGTCTCAGGTGAGACTCTTCAGTTCTCACCTCTAAGACTATCTGTCTTTACTGACTTGGAGCCACAGTGGGTACGGCAGTGTTGAACATGAGCACATTTTGTCAAGTGTAGAGTGATAAAAACACGAAATGATGCCGTAAGTGGAATACCTGTGAGGATACATTGGCAACATTTGGGAAATGTAAAATATAAAATGTGAAGGCTCATTGCAGACACTTGGCTGAATCGGCTTCTTGGCTATTCTGATTTTTGGCTGATGGAGAAGTGAGGATAAAGAAAGGTGACCGGGTTAAGACTCACTTCAGAAAAGACAGAAAGAAACCGCAACTATAAGCGGAACATCTGGATAGTTTAACACGAACAGTTTCCTGTTGGTGACACTGCCTTTTAAAAGGCGGCTTGTTTTTGCCTTTTGGTGACTGTTTCCGGTTTTCATGATCTGTCTAGGTGTAGGGTGGGAGTCACTTGATGGTGACCTTAGCCAGCAGGCATTTTTTTTCCTCTTTACCTGGGGTGTGAGGAACAGGAACATTCCTTAAGGATGTGACTCTTTAAAAGAAAGCAATATTATTCTTGGAAGATTGGGACAGTTGCCATCACCTTCACATATCTATTCTGAAAATGACTGGTGTTGTAATGTGTGCCAATTAAGGATTGTAAGTGATCGGGCTTATTCTCAGTGATCCAAGCATGCTTGTTGAGAGTGTAGTTGGATGCCTGAAACCTTGTGTACAAAGACAATCTTCCTTTCTTCTCCCCATGACCAAGACTGTGCTCAAAACAGAGATGTTGGGATCTGTTGGATACACTTACAATCTCTCTTAGAACCTAGTAAATATCAAGGAGGTAGTTAAACAGCCTCCCTTAACCTCCACACCTCCCCCACATATTTTTTATTTGTTTTTTGGTTTTTGGTTTTTTTTTTTTTTAGATAGAATATCATTTGCAGCCTCTAGTTTGTGATATCTTTATCTCAGCAGGCAGAATGGTGGAGTTCAACTTCTGTCATCATGCCCAACTAGACTACTATTAAGTTTGAAAAATTACAAGTGTTGAGTCACACTTGTTCTTTTTTTTTTTTTAATTACTGCAGTGTTTTACCAATACTCAAAAGCCATTTGCAATAGAAACAGACGATGTTTTGTAAAACCAAAGAAATAAAATCTATATCACTACTCATTACCTTGTCACCTATAAACCTAGGTACTTAGGAGGATAAAGTGGGATAGTAATGAGTTCAAGGCCAGCCTGTGGCAGGCCAGCCTGGACTCGAGACTTGCGATATGTTTGCCAAAGCTTTTCACATGCTGAGCTTACAGGTGGGTACCACATGCCTGGCCTCTCCTGTTTGATGCATATGAAACTCTACTGACAAATTCACGATGACTATAAACTTGTGTACTGAAATGATTCTTTTACTTGATTTAATAATGAGAACATTCCAAAGTGCCTCTTCAAAGCTGTTATCAGTTTCTTGAAAACTAGCAGGGTAGGTTTTTAAGGCTTTTAGTTGTGGCTGAATCGGTTTAGAATACTGGAAAAGAGACAATCATGTCTTGATAAATTAGATACTGTCTCTTGATAAATTAGGAAGGTGCAATGAGCACATAGTTACCAAGTAAACGAGTAGGAAATATTTTTCATCATACTAAGTTTCAAAGCCATAGGGAAAAAAAAATCAAGATGTTCAGAAGATAATATTTGAGCTGAGGATTCTTTTAATCAGTGGAATTAAACTTCTGGAGTATAGTATTCCTGATATCTTCCTGCTGTTAGCATTTGCTTTAATCTTGCTAAATAGTTTCCATGTAAATATCATTTAGAAACATCTTTAGGTAACTACAGTTTCAACTTCAGTGAGCAGCTTTGCTTTGCAGGAGTTAATTCTTGCCAGGGACAGTTAAAGCCTTTTAGAGACCCTTTGGAGAAAATTTGAATCGGCCATTGTTTTATCTGGAGAATTTAGGTTTCTTCAAAAGTATTTAGGAGAGAGTCTTCCCCCAGCTTTGTCTGAATGAGAAGAAAGGGTTCAGAGGAAGCAGTTTTGAGCTGAAGAAAGAGTTGCCTTAGCTCTGGGAGGGTAATTTCCAATAATCTGGGTTTAGATTCAGTCACAGCCTGAGCCATCTTTAAATGGTTTTCCTTTTCTAGTTATGGAGGATTGTGTGGTGGGGTAGGAGCACATTTCTGTTTACTTCCAGCTCACAAATGCCCTTTCATTGCTTATGGGAAAAGCTCTCAAAGGAATGGAGTGGAATTGGCTAAAAAATACTCCTTTGGTTGCAAGATCTACCTTTGCGGTCAACCAACACGTGCTCTGTGCCTTTCCCACTCCAGCCTTTCGTGCTTAGCTGGGAAACCGGCTCTCTCTCACATCTTGTGACCTTTCTCCCAGACAGCGAGATGGTGAGAATTTATTAAGTGGTAGTTGCTTATGAAGTTATCATTTCTGACCTTGACAGGTTTACAGTCTAGTTGGGGGGGAGATCAAGAAGCAAACGACCAAGCAGTTCCTTGTATAATGATAAATGGTAGCCTGATTCTAGTGCCTTTCATTGTCCCTGGACCTTAAGACATCCCTGCCCAAGCAGTAGAGTGCCTTTCTATAAAAAGTCCTTGTTCTGTTTGATTCTGAAATACATCACTTATCCCTCAAACTGAGGCAGGATAAAGATGTTCTAGTAGTTTTTCTTTATTCCCCAACCCTATTAGCCAAGTATTTGCATATTAACTGGAGCTTTCTAAATATAATGGCTTATCCCTAAAGAGGGACTTTAATGAAGGGATTATAGGTTAAGTGGCAAATGAGTGCCAGAGACATTTAGGTAAGCCAATTAACCTGATGGTTGTTCACAGTTAATTATCATTGTGTGAGCAGGGGTTAGTGCTCAGAGTGAGTGAACTCCTTTTAGATGAAAGTGATAATTCCCTACACGCTTAAAACAATTTAGGAATTTTCTAAAGAGGTGAATGAAGCTTCTGATATTAGTCATCGCTAATTAGAGTTGAGTTTATCAGACGTGTCTTGGATGCCTACTGTGTGTTACCTCTCCAAAAGTAAGTGAGTTGTGTTTTCCGGTAGTACCTTGGGGGAGTTAAAGATGTTGCAAGAAGGAAAGTGAACCACACAGAAAGATTACTGGGGTCACTGGAGAGAGTGGCACTGGGAGAGGTCATGGCAGTGACTTCTGTTGTCCCAGTCTTCCTTCAAACTCACCACACTTCTGTGCACTTTGAAAATGCTGGAGTCACAGCTTCATCGGACCTCCTGACATGACTGTAGGCTTGCATTCCCGGTGCAAGTTTCCGACCTTCAGAAACGGTATGGATTTGTCTTATATTCTAGTATAGCTGTGAGTATTTTTATTGGAAGAGAATTCATCACACTCTGTTGTGAAATTCCTCGTACAATTATTTGCTTCTTCTGTTAGGCTATTACTCAAAGTCTCGAATTTTTGACTATTTTGCACAGTGTTCTGTTTTGCCCTTTGCAGTACCTAGCCCATGAACAAGTAGATGAATAATCAGGCAGGTGAATGCTTTCTTTGACAGATCCAGTCTTTATTGTATTGAGAATTGAAAAGGGAATATTAAACACACTTGTGTAACATTCAACACACACACACACACACACATTCCTAATTATTCCTTCTGAAACACGTCTTATATACCATCCCTTTTGAGATCCTTGGTCCTTGGCCTTAGAGGTCAGTATTAATGAGAATGCATTAGTACCCAAAGCCAAATGCAAATGCAGTGAGCGGAAGTAACCAGGAAGTCCTCATGTAGTTTCCAAATTAGCATGCTGTAGTGGAAAGATGTAATGATTGGAAGAAAACAGTCCATGTTTTCCCAGGAGACAAGTAATTGTTTGAAGGTGGCTGTGAGGTTTTTGTTTGCTTGTTTGTTTGTTTTTTGTTTTTTGTTTGTTTTCCATTTCTTTATTTCTTTCTTTAATGGAAAGAAAAAGGACATGATAAGGGATTTCTATAGAGTGAAGGTGGAGTTAGTGTTGTATTTCTGGAACTTTTTTAGCTCATAGGATACATAATGAATCAAGATGAGAAGGCAGACAGCAGGCAAAGTTATTGAGTTCCCTTTAACAATATATATTGCATACCTACGATATATGGGTCGCTGAGAGAAAAGGACATAGTGTCTTTCCTGAGGGGACCTATAGCCTAATGAAGAGAGGATCCAAATGGCTAGGTAGCTCTAGTCAGCGTGCTGAGCAGCACAAGGGAGAAGTAATGGAAGCCCAGATAAGGATTTCAGAAAAGGGACAAGAGGTGGATTCAAGGGATGCTCTGATGTGGTGGAAAGCTTCAGAATGTCCTTAAACAGTTTTCAGAAAAAGATGTAGGGGCAATGAGAGAAGGACCCTCGTGTGCAGCCTCCAGTTCAGCGATGTAGTCATGAAAGCACTCAAGGTGGGGACTGTGGAAGAGAAAGGTGGTTTGTAGGAAGAATCTCTGTGGATTCAGTCTTAGCAAATGTAAGGCACGAAAAGAGCAACTGTACTGTTATATGAGA
Organism: Mus musculus; assembly: GCF_000001635.26. Lineage (NCBI taxonomy): Eukaryota > Metazoa > Chordata > Mammalia > Rodentia > Muridae > Mus > Mus musculus. The sequence continues at coordinate 105,421,684 of NC_000076.6, read as the reverse complement.
AGTGTATAATGAGTGCTGCGCTGAGCAGCATTGTTGATTGCATGTGTTAGACAAACATCTCTTGGAGGGAGGAAGCTGCATCTGTTGGCTTTAGGCACAGCTGGATCCAACTATACCAAGAAGTGTCCCCTTTCCCGTTTGCCCTGATTTCTGATAATATAAGTTAGCCTTAATTCTCAGACATAACCTACCTTTAAACAACGCTAGGATCTCATCTCACTCCCAAAATATGATGCCCTTTCTCAATGTATTATTGGCACCACCCTGACTCTGATTGGATGGCTTTCCGTTCATTCAGTTGTGGCCAGGGATGGAGATGAACAGCTGTAGTGTTCTGAGGGACAGAATTCCAAGATTTTTCTTCGGGTTTTGAGGGGAGCCTTGACCTGGTCTGTAAGAGCTGAGAGTATGTAGGAGCTGTTTCCTAAAGGAAATAACACGACACCTATCTCAGCAAGAAGAGGTCTGCAAAACCAGCAAGTGTTACTGTTATCCATCAAAGTGACAGTGGTTGATGTGCTCTTTGCTGAGAAGGGTTGTTCTTACCTGCAAAGCGCCCATCGGGACATAAAGGTACTCTGTATTAATAAAGAAGCCCGGATTCTATTACTCATCTTTCCATATAGGTGTGGGCAGTAAGCAGGAGAAATAGCTCAGGGGTTAAAAACCCTGATGACCGGAGAATGATCCCTGACCCTGTGCACCATGCATCTGTGATCCCAGTGTCCATCTGGGAAATGGGAGCAAAGGCAGGAGAATCCGTGGAAGCTTGCTGGCTTGGCACATGCAAAGGCAAAGCACTACAAAGGAGCCTCCCAAACCAAGCAATAATAAGAGAGACCCTGCCTCAAAAACAAGGTGCCAAGTGGAGGGTACCTTCCCCAAAGCGCCCCTGACCTCGATCCTCATTGTATTTGTGGCTACATGATCTACATATGAGAAGAGTTAGATTTGAATGTTATGGTGTGTTTGTGTAGGCCAGAGTCCAGCATTTGGCAGGCGGGTTCTTGTCTTCCACCATGGGGTCCTTGGATCTAAATCAGGTAGTCTCTTCTCTTCTCCTCTCTTCTCTTCTCTTCTCTTCTCTTCTCTTCTCTTCTCTTCTCTTCTCTTCTCTTCTTCCCTTCCCTTCCCTTTTCTTTTTTCTTTTTTCTTATTAGAATTTACATGTCAAATTATTATTATTAGAATTTACATGTCAAATGTTATTCCCTTTCCTAGCTTCTCCTCTGAAAATCCCCTATCCCCTCCCTTCCCCTCCTGCTCACCAACCCACCCACTCCTGCTTCCTGGCCATGGCATTCCCCTATACTGGGGCATAGAACCTTCATAGGACCAACCTCTCCTCCCATTGATGACTGACAAGGCCATCCTCTGCTACATATGCAGCTGGAGCCATAAATCCCACCATGTGTTTTCTTTGGTTGGTGGTTTAGTCCCAGGGCACTCTGGAGGTACTGGTTAGTTCATGTTGTTCCTCCTATGGGGCTGCAATCTCCTTCAGTTTCTTGGGTACTTTCTCTAGCTCCTTCATTTGGGACCCTGTGCTCTGTTCAATCAATGAATGTGAGCATCCACTTCAGTCAGGCACTGGCAGAGCCTCTCAGGAAACAGCTATATCAGGCTCCTACCAGCAAGCTCCCGTTGGCATCTACAGTAGTGTCTGGTTCTGGTGATTGTCAGGTGTGGCAGTCTCTGGATGGTCATTCTTGCAGTCTCTGCTTCACACTTTGTGAAACTCAAAAAGAAGGGAGACCAAAGTGTGAATACTTCTATCCATCATAGAAGGGGGGACAAAATACTCAGGTAGTCAGGTTTATGCATCAAGCACTTTTTTTTACACCTGCTGAGGCATCTCTCACCACCTTAAAGCCTAAAGGAGCTTTAAGTGAAATACTCATATCTTGGATTCTCCGGATCTGACAAGTGTAAACTCTAGTAAGTGTTGAAAGCAACATTGTTTGCGTTGGATACAAGCATCCATGGTTTGGGGTTCGGGGTGGTCACCATGACAACAGCTTACACAGAGTACATACATGTGCATGCACGTACGTGCATTGCATTATACACACTTGTGTCACAAGGACATGCTTTACACGTACTCTTTGGCGTGCATGTACACGCCATTCGCATGTATGTCATAGAACACGTTGGGTTGCACATAGGAGTGTGCTTTGAGTTTATTTCTAATGGGGTGGGGGGTCCGACAAGGCAATTACAGTTTCCTTTAACTTACAAGAGAGAATAACAAGCTACTGGGAGACAGGGCACACTGTGTTGACCTTCCAGTCAATGTGTGTCCAGTTGGATCCAGAATGTGTTTCATCTTCCCACTCATCTCCCTTCTTCTGCTCTTCTCCTCTCCATCCCGGAATCATGGGTGGTGCATGTGTATAGGCTCTGCCACTGAGATACATCCCAAGAGGCATTTTCTTAGGAGTTGTATCACACTGATGTAGCACACTGCCTTATTTCTGCATAAATACATCAGTTTGTATATTGCCGGAATGTGGTTTGTTAAGGAAAGGCATTCTTTTTCTTCTCGTGTACAACAGATTTCTAACCTATTTCGTCGAAGTTGTTTTTCTCCTCTCCCTGCTTCGGGGCTTGGCCTTTCCGAACATTTCAACAGGGCAGTGGCAGAACATTCTACTTTTGCTGGCTGGAGCATCATACTGCTCTGAAGGACTAATGGGCACCACTTGTGAGGGTGCTTGCCCCAGGAAAGGTCAGCAGGTGGGAGAAATAGCAGTGGGAATCTGTAGTCAACAACAGGTGAGGGACCTGTGACACGCCATCCGTCAGCTTCATAACACCGCCGGCCTTTGTCAACATTTAAAAAGAACAATCAAGTCCAGCGTGGTGGCACACACCTTTAATCCCAGCACTCGGGAGGAAGAGGCAGGCAGATTTCTGAGTTCGAGGCCAGCCTGGTCTACAAAGTGAGTTCCAGGATAGGCAGGGCTACACAGAGAAACCCTGTCTTGAAAAAACCAAAAAAAAAAAAAAAGAACAATCACAAGGCAGCAAAACCAGAGAGATACAAATTAACAAAACCAGAAGCAGCTTAAGGACTGTGCAAACTGAAGAGGCTGGATCAAAAAGATTCAAAAGAATTCTACCTACAAGTGCCTCTCTTCCCCTGTGCTACTCTGACCCCCCACTTCCCCATCCCCAACTTTCCCCAGATGGAAATTTTCCAGACTCTTTAATATCTGAGTTTTCTGATACGGGCTCCTGCAGGCAACCTTAAGAATCAGACCCACGTGCCGTTCTGTGCTGGCATTGAGGTGTTTCATCAGCTGTGAAACAGCAGAAGTCGTTTTCACTGTTTCTATTTTGGACTCAGAGGAGAGAATGCAAATGGATCAAACTCTATTTTGCTTCGTGTCAAACGACAATGACTCCGCATCCTGGCAGAAGATCGTTCAGAATCTATTAAGGCCCCTCTGGTCTCTCTCCCCGAATGCAGTGCTGAGTGGTGTGTGTCATAATTCGGTCCTTATCACTGACTCGCAGGTGTGACGTGACTTCTATGATAAAAGCCCAAGGCTGTTTTATAATATACTGTGATCTTTTGTCATACCATTCACTTGGGTACAGAAAAGTCCGGCTTAGGCTGATAGCACACATTAAAGAACTTCATCATGAAACTGTGTCCCTCAGTCTAGTATGTTGTACACGGAGGTGCGGTATGTCCCGGTGCCTCCTATCTGCGTTAGTAACACTCTTTGCCCTTACATTTCTTTTCATTAGAGACTATAGATTTCTTGCTATGCTTTAGAGTCCCCCCCACCCCGAAAGCTTGTTCCTTCATCTGAAATTCTCATTTTTGTGAGGGACAGACGGAGCTCATTGCTGCTTGCTTCCGTTACTAGGTTTACTGCTCTCATGTTAAGAAATTCCAGCTGCTTTGAGCAGATTTTTCAGGTTTCTTCATTTTTTTCTTTTTTTCTCAGAAAGCTTTTACAGAAGTTGCTCAAACATCATAGAATAATTGGGTCAGGGAAGACCACTTTCCATCCTTCTTGGACGGTCCATTGCAATAATAATGTATTTCCTTGCGTTTCTCGCTGTATTAATAAGGCCCTCTATCCCAAACTTTGCCCTGAGCTATCCCCAGGTTTGCCCTGAGCTCGAGGCTCTCGCATGGATACTTCAGTGGTTCTGCACTGATACTAGAGATATATACACGTCCTCTTTGAGGTCAATATCTAGCATAAGCCAGTCAAGCTTCATTCTGAATTACTTGAAATCTGCTCTCTCTGACAACGCTGTTTGGCAGTATGTCAGTTTTTCATATTTCTTTTAAATTTTAATTATAACCCATCAAGTCTTAAGCAATTACTTCTGGGTTAGACTCTTGATGAATGTCATAGCAGGGTGTTTTAATTTAATGGATCCAGAAAAAAACATCTGTTTCTAATATTTTAAAAGCCAATTTATATGGAAATTCATTTAATATACAGTCGATACACGGAGACTTGAAAAATCAAAATGGAAAAATCAAACAACTGTGATGTCGTCGGTCTTCCATTAACAAAGGATTTTGCTGTGTCTGGGCTCAGCTGCTGCTACTGGTTGACATTCCCAGAATCATCACTTAGGAGAACTAGCAATGTCGTCTTAGAGAAACAGGACAGTTAACTTAAAGCTAGCATCTAACACGACAGCAGGTCATTGTCCTCTGATTACTTTCGTCAGTTGTATGCAACTTCTGTTGTGGGCTATAGAGTTCATATGTAAGAGGAGGTGCCCAGGAGACTGGAGGTTAAACTTCTGCCTTTAAGATGCTTTCTGGATAGCAGCATCCATGGGCTGATATAGCAGAGGTCTGCCTGGTCCGGCCTCAGTAGGAGGAGATGTGCCTAATCCTGTAGAGACTTGAGGCCCCAGGGAGTGGAGAGACCTGATAGGGTAGGGGAACACCCTCTTTGAGGCAAAGTGGGGGAGGAGTGGGATGAGGAACTGTGGGAGGGGATATTGGGAGGGTGAGCCACCCCGGAATGTAAATAAAATAAAAACAAAGATGCTTTCTGGAAGTGATCAAAGTTCGTCCCATGACCTTATTTAACATTAAAGGAAATCCGAGAACCATATTCTCAGCTCAAAATTTGTATGAAGATGAGTGAGGAAAAGCTTATGTTTTGGGAGGGAGCACAGAACTAGTTTTATTCTAAATATTAAGACAAAGTTTTAACAGATCAGTCTAGAAACATTAATGTTTCTCTTAAATAGAGAATATACATAAAGGACTAGCCTAGTGATAGATACCTACCTTCTAGTAGATAACTACCAATAACTGATAGCCTCTGTTCATTCTAAAATCTACATATACCTGATTTAAGAATTTACTGGTTTACTAGACATTATGGTGTAGTATTTTTTTTCGTAGGACTTTACTTTGATCCTTCTCAAATGCCCAAACGACCGACCCCGGTACGGGACTAGTTGAGGATTTTCCAGGTCTGGAGCTTTGCAGTCCTCCTGCCTTTGACCTCAGGACTCTCTGGTACTCTGATGAGGGAGCAGGTGCCCAGGAGTACAAAATAATCCAGAGGTCTCCTTTCTGACCAGGAACGATAAGAGCACCGAAGGGGAATTTTCTAAACAGAATGACTTACATGTCATCTTCAAAGAGGAATTCTATCCCCTTGGGGCTATTGATAATTTAATAAAATTGTGAAAAATGTAAAACAATTATAGGATATATTTAACCAGATTCTACTGTCTTCAGGTTCTTCCATTATCCACCCAGGTTCATGTTTTTCTCTCTTAAAACATAAATCAAAACAAAAATGAAAATGAAACAGTGTGTGTGTGTGTGAGAGAGAGAGAGAGAGAGAGAGAGAGAGAGACAGAGAGAGAGACAGAGACAGAGACAGAGAGACAGAGAGAAAGAGAGAGAGAAAGAGAGAGAGACAGAGAGAGAGAGAGAGAGAGAGAGAGAGAGAGAGAGAGAGAGAGATCATGAAGTTATCTTGTGTTGGATAGCTACTCCTGAGCATGAGGCCTGCCCTGGATTCTGGTCGGGCAGTGCCACTCCACTGAAGAAAACTAAAATTTTTTTGTTTCTCTCCCAGTAGCACTGAGTTGAAAATTATGCCTTGACTGTGCTTATGTCTCTTTCTCTGACAGCATTCTGTCTGGTTTGATCTAGTCTAAGGTTGTTGGCATCATTAGAAGTGAGAATCAGGTATCTGTTTTATCTTACGGATCAGGCCTTAAATCCAAGAAAAAAAAATGTGGTTGGTGACTTCCAAACATTTCTTCCCCTACAGTCCCAGTGGGTGTACAATGCTTGTTGTTCTCAGGGTTTGTGACTGGGTGACATTGACGGTGATTACGGTGATTACTTCCCCCTTCATTAGCTTGTACAGTACCTTCCAGGACTATGAATGCTGCTCAGTAGGGACAAAGCTTCTGGTTGAGCATGGGTTCTATTTGTCCATGTTGGATGATAGCCGTGTGTAGTATCTTCAGCAACTCGGTTTCCCTATCAGTTTAGGAGGCTAAACAAGAATATTGACAGTAGCCTTCTCTGCCCTCTCCTCCTATTCCGCTCTCCATTGAACCCTCCTATTCTAATTTCCTTAGTAACATTGTAGTCAATTTCCCCTTTTTTTGGAAGATCCCCTTCTCCTTATAACCATCTACCTACCCTCCGGATATTCTGGATGAAACACACACTTGATTATTTAATATTTGTCATGACATTTCATTAAAAATCTTAACAGTGTCGTCCTGAGCAAGGATTGCCAAAATCTTCCATTGATGAGATAATTACCTGTTCTTTTAAGTAGACCTTAAAGCAAAGATAACCGTTAACTATTTTACATTTTTTATAGCTACTTAAGTGTCCCTGGTGGTGTATGAATTACATTTTGGGAAAGCTCAGAATCCTAAAAAAATAATACAAACTATGATACTCATATTCCAAACACTTATGGCTTTGAACCAGTTATTAGTTTATCTTTCTCAACCATACTTTTATCACCTGAGAGATGTTGATAGTCAGATATCAGATAATAGCAATGCTTGGTCAGTGTTGTTCCGAAGTTTAAATGAGAAGTTGTAGCCAAGGGAACCAGCGTTGACAGACAGCAACTATCCTGCAAACAGTAGGTCCTTCTGTCTTGACATTGACATGGAAGTATGAAGTATATAATCCTGGAAATACATTCGAGTCAGGTGACAGTGCAGTATCATTATGATTTTTACAGGTGATGACAGCGCCTGTGAAAGTGCAGAATTGGGAAAAGCTGTAGTGTAAATAATGGCTGGCAGACAAGATCTCCTCTCATCCTTCTGGCTCTCTTTGCCACAGCTTCCTTGTGATCCACAGACCAGCATCATGAACACCATTGGTGACCATATCAGTGTGTGGCATCTCTGCTTTCTCCAGTGTCCTCCTCCGTCAGAGCCATCTATTACCCTGATACTCAGGTGATGGATGGCTATGAGGAGTGCTGCTCCAAAGGCCTGGTACTGATGCTGAATCTATATGCATCTCATAGAGGAGCAGTACCCAGGCCTTCTGGGAAATGCAGTCTCAGGAGCCTAAAGGCTGTGTTGTAGAGTTAGCTGCACGAGGGCTTCAGAACAATTCCTTGGTCACTACATGGGAGGCTGAGAAGTGAGAGAGCAATTGTATTTTCATTTGTTCTTCAAAGGCTGTGCTCATCAAGGGGGCAGCCTTCTCAAGATGGCAAAGCAGCCTTTTCTGTAGCTTTAGCAGGGATTGTGGGGATGATCTGGGTTCAATCTCTGTGTACTGAGAACTCTACCCTAAAGTCTATGAATGACACACTTAGAGGAAGACTATGTCTCATCAACATGTTTCCCTTTTCGTTGTTGTTTTCATCTTATTTCATTTTTAATATCTTTTGTTTTTCAGCCGTGCTATCAAGACTAATCAAGACCTCCTGCCAGAAACCCCCTGGACACACATTTTCTACAATGACTTTTGGGGGACTCTTCTAACCCACAGCGGTAGCCACAAGTCCTACCGGCCACTCTGCACTCTCTCTTTTCGACTGAATCATGCCATTGGAGGGCTGAATCCCTGGAGCTATCACCTTGTCAATGTCCTGTTGCATGCGGCTGTCACCGGCCTCTTCACACGCTTCTCCAAGGCCCTCCTTGGGGACGGATACTGGACCTTCATGGCTGGCTTGATGTTTGCTTCACACCCCATCCACACGGAAGCGGTGGCGGGCATCGTGGGACGAGCAGATGTGGGCGCTAGTCTCTTTTTTCTCCTGTCCCTGCTCTGCTACATTAAGCACTGTTCTACAAGAGGCTACTCTGCCAGAACTTGGGGCTGGTTCCTGGGGACTGGATTGTGCGCTGGATGCAGCATGCTTTGGAAAGAGCAAGGAGTGACTGTCCTGGCAGTTTCAGCCGTTTATGACGTCTTTGTCTTCCACAGGCTAAAAATGAAGCAGATCCTGCCTACCATTTACAAAGTAAGTGGTTGTTACCTCTGGATCATTGCATTATCGAGTTGGCTGTGTGCTTCATCCTTTGCTGCCATTTTTTAAAAGACAGATTTGTTCTTCTTCAAGCAGAATTTAAAACGAGTAGTCCCCTTTTTGTCTTCTTTTAAGTAGAGCACACATTTTGACCTTTCTCTACCAAACAGGCTTTCTGTCCCTGCTCATTTTATTTCTGAACGTCTTCCTGTGATTCTCAAGCTGGCAGGAGAGAAATTTTGCCTTGTAAAGTGGCATGCATCTTGATTGGATTCACTTCTATTTTATTTCCTTTTTGCCAAATTCAGTATAATGTAGTATTTGACTGTGATGTATGTTTGTAAGAATGACACAGTCGATGACTGCGCTAGATGCTGGCGTCTGTGGAGGGGAAACCCTGTGTTATTTGTCAATAGGACTGTCCCTGACTTACAGCCCTCTCATTGGGGTTGGGAAGTCAGATGTTTAAACAGTGATCCATGCTCACCTTGCTTTGTTTCCCATGTATAAGAATAGAAGAGGCATAACAGAGTGGTTTTTAGAAGTTTTGCCCTGAGGCCAATTAAGACTTTGACTTCAGGGCTTAATATTTGTATTCTCTTGGTGACTTCAAATGTAATATCATTGCAAGGCCGTGGAGTAATTTTGGGACCACCTTATACTTAAAGAGACCAAGCATGTTTCTGGTAGAGCTTGTGAAAAGAGGTCATAAAGACATGTATCTATTAAGCATTCACTCATAATGAACTATAAATAAATTTATTTGCTAACAGTTCTTCAGCCTGTAGGTAATTTACCACTTATTTAAGCTATAGAACTTGCAGAGGTATGAGGCGTATGTGCGAGTTTATTTTTATACGAAGTGTTAAGTCTTGGCTAAATATTAAACATGATAGAACACTGAAAAATCTTCAGTGTTTTTCAGATTTGTTTGATTGTCAATGTTAAGAACTCTATATAACCACTGAGCACAGAATGACAGAAATATGTTTAATGCCGGTATACAAATTGTTAGAAACTCTTGTAGTACCAAGGCCAAAATTCTCACAACGTCTTTTAATGAAATTCCACTCTGCAACTCAAACAACAGATGTTAAAATCATATATTCTATCTCAGTACAGTCCAGAGGTGCACGAAGGTATCTGTGTGCTAAAGAATAGGAAAAATTTCTTAGTTTATTTTTTTTTGTAGTCTCGCTGTTATATTTTTGAAAGAGCAATAAGACTTTGTACATAGAGTGAGCACACTGAAGTTCACACCGCAGTCTCAGATTTGAGCTGAGATGTCTCAGGCATTGTTTCTTTGCATAGGACAAAATGTGTATGTTGTATACATAGAACAAGCCTCTAGTGACATCACAAGGTCCAACACTAGTGATAGAACACAGGACAGTGGAGTCAGAAACATCCCCTTTTCTTCCATCTATAAATTGGAAGTCATTTTTTGCCTACTGTGTTTCCAAAGACTTTTCCCTCCTGCCCAGCCTGTAGCAACCCTCACATTGAGGGCCAAGGGCCACAGTCTAAGACACTATGTGTAGCCCATAAGGAACGGTTTTAGGGGCAGGGGCTCCTTGAGAAACTGCCTGCCTTCCTATCTCTGCACCCAGAGCTGAACTTTGGTTTGGTTGTAAAGGGAAAGATTTCATATGCCCAGCTATGGTGTGGAAATGTCAGTTGTTTTACGCAGGTCCCCACATTTCTTTTGGATGTAAGAGAGGACATTTATAAAACTGATTGAGTTGGGACCTAGCCAGCCTGCACATGTGTAGCAGAAATGCAGCTTAGTCTTCATGTGGGTCTCCCAGCAACTGGAGCTGGGGCTTACCCTGTCTCTGTTGCCTGCCTATGGATCCTGCCTCCTAGCTAGGCTGTCTTATCAGGTCTCAGTGGGAGTAGCTATACCTAATCCTGCAGTGATTTGAGGTGCCAGGGTGGATAAGGGGCAGGGGCTTAAGGGGCAGGATTTGAGGAGGGACTATATGAGAAGGAATTGGGAGGAGAATGGGGACGAGATATGAAGTGAATAAATAGAATTATGGGATGAAAGAAGGAAGGAAGGAGAGAAGGAAAGAGATGGGATGGGGAAGGAAGGAGGGAGGAAGGAAAAGAAAAAAAGAAAAATAAATACAATTGATGGATTGAGATAATAGTCTTTCTGTATTGCTCAGCCAGGCCTGGAGTGGGCTTGGCTGAGTCTCCACTTCAGCCTCTGGAGCATCTGGGACCAGAAACTTGCTCAACCACACCCAACAAGCTGTGGGTTATGGTTGTGGACACTCACTTACATAGAAACTGACAGATTTTTCCCGTTTTTTTTTCCCTCCCCCAAGTTCCCCTTTGCTTAAAATTGAATTGTAAAGGAAACATGGATGTGAAAAAACTAAAACAATGATCTGTTATTACTATTATTTAAGATTTTAATTTTACTTATTATATGGACATGTCTGTGTGGGTGCCCATCCTTTGAGCTTGCAGAAGCCAGTAGAGGGTGTACGATCTCCTAGAGCTGGGGTTACAGGTGTACCTGGGACCCGATTCTGGTCCTCCTGATGTAGCAGCAAGTGCCTTTAATCACTGAGCCATCTCCTCAGCCCGGTTCTTATTTATTAGCTGTCGTCTTAAACATATACTTAGTAGGCATTGAGTATGGTCATTGCTTATTTTTGTGCCCTGAAGGGACAATAATCTTCCCTTAGAACTCAAGAATTAAGGCTCGATGAAGTCCCTCTGTGACTTCATTTAAATGTTGTCACTTTAAAGAAAATTCTGCATACAGTTTGATGCTAGAAAACAGCATATGGATGACAATCTCAAATCCCTTTTAATTGTTTCAAGGGGCATTAAAAATCCCCTCTATATGATGTCATCGACAATAACAAACCTTGGTCTGCAGTGCAAAAAGAACGAGGCATTCCCTGATCCTTGTCCTTGTGGGGACACAGATTCTGCAGCTTTTGGACCTCCTGTTGGTAGCATGTGAGGCACTGAATTTTTTTCTTCTGCACAGGTTCCATTTCACCAGCCCATTGTTTTAATATTTTCATTCAGGACTCAGTTTTAAGATGCTTGGAATTCTCCTCAGAGAAAACTTCAGTTCAGTTCTCCAAGCATATTTTCAAGGGCAGGGTTATTTACTACCAAACTCCTTACTTAAAGAGCATTCCGGAAAATAATGGTGATGCACATAGAAAATTATTTGTTTATGTGACATTAATATGTTATGCAGCTGCTGGATTAGAGAACAGAAAAGCCTCCAACAGGGGACTTCCTTAGAGAGTGAGGTCCCCGTGTTTTGAGAGAGGACTTTACAGTTCTGACGGTGCAGAGTGTTCTGTTGCCCCTATCTTCTTGAAGCGTTTACATTGACAAAACAAAGAAATAAACCAAGACATGTTGTTAACTGATCGATGGAGACATTCGAGAGGTGTTACATCAAGAAAGGAGGCTCCCATGGGCTTCCGATGGTGTCTGATGACATTCTTAGCTTTTGGGTGGGTGGGAACTAGCAATCTGTTAATTGGTTCCAAAAGATTTTCTTCTACTAGACAGAGGATGTTAAGTCCTATCCAGAGGTGGTCTATCCAGTAAGGGTAAAGCTAGCCAGAGCTAAGGCCATTAGTGTCTGGACTCCCCACTTTACAACGCTCCACCTCATTGCAGTCTTTTGCTTGATCAGTGTGGACCAACAGGGTTCATTCCAGGACACCTTGATGATACTTACCAGGACTGTTGGCAACCACCTCTTCTAGGCCAACCACCAGCAGTGGGAGTGGACGAGGCAGCTTGACCCTTTATCTGCTCATACTCTTTTATTTTGGTGCTCTCTGTTTAAGCTCTTTCTGTCATTCTTAGCTTTTGCTCCAGTGACCTTGGGATAATGGATTCTTAGTATTTACCAGGAAGAAGAGAGATAATTTTATCATGGCTGAGTACTTTCAGCAGAGGTGAAGGTCACTGTTAATCTCCGGGAAGGCAGGAGGAATAACACAGGCCCAAATCATCATGGCCAAGTTACTTAAAGCAAACACTTAATTAAAGCAAGCTCTTTGATTTGTGTATATGGGCTGCCTCCCCTTAAGGTGGGGTTTGAGTGATCAGCATTGAATGTGAGGAAGACAAGGATTTTATAGCTCAGGGTAGGGGGTTTCCTAATGGAGGATTGGTGAGAAACTGGATGTGATTACTGGAGCCAAGCATAACAGTTTAGCCCTATATGGTCTCTGGAAACAAACACATGGTGAGAGGCAGGCATAGCAAGGTAGACATAACAAAGTAGTCATAACTGGAGAGCTGTGAAGGTCATAGAATCTTTTGAAACAAATGTAGGGTTGCAAAATGAATAGAAACAGCTTTGTGAAACAAAGACACAATTGCCATCCTAGAACAGATACTAGTAGTTAGAGTTCCAGATGGGGCATAGCCCTTGAGAAACAGGGTTAGAACTAAACAGGGTGGACCTAGTTTCTCTTTACTACAAGGTGATTTTTAAGCCTAAGATGGAGGCAGGCTGGTTCTTGTGTCACCCAGAAGATTACTGACAGTCACTGGGATTAGAATGCAAGGTTTTGCTGGAGAGATGGCTCAGTGGTTAAGAGCACTGACTGCTCTTCCAGAGGTCCCTGAGTTCAATTCCCAGCAACCACATGGTGGCTCACCATGTAATGGGATCTGATGTCTCCTTCTGGTGTATCTGAAGATAGCAACAGTGTACTCACATACACAAAATAGGATGCAAGGCTCCAAGACTGTCCAGCGAGTGGCCTTTTCACTGTAGTGAAAGGCAGAAGATGAACAAAGTCACGTGATGACGCAGTAAAGGGGACATGATACAGAGTCTTTGCTCACAAGGGCTTGCTCCTTGGCCAGTTTCCTTCTCTGGTTGGTGAGGAAGCATCAGTTCTCTGGAGGAGTTTTGACAAATATTGAGGTGTTCAGTGCGAGCTGGGATGCCCACTTTTAGCAGGCATCTAATATGTCAGCTGCAGAGTAATAAGAAATATTGGTAGAGGTTGTTGATCTCTACCTCATCCTTAAGGCTCCGGCTGTGGTTTGATGGAACGTGATGGTAACAACCCACTCAGGCTGGAGTATGCAGATGAAAGTACACACCTTCAACTAACTAATCTCTCATGACTGAGCTTTGCATTAGATGTGAGCTGTGCCCATAGATTGCATAAGGTGGCTATGGAATAGTATAGCCTTGAGAGACATAGATTTCTACATTCCTGAGAAGAACCTCTCTTGAAGAAAGTGAAATGGATTACAGGAAAGAGAGTGTTGCCATCTACAGAAATCACATTCTAGAACTGTGCGTTGAATGTAGAAAGAGAAATCACACAAAAAAATTAAGTTTGTAATCTTATATTGGACATGTACAGTAACTATGCCAGAGAGCATACAGCCCATGGACCACAGAATATGACTGTGAGAGCCTTCTCATCCAGAAGAATAATCATTTTAAATATCTTACCAATTAACTGAGCATCAAAGTCATGTGGTTTGCCCCATGACATACATGCCTTTGCCCTAGCAAAGTATCAAACATCACTACATTTTCAACTCTATACTACAAATTAGGGAAACAGTCAAATACTCAAATCTGAAAAGGGCTGTCTTTGTAAAACCTGGGGTTGTTTGAACCAGCAATCTTGAAGGGTTCTTTTCTGTAATTCACATAAGATCCTTTTCTGTCCCCCAAACTCAAATGTCTACCAGGTAAATTCAATGCCACATTCTGCAACTGTTATTTCTCTGTGCCTTCCTTATATTGTTATTACAAAAACAAAACAAAACAAAACAAAAACAACAACAACAAAAAACAAGAAACCCTCCTGTCTTTGTTTGGCAGAGCCCGCCCCCCCCCATTTTTTTAAAAGAAGAAATAAATTTTAAATCTTTTTGTGATATCTAATGTTACATTTAAAATTACACACACACACATACACACACACACACACATTTACTAATTTAAAAGCAAATGTTAGGCCTTGGAGAATGCACAGTTGCTAAAGTGCTTAGGATGTGAGTTCAACCCACAGAATTCGTGTTTATGAAGCTGGGCGTGGCGGCATACTCTTATAATCCTGGTACAGGCTAGGCAGGGATAAATGGATTCTGGTAGTCACCCGGTCTAGCTTACCTGCCAAGCTCTGGGACAGTGAGAGATCCTTTCTCCAGATTCATGTAGAAGACTGGTGAGGAATAACCCCTGAGGTTGTCTTCTGGCCTCAATGAGCACATATATATAGACACAAACACCACATACAAAGTCACTTCCTACTGAGTAAGATCCAGATGTTGTTTGAGTCAAAGGGAAGTCTTTGAGATAGCAGAGTTTGGTCAGTTTGACTCGAAAACTTACTACAAACAAGATACTTGCTCATATTATGTGTGTGGTTTTGGCAGTTGTGCAAAGCATACATCACATATATAAGTGTGTGAGTACTTGGCATATGGTAGATATTTAGTGTTTAACAAATACTTAATATTTCCACCTGCTAGGCACTGTTCTTACTGCACTAAAAAATGTTAACGCATTTAAATTATTTAACAAATGCTTACTGAAAGAACTAATGGGATTTATGAAATAATATGGTTGAATACTGACAAACTATAATTTGTTCAGTAGTTAGAAACAGTTGTCAGAAGTTATTAAATATAAAACCTCCAGAAATAAGGACCCAAATCATTCATAGTCATCAACCATGGGGTTCTATTTTATGAACTGGCTATTTTACCCTTGTCCTCTTATGCAATATCTGGCACACAGTAGGTACTCAGCTAGTTATGGAATTCATGTGCAAGCCTTACCCTTTAAAGCATTTGCTGAGATGCTAAGTTGAATTCACATTAGGCACTCCTTTTTATACAGTGATGATTCCATGCCTACATTGGCCAGTCTGGAATGAGCCATGCATGCTGGGGGGGGGATTAATTTTCTAACTAGCTATTTTAGCCTTCCTTTTGTTATTGTTGCTTATTTATGTTCATGTGGTCAAAAATAAAGTTAAAGGGGCCTTGAAATATGTTTCAACTGACCATGCAAAGAAATACTAGCCTTTTATCTGCCCACTATTTTTTTAAAGCTTCCCATAACTCTAAGAGGTTAATAAACTCAACGAAAGCAACCTTTTCCTTATCAGTACCAGGCCTCAATTGCTCAGAGATGGTTTCGGGGCTGACTTAGCATTTCTAAATTATTTTAATGTGGAGACATCCTTTGTGTCATCATTAGGTGGAAAACATTAAAAACGAAGACATAAAAAGAGGCATGGCATCATCAGGCCTTAATGTCGGAATTCTAGTAATAGTTGGAGACAGATTGGGAATATGAAACCAATTCATTTGCTTTTTAAGGAATTTCTTTTTTTAAATATTTTTTATTACGTATTTTCCTCAATTACATTTCCAATGCTATCCCAAAAGTCCCCCATACCCTGCCCCCCACTCCCCTACCCACCCATTCCCACTTTTTGGCCCTGGCGTTCCCCTGTACTGGGGCATATAAAGTTTGCATGTCCAATGGGCCTCTCTTTCCAGTGATGGCCGACAACTAGGCCATCTTTTGATACATATGCAGCTAGAGTCAAGAGCTCCGGGGTACTGGTTAGTTCATAATGTTGTTGCACCTACAGGGTTGCAAATCTCTTTAGCTCCTTGGATACTTTCTCTAGCTCCTCCATTGGGGGCCCTGTGCTCCATCCAATAGCTGACTGTGAGCATCCACTTCTGTGTTTGCCAGGCCCCAGCCTAATCTCACAAGAGACAGTTATATCATGGTCCTTTCAGCAAACACTTGCTAGTGTATGCAATGGTGTCATCGTTTGGAGGCTAATTGTGGGATGGATCCCTGAGCCTGTTGGACTGGCTAATTTTATGTCAGCTTGAAGAAGGCTAGAGTCATCCAATAGGAGGAAGCCCTAACTGAGAGTTCTTCTTCATAAGACATGGCAGTAGGAAAGCCTGTGGAGCATTTAGCATTTTCTTAATTGGTCATGGATGGAGAAAGGCCCAGGTCCTTGTGGATGCGGTCATCCCTCGGAAGATGGTCCTGGGAAAGCAGACTGAGCAAGCCATGCTGAGCAAGCTGGAAAGCAACACCCCTTCAGGGTCTCTGCATCAGGTCCTGCCCTCTGGTTCCTGTTCTGTTTAAGCTCCTGTCCTGGCTTTCTGTAGGGATGGGCTACAATGTAGAAGTTTAAGCCAAATAAACCCTTTCTTGCACAACTTGCTTTTGTTGATATGGTGCTTCATCAAAGCAATAGAAATCCTAAGACTCATGGCTAGTTTTGGTTTACAATAGTTGTTTTTAAAATAAGCATTATCTTTAAATTAAATTTGTGTCTTTATTTCCCATAAATCTGATAAAAGGCTAAGCTGTTACATGGGAAAAATGGGAAGTACTGACAGTTGAAAAATGAGTCATTTTTAGATACAAGTTTTGTTTTAATGCCAACGAGCATGAGTGTTATAGAGGTTGTCCATGGTATGTGCTGTTTATCCTTGTGTTATAGTCTAAAGCTTCAGATGTATGTTGAGAATAAATCTAATTCATGACCCTCATTGCCAGGCTTTTAGCGTTTATCATGTGAAAGATCCCTAAAGGTGAGAGTTTTCATTCTGTGTTCATCACTGCCTGATGGCTACATAGGTTAAATGCTGTCCTGCACACTTGACCATTTCATCTTATGTATAGAAGTGCTCCAACCCAGAGGTGCAGAACCTGCAGGCATTTGCACATTGTGTCTTCACATGCGTTTGTATCTACACTAGGCTGTGGTTTTTGTTGTGATCCTCATCTCAGTTGTACTGTGTGACGTGGGATGTCGTAGTTGTGTTTGAGTTTTCTCAACCAACATCTGTGAGCTCTCCTTGAAGCACTACTCCATATTATACCGTACTTTCCCTTATGCTTGGCTTTGGGAGGATCAAGATATAGCACAGAACCTGAGTCTAGCCACAGGGCCTCATTGCTGTACTGAAGCAGTAGGGCTATTTGTCATGCACTTACAAATGATTTTGGATTTGATCCCGGTATCCTTGTTGTTGTACTTAATATTCATGACCCATGGTACTCCAAAACTCTAACAGCTGCCAACACTGCTAACCAGATAATACTACAAATAAAGTCAAGGTTCAGAAACAGTTGACAATTCAGAAAGTCAAAGATTAAGAAGACATTCCATTCCTGCAGGGGGAGGCTCCTTTGCTGACCCGACTTAAAATGATTCTGTATTCAAGGTGCCATTTAGGGTCAGGTTGAGAGTCATTTCAATTTGGGAAGTGACTACCTTTGCAACCTGCTCCAATGCCTCTATTAAGTTTTAATCCTGGGGACAGAATATATGCTCAGATTGCTTATGAAGGAGAATTTCATCTGTGTGCCAGGCAGTATGGTTGACGATGTGGGGAAACAAAGATGCCCCGAGAGAGTGCATTTGAGAACATCGAAGGGTAGTTCAAAGTGAGAAGTAGTGTGTGTAAAAGTGAGCTGAAATCCAGGCTACAAAGTAGCGGTGGTATATATGAAACATTGGGAGTGCTAAGGGAAGACAGAAGAAGAGAAAGTTGCATGCTAACCAAAACCAAAACCAAAGCCAAAACCAAAACCCAAAAACCAAAAAAACAATCAATCAAACAAACTAACAAACAAAACCAAAACAACCTCCCAGAAAAGAAGTGCTTGAGCAGAAGTACATGGAGTAGTTACAAGTCAGCATTTCAGGTTGAAGAAGTGAGCCAGAAAGGAGGGCTGTATACAGAGGGAAACTCACCAGGGGAACACTGAGCATTGATTTTGGAGATAGACTGCATGACATTTACACAGGAAAAAGAGTAAGGAGAGGAGTTTAACCCCTAGTGTGTGTGACAGTACGGGGCATTTTAACACATGCTGTGGTTCCCCTGGAAAGACACTTTATGATACCCGCATGCATGTGAACTTTGGTTAACCAACAGGAGTCTAGGATGAACAACTCCCATTCTGCCCGTGGGCTGTGTTTTTTTTTTTTTTTTTTTTTCTCTTTCTCTAAAGTCAAAGAAGGGTTTCTTTCTGATGAGACAGAGAATTAGACTCAGGAGTTGAGGTTTCTATTTATACAGCGAGTGTCCCATAATAGCATATACCTCATTCTTCAGCATTATAAAAGCATTTATTTTCTGACCACGGCTATTAGTTTACTTTTCACTGAGCAGTATTTGGCATATTGTTCTACACTACTAATGAGAAAAACAGTGTGTCCTTAAGGGCTTTCTCCTAGGTCCATTCTTCCAGCCTTGCCAAACGGTGTTCAGGTATGCTTATGATTGACCACGAGGCACAAAAATCCCTCTTTGTTTTGGACTCTTTCAAACTGGAAGGACAGAATAAAAAAAAATTAAAAAAAACATTAAAAGCATCCCTTTTACATTACAGAATAAATACTCTATCAGCACTGAATTTCAACCAGTTAAGTCTGCAGTGAAAATGACACCCAAATTGGATCTTGTGATGAATAAATAATGCATCTCATTGAAACCCTCGTCACTGCTCTCCTAACACTCTGTCTGGGGTGCATCTTACATCATTCAGCTCAGTTATCCATAACCTGCCGCCTCGGAGGGATCAAACTGACTGACAGGGGCATCGTGATGGGCAGGGTACCCATACGCAGGACTGTCACTTTCAAAGAAAAGGATCTGCTTTCCAAAACTTGAAACCCATTGTCCTAGTAAATGCCTGGGAGAGTGAAAATGCTAATTTCATGTTGATTTCTCAAGTGAAATTTGAGCTATGGAGAGCCATAGTCATGAATACATTAGAGTCCTTAAAATGTACGACGGGAAGGAGCAGATGCAACTATTATATCCAATGTATTAATAAGTGCACTCGGTATGGAATGTGACACAATGGAGTGTTATAGCTTTAGTTTTTTTTCTCTAGGCATTCTGGTTTTGTCCCTATTAATCATGGTATCCTTTCCGGAGAAAGGATAATGAGAAATCAAGTGGGAGCAACAGCACCTTGTAGTGCCAATGCGAGTGCCTGTGTGGTGGCTGGAAGGTCAGCCTGCCCTTGCTCTCCATGTGTCTTTGCAATGTTGCAGTGCCCAGATGGCTCCCGTATGCTCTGCTGGTCCGATTATAACTCTTGCAACAAGTAAAATAGCATGAATTCAGGATTTAATTTGTGTTTCTTCAGTAATTATAACCTTGATTAGCGAAGTCAGTGTTTCTGTTCCAAAGGGCATCTCCCCGCCCCTCCTCTACTTGTTTATCCATGCCAGGACGATAAGGTGCAGTGGTCATGATCGCCATTGATATGAGAGTCTGTGACACCTATGTTTTGTTACATGGTTTTCATTTTCATAATTCTCCAAAAAAAAGCAAGGAGAACATGAAGAAAACAGAGGACATTAAAAAATAATAATAATAAAGACTGAGTTGGTTTTCAGTAAGTGAAGAAACAGAAAAATACCCAGAGTTCTCTTTAATTGTTGGCTACCCAGAATGCACACACCGGGTACAGATATACGGAGACCTTTGCTGCAGGTAGTATCAATTCTAAAAGTTCTATGTCTGCGTGGCTGCTGTAGTGCATGGCTGTAATCCTAACACTTAGAACGACCACTGGAAGTTTGAAGCCAGCTTGGGCTACATAGACAGACATTGTCTCAAAAAAGCCCCCAAAGGAAGCAAACACAAAACACCCAAAATAAACTTTTGTCTTCATAAAAAGTAAAAACATCATGAAATGCTATAGTTTCATGAATTTGAAATTGCTGAGTCTGTTAGTATTAACACCCAAGCTATTTGAGAACAATTTCTTGGTTTTTACTGTATAGCTGCCTGGACCTATGTCCATTGTGTAATATATGTGTTAGGAAGGTATGTGCTGGGTTGTACATTCCAAGAGAAGAAACCTTGTGAATAAAAGCATCATAATGTTGTCAGTTTACACCCAGCTTATGTATGAATGCTTTGGGTTCATTTCCATAAGTCCTATGAAATGAAAAGCTCCAAATTATTTGGAACATTTACTTTTCTTACTTTGAAGAGACAGGCAAAAATATCCCGGTTTCTTTGCTCATTGTGTATAATTTCTTTTCGTGACATAATGTGACCACTTCAGCCATGTGTTTGGAATAGTGTGTACCCTTTATGAGGTTGGGTCTGATTGTTGGAGGAGAGACAGTGGTACAAACCTTTGAGGGTAACCAGGCTCCGACTTCTGTTTAGAATTTTGCTTTGGTTTTGGTTTGATGAAATAAGATCTCCTGAGCTTAGCGCACCTCTGACACCCTGTGTTAGTGATGCTGGTTTGAACTGTTCCTCAGGCTCCTCCCTACCTCCTGAGTTAGAGAATTTCGCTGCCACACCCAGCTCTGTCTGGCTATAATGCAACCTTCCTTTCCTTCAGAGCCAGCCTGCCATGCCTTCCCCTGAGAGGTCTAGTCTCAGTCTCTCAGTTACTGTTCTTTTGCTGTGAAGAGACACCATGGCCAAGGCAACTCTTTATAACAGACAGCATTTAGTTGGGGGTTTGCTTATGGTTTTTGGAAGGTTAGTCCATTATCATCATGGCGGGGCACATGCAGCATGCAGGCAGGCTTGGCACTGGAGGAGTAGCTAAGAGCAATATGCAGCAGGCAGAGAGAAGGGGAGAGGGAGTAGGGAGAGAAAGAGGGGGAGAGGGAGGGGAGGGCAAGGGAGAGGGAGACCCTAGGCTAGGTGTGAGCTTAGGATATTTCCCCTACCAACATACTTCCTCCAAGGAGGTCATACCTAATCCTTCTCAAATAACTCCACTTTCTGGTGAGCATTTTAATATATGAGCCTAGGGGACTCTTATTCAAACCATTATGTCCTCTGATATGGGAAGCAAATCACATTTAACCCTGGAGATGCTTCTGTCATTCTGTCATAGTGGTCAAAAGTAACTAATAATAGGGATAGGACAATAGCTCAGTGGGGAAAGTGTGTGCCACCCAAGGAGAAGGACCTGGATTTGGATCCCCTGCATTCTAGTGGGCAACTGCAAGCCTAGTGCCTGGGAGCAGAGAAGTCGATGTCAGGTCCTTGCTGGCCATCCAGCTAAGTCCAGAGCTAAGTCCGCAAATTCCAGCCTCAGTAAAACACGCTTTCTCAGAAAAAGAAGGTGACGATCAAGCACAGAGGAAGATGCCCAGTGTTACCTCTGCCTTCCGCAAGGCCGTGCCTAAGTGAGGGCACACACATGCACACACTCGAAAGTCATCAACCTACACACACAAACACACACCTGCACACAGGTAACTAACTCAACAGATGGCCCCAGCGTTTATGTATTGTATTCATGAAGGTTTCATCTGTTACTTTAGGGAGTGGTTAATCAGCATGGCTTCGGCCATTTTTGAATAGTTAGGTGACATGTCAGTAAACTAAAATGGAATACTTGCTGTCCTGTTCACCACAGCTCATAACTGAAAAATGAAAGATAATCACTTTTCAAGGGTCATTCGAAAGCTGATTTTTTTTTTTTTTGACTGAAAATGAGTACACTTACCAGGTCAGGTTGGGCTCTGACTCTCTCTCTCTCCATTAATGTCTTGTCTTTATGACACACGTCGGTAGCCTGGTTTTTTTCCCCTTCAGGCTCAGGAGGGTGCTGTTGCTTATATATCTGAAAAGGAGCCAGGCTTTCCTGTTCTCCACCCCCACCATCCTTTCCCCACTGCATTTCCTTTTAGCCAGGCTTAGAGGAAGGAAGATTAGTTCGCTAGCTGCAGGAGTGTGCGGCCTTCATGTCTCAGTCTTTTGAGGCAAAGAGTCTGTGTTATCACCTGAAGGTGAATGCTAATCTCTTTTTCAGCTTTTATTCTTCCTTAACCTGCCGGGTTGCCTTGTTGCAGCAGCAGACTCCACACCCTCTATTATAACAAACCCTTTCACTCAAGCTTTGAAGCTGCATTTTGGTTCTGTCCTTCTGTCCTTTACTTGATTTCTTGCCTCACAGCGAAGGCTTGAAAGGGAAAAACTTTGCTCTCTAGGGCGATGGTATTTTCTAGCTGGCTGGAAATTTCTTTCTTTCTTTCTTTTTCTTTCTTTCTTTTTTTTTTTTTTTTTTTTTTTTTTTTTTTTTTTTTTTTTTTTGGTTTTTCAAGACAGGGTTTCTCTGTATAGCCCTGGCTGTCCTGGAACTCACTTTGTAGACCAGGCTGGCCTCGAACTCAGAAATCTGCCTGCCTCTGCCTCCCGAGGGCTGGGATTAAAGGCGTGAGCCACCACACCCAACTTTGGAAATTTCTTGAAACTCTTTGGACACCTTACAATGTTCTGCTATTCAGATGAAATTCCTTTTACAGAAACTTAAGTTGTAGTACTGTTGCTTTGTTGCCACAAATCTGTAGACAAACCTAAAGGTTTTGAGAACTTCATTATTTAACATCTTTATTTAATTGACATGACAGATGCAGATGAGGTAGGGATGACTGTGTGTGTGTTTCTTAGAAAAGACTTCAGGTTCCTCATGAGTCCTCTTTGGTTATATCAAACTGTAAAGGTCACCAGCCACTTGGGGCAAACTGGTTGAAACTAAGGATTGCAGCATAAAACTTTGTGCTATTAAATAAGAGAATTGGGTCTGTTTAACTTTTGTTTGGGTTTCAAAGGTTGGTAGGAACACAGGTAAAAACCTCAAAGCTCTCAGGTATTTTGGTTAATATTCAGAACCACTCTGGGCGTTTGGGAACCCCCTCAATATCATTTAAATTTAATATCATTTGCATTAAAACAAGGGTTTCATCATAGGAGAGGGCTATTAAAACCCATCCCTCTACCTATTACACCCTCCAGTGACACACTTTTAGTGCACAGAAGGTTGGTGTTGGTGTCTTTTGTGGCAGAAGAGTACCTTGGTGAATCAGAGCTAAAGAGTGCCTCAAGGATCATACAACAGATCTCAAGCAAGAGATATATTTAGTGGGTGTGTGGGGCAAAAGACTGCCTCTAAGCAGGGAGAAGATGGAGGGAGGGAGGAAGAGAAAAAGAGGAGAGAGGGAGAAGGGAAGGAGGGATGGAGGGAGGGGGGCTTTGATGGGTAGGGATGCTTTATAATGGTATGATGTAAGGGTCTGAAATTGCTGAAGGAAGACCCCAGACTCAGATATTATGAAAAGAAAAGGACCATTTATTCTGCAGAAACAACCAGCATATAGGGGTCAACCACTCTTCAAAATGGCGACCTAAGACAAAGATCCACAGGCCTTCTTATAGAGAACCAGGGGAACTCTCTAGAAGGATTAAGTAATCTAAAATTTCATTGGTAGGTGCTAGGGGGTTACAGGTCTACATTCCCATGTCATGAACAGAACATTTAGCCATAGGAAGAAATAGGGCTGCCTAGCACTTCTGGCCCATCCCAAGATAAGATATTTCTCCATTCTTTGTGGTTATCCTCTGGCTCTTATTTGGGAGGGGGTTTTGTGACCTTGTTTCTGCAATTTATACTCTGTTCCTGGAGGTGGGGCTCATGGCCTAATTTCTAGGACTTAAGGTCTGTTCCTGGAGCTGGTACCTATGGCCTTCTTCTCAAAATCAGGCCTGGTCCTTAAATGGAGACAAATGAGCCAACCTCTACTTAGCTACCACTCCAGTTTACCACAAATCACGATTATGCCATTAAGGAAAAAAAAAAAAAAAAAAAAAAAAAGAAAAACAAAACAAAACAAAACAAAACTCTCTTCTAGGTTCCTTTACAGTATTGCTAGCTCTAGAACTCCAAGGTTCTTTGTAGAGTTGAGTGGCTGGTTATGGTTCACCCTTCTTTATTTCTCTTTGGGTTCTGCTTTTTGTTTTTTGTTTTTTGTTTCCTTCCCATACTAGCTGCACAAGGAAGCTCAGATTCCGTTCCTTCACCCTGGTATTTCAGCTTGATTAAACTCACTTGAAAATGGTGTATTTACTTAATAACTGTCATAGGCTTGACACAAAGACTAAAATCAGCTACGTGCATTTCAGTCTAAGTCGCCTTGCTTTGTCATTTGAATTAGTTCACTACACAATAGAGGTCTCCATGATGCTGCTGAGATTCATACTTATCCAGAGCTAACTGTTGGCTAGCAAGGAGGCTGTCTAAACCTCTCCAGATCTCTAGCTCACTACTACACAAACTCAAAAGAAAGAATATGTAAAGCATTCTCAGTATGCAGTATGGAAGTCTATCAGTTTGCATCTTGTAATTTATAGCAGCAGGGGTAGTGGCGGGGGGGGGGGGTGAGGTGGGGGGGGCTTCAAATGCCACTTCTTGATTCTTAAAAGATTTATAAAGTTTCTTTGATCATCTTATGTGTCTTTTACATTCTTTATATCTGTAAGTCAGAAGACTGACTCCAAATGAATGTGTTTCAGAGGTAAAATAACAAGAAAGATGAACGATCGGATGTTTCAATTGGAAAATGATCTTGGCTGCAGGAAGAAAGTGCTGACTTTAAGTTGTCAAAGCAGCAGTCTGAAGTTTCTGGTTTTTGGACAGGATAATTTGTAGTCTTCGATTCCCTTGCACTCTGCAGTATAATCTTCTCCACAGAGGCACTAACTTCTATATTGTTTATAAAGGAAGGAAAATAATCCCCCTGAGTTCATTAGCTTTCATTTGCATATATGCAGATCCCAATGCAATAACAAAACCATCATCAGGCTCACTGTGAGCTAGGGAAGTGACTTCTGCTATGCACAAGTATTAGAGTATATAGTCGTCACCTAATGCACAGAGAGGGCTAGCGAGGTGAACGTAATTGATGTGAAATAATTTTTCACAAATTCATAGATCTTGTAGAGGAGGTTTCTTTTAAAGATTTATTTATTTAAATTATGTATATGAGTACACTGCCATTGTCTTCAGACACACCAGAGGACAGTATCCTGTTATAGATGGTTGTGAGCCACCATGTGGTTGTTGGGAATTGAACTCAGGACCCCTGGAAGAGCAGTCAGTGCTCTTAGCCACTGAGCCATCTCTCCAGCCCCCAGTGAGAAGGAGTTTAATTAAAAATTTCATCTCTGGACTCACCATCTTTCTATTGCATTATTTTTTGCATGATTTCAGTGAAAAGGGAGGACAGAAATGGTACCATGAAAAAATTATTAATCATTGTGATCCATGTCATTTACTGATACTTTATTTAAATTTGAATGATGTATTCTTCAACATGCAACAGATAGTTTTATAGGTGCTAAAACTGTAAGGTAGGTAGTATTTTATCCCAATACCTACCTCAGTACACAATAACTATATACATAGCTTCAGTATCTTCTATTTAGTCTACACTAAGTGCTAACAGAATCTCATAGCTAGAGAAGCAAATGTTAGGCAAACAATTATAGTCTGATTAGGAAAGAGCCTTCATGGCATTTAAGCATCTTATCCAAGTTTGTGGCAGGCATGTTTGTGTGTGTGTGTGTATGTGTGTGTGTGTGGGGGGGTATGTATGTGTGTGTGTGTCTAGGAGTGGGCAGACAGGATTTCCTATGCAACCCCATCTGGCCTTGAATTCACTAAGTAGACCAGCCTGGCTTCAAATTCTCAATGACCCTCTGTCTTTGTTTGCTTTCCAAATGCTAGGGTTAAATCATGTGACATCATTCCTAACTTTCTTTTTTATAATTAAGACATTTTGTTTTCAGTCAGGTTCTATTTTTCCTCCCCTGACGCCTCATGTAACAGATTTGTCACACACGTTTGAAAGTGTGTGAGGTATATGCATATATGTGCACATATGTGTGTGAATCCATGTGCATGGGTGTGTGAGCCCATGTGGAAGCCAGAGATCAACTTCTAAATGATTGCCCCCATTCCCTTCACCTAACTTTTTGAGACGTAGCCTCTCACTTAACCTGGGGTTTGCAGTTTGGACTAGGCTGGGATAACCAGTTAGAATGGAATAAGCTACTCACCTCTCTGGGATGTGCTCTCTTATCCCTTCACACAGTATTGTAGCAACATTGACATGCAAATAGTGTGTATGCTCTGGAGTATGCTATCTAGTGTGGATCCTAAAGAATACTATTTAAAAAGAGATTTACCTTAATTTTAAATTAACATAATTTAATTTACTTTAATTGTCTTTTTGTGTTATATGTGTGCTCCTGTCTGTGAGAGGATTTGTGAATCATAGGCAGTTGTGATCTTCCCAGCTGTTTGTGCTTGCTTCCTTTCTTTCTTTCTCTTTCTTTCTTTCTTTCTTTCTTTCTTTCTTTCTTTCTTTCTTTCTTTCTTTCTTTCTTTCTTTCTTTCTTCCTTCCTTCCTTCCTTCCTTCCTTCCTTCCTTCCTTTCTTCCTTTCTTCCTTTGTTTCTTTCTCTCCCTCTTTCCCCCCTCTTTCCCTTCTTCCTTCCCCCTCTCCCTTCCTTCCTTTCTTCTTTCGTTCCTTTCTTTTATTGAAATTAGATTTTTTTCTCACATAATATATCATGATACATCATGGTGTGTTTATGGTTTCCTCTCCACCTGCTCCTCCAAGCTCCTCCCCACTCTCCTCCCATCCGGATCCATCCCCCTTTCCTTTCCATCTCTCATTAGAAAACAAACACACTTCTATGGGATAATAAAATAAGATAAAATAAAATAAAAGATAAAACAAAACCAACGCAATGGAATTGGACAAAACAAATAAACCGAAGAAAAGGAGCCCAAGAGAAGGCACCAGAGTCGGAGTGCCCGTGGTGGCACACTCAGGAATCCCTTAAAACGCTAAACGGGGAAGCCATAGTGTATAGTTAAAGGCCATGGGAGGTGGGGAAGAGAGAAAAGAGAAGAAAAACATATAGAGAGTATTAAGTTAAAAAACATTACAAGATGATTAAAAAAAAATAGATGAGAAGAAGCCCCAGGACAAGGAGACTGCAGAGCTGCTGCTGAGTTCCCTTCCTGTTGGCCATCTGTGGCGAGGCATGATGCTCACCCTTAAAGTTAGTGTGCTTCCCAGTGAGATCCCCTTGAGGGGCGGAACATTTTCATTCGTAAGTGGTTGTCAACTGAGTTAAGACTCAGGGTGTGTGTCCACATTTCCTGTCATTTCTAAGATCCCAACATGCCCAGTGCATGCTGCCTCAGTCTCTTTGAGGTCACATGTGTGTAGATCCTACTGATTTAGAGTCTTGTGTTCTCCGTGTTTTCCATTCCCTAATAGTATGTGTTCTTTTGTTTTGTTTTGTTTTTCTATTTTTCGAGACAGGGTTTCTCTGTATAGCCCTGGCTATCCTGGAGCTCACTTTGTAGACCAGGCTGGCCTCGAACTCAGAAATCCACCTGCCTCTGCCTCCAGAGTGCTGGGATTAAAGGCGTGCACCACCACACCTGGCTCATAGTATGTGTTCTTAACTGCCACCCATGTCTCCCGTTTATACTTGCATATCTAAGCTTGTCTGTATATCTATCTTAAAAGTACTTCACCTTTCCTGATTTTGTATATGAAACTCATGGTAGATATGACTTTTTCTTTTCAAACATCACTCATATGCCATAATAGAGTTCTGCAACTTTAGAGTAAGATACTCTAAAGTTAATCTTTCCATGAGAACATGTGTTTAGGTTTACAGCAAATGGAATTAAAACTATAAATTGTCTTGTGTCAAGCCTTTTAGTTTGTTTGTATTAGCTTTGTTGGGGTATAATTCATAATACCATCATTAAACTGGTCTAATTAAACAGCCCAATGACTTACTGGATTTGAGTACATTTCTGAGACTGCGCTATTGCTACAACCTTAAACCTGAAGATGTAATTAAGGGCAGGAAATATGGACATGTAGTTATCGCTGTTTCAAAGATGTAGGGTTTTGTGTTTGTTCTTGTTTGATTTTAAATTCTAACAAGGCCTGTTGGGAAAAGTTCTGACCTCAAACAGTGTGGGTCAGTAAACCTGGTTACAATCTCCTTCAAATGCATTTGTGCTCCCTGGTGTCTTTGATATGTTTAGCAGTCTTATGTACTGTTTAACAAATTGGTAACGGAGTTTGGGGAATCAGTGTATCCTTTCGGGGCTTGTGTGTGGGTCAGGATGCTTGGATCCTTTGTTTGTTTGTTTGTTTAGCAAAACAATGATAAATTGTAGGCTCCTACATAAACATGGTTTTCCGAAGCAGGAATCTTAGGTCAGTGTTTGATTGCTTTCATGGCTGTGTGTTTGATGCATGAAGCCCCCATGGTTTTCCAGTGAGTGTCAGTGGCTTACAGTGCAAACACGAAAAGAGCCCCTCTTGCTTTTTCTCGTATATTTGTTATACATGAATTGGGTACGTGCAACAGTAATTAGGCTGTATTTCAAAAAACATCAAACTGGCTTTTTCAAGGCTATGACTTGGTGTTAGGTTGTCGAAAAAAAAAAGGTGTTGGAAATTCTGGGATGGACTAATTTGTGTTTCATTACCTGTTTGGGGAAAAAAAAAACCCAAAGCCTACTTTAGATAAACTAAACACACACTTAGGAAAATGATAGCATACAGTCATTTCTTTATGCCTTTAAAGAAATAGCCACCATAAGATATGGCCAAGCTAACTGCCTGGACATAAATGCACCTCTGACCAACTTTAAAAAGAGCAATAACATCAAGTTAATTATGGGAAATGATTCTACAAAAATGTAATATGCCATTAAGACATTAGCTGATTGACATCAGATTTCTATAAAGGTCATTTGAACCTGCAGCTCTGCATCCAGCTGGTTTCTATGTTTTTTTTTTCTAGATTAATTACAAAAAAAAAAAAAAGCCTCTGGAAAAAAATGCTAGATATTTGAGAGAAGTTGTGATTTCAGAAATAAAAGGAGCGTGCTGGGAAAGGTCTGGCCATGTGGCATAATGACGTGAACCCCGCAGCTCTAATCAGAAGTCCGCCTCTCACACAGGCTTTGCCTCCACCTAGTTGTGTAATTTCCGACAGGTCATTTAACCTCTCCAGGAGAGTATTTTTTTCCTAATAGGAATATGCCCGCGGAGGCCTAAAAGACAAGTGATATCAGTCTGGTTTCTTTTTTTTTTCTCTAATCACAGTTTTAAAAATAAACTTTAGTGGGTTTCTTTTGTACAATTGTAATCTTGTTTGTCTCTGAAATAAAGAGACTGGAAAGATATATTTCTTGTGCAGACATTACATTCCACATTTCCAGGAATAAAACGTTCA
Source organism: Mus musculus (assembly GCF_000001635.26). Lineage (NCBI taxonomy): Eukaryota > Metazoa > Chordata > Mammalia > Rodentia > Muridae > Mus > Mus musculus. Next base: position 105,392,073 of record NC_000076.6, on the reverse strand, counting down.
GATTCTAAAGTATCCCAATTCTGTTTCTTTCATTTGCTGCACCTCACACTGCCTGAAGATAATCTCCTGTATCCCAGACTAGCTTCAAGCTTGCTGTGTGGCCAGCAAAGGATGACCTGAACTGCTTCTTTTCTTTTTCTTTTTTTTTTTTATTATTAGATGTTTTCTTAATTTACATTTCAAATAGTATCCTCTTTTCTGGTTGTCTTAGTCGGGATTTCTATTCCTGCACAAACATCATGACCAAGAAGCAAGTTGGGGAGGGAAGGGTTTATTCGGCTTACACTTCCATACTGCTGTTCATCACCAAGGAAGTCAGGACTGGAACTCAAGCAGATCAGGAAGCAGGAGCTGATGCAGAGGCCATGGAGGGATGTTCTTTACTGGCTTGCTTCCCCTGGCTTGCTCAGCCTGCTCTCTTATAGAACCCAAGACTACCAGCCCAAAGATGGTCCCACCCACAAGGGACCTTTCCCCCTTGATAACTAATTGAGAAAATGTCCCACAGCTGGATCTCATGGAGGCATTTCCTCAACTGAAGCTCGTTTCTCTGTGATAACTCCAGCCTGTGTCAAGTTGACACACAAAACCAGCCAGTACAATTGACCCCTTGTCAACTTGACACACAAATACATGACTATTATGCCTCAACCCTTATATTCTTATTCATCTCCAAGATCTAAGTAACTTTAAATTTCCCACAGACTTTACATATCACTTCCCCAACTGAAGCTCGTTTCTCTGTGATAACTCCAGCCTGTGCCAAGTTGACACACAAAACCAGCCAGTACACTGGTCTTCCCTCTGAAAACCTTCTGTCCCATCCCTGCTCCCTCTTCTCCTCAACCCACCCACTCCTGCTTCCCTGTCCTGGCATTCCCCTACACTGGAACTTCTGATTCACCTGTCTTTCCATGTGCTGGGCATGTACCACTAACTTGATTCATCCTGTGCTGGGGATCAAACCCAGGGTTTTGTGTGTATTAAGCAAATACTTTTCCAACTCAGCTATATTCACAGCTCTATATTAAAGCTTTGTGAACAAAGTATGAAAGAGCTGGTGTTTCAGAGCAATGTATTTGTGATGACAAGCGTATTCCCCTGTGTCCGTTAGACCATGATGAGGTTGTCCTTTCCATTGTCCTGTGTAGAATTGACACTTGACAGGCTGTCTAAAATGGAGTCTTTTATAAGATCTTCTCTAATTCTTGATAAATGTGCCATTTTTACATTGGCTGTGCTATTCTATTCATGGAATCAGAAGTTGACTTTAATCTCCTTTTCTTTTCAAGAAAAACAGTATCTCTTAAATTCTAGAATTCATTTGCCATTATCTATTGAAATCTATTAGAAATATGCAAGGAAATAATACTAACAGTGTCAAACTCACCCTACATATTGAAGAGTGCCCTGTCTGTGCTCTCTTTTGAAGCAACCAGTTGCTCAACATCTTCTGCTCTGAGAGTCAGATCTGAGGCTGGTGGCGGTGCCAACAAATGGGCATTGCCCTGTTCTAGGCTACAGTTCATAGACACCTGATCTAGTAACATAGCTGATAAATCAACATGTGCTTTTCACTGGAACGTGTAGTAGCCATTGCACCCTGCCAAGGGATTGAGCTCCATGATAGGAATCATTCCATGCCACACAAGCTGCATGTGTGCCCTCAAAGGATGTTGACATTCATCTTTAGTTATGTCTGGGTCTTTAATCCATTTGTCAAGAGGGTGTACTTAGTATGAAGTTTTAATTTCAAAAGAATTAAAAAGCTTTAAATTTTTTAAATTAAAATTTAAAAAACTACTTTTTTTTTTTAACCTTAACATTTTAGGACACTGAGATTTAAAACACTGTAATGTTTGAAGTTAACGCTAAGCCACAAAACGTGACTTTTCTTACTCCATGTTTTCTCGGAGTTCTTAGGGTGTTATACTTTATATTATAATCACCATCACCTGTGTTTTTGAAAGGGAGCGAACTCTTAGCTGATCAAGAATTTCATCTGGCGGTTGTGAATTTATTCAATATAATCATAGTAAATGTCATTAACAACTTCTCCCTAAAAGAAGCTCAAGTGAGCAGAAGTTACTTTCCAGGGCGAGCCAGCTCCCTGGAGAAGGGCAGCTGTGAAATTGAACTTATGTTGAAGCTCATCTTAATGTATAAGATACGGATTTTTTTCCCTCCATCTTTGTTGTTTATTTTCAACTTAATTTATTTTGCACACACAAACACACACACACACACACACACTAAACATTCAAAGGAGAGAGCTTTTAGTGTGTGGGGGGATATATTTGATGTAAATATTGTACAAATTTAATATATATATATATATATATATATATATACATACATATTTTAATTTCTTGACTATCACTGTCTCTTTTAGCGCTACATTCTCAGGCAGATATGAGACTCTGATCTTTGATTTTCTCCAAAGTCTCAGTGACAGGCACATTGGTAGCTATGACTTATTTCAGCTCAGCCACAGCAGAGCTTTAGTGGGCCGCATTCATTCTGTTGTGATCTTTTTTTATGCATTGTCATTTCTCTTGGAAGGTGAGGTGTTTGTTGTCTCCAAAGAGAAGTATTGGAGCAGCTGAAGGAAAGGGTTCTTTTGGCTTAAGGTTTCAAAAGTTCCTGTCCCTGGTCATGAAACTCTAAGCGTATAGGCCTGACCTGAACCTCATGGCAGGGATGATGTTGCAGAGTGAAGCTAATCATCTCATGGCATTCAGGAAGCAGAAAAAACAAGAGAGTGGAGGCGCGTAAACAATGTACCCATGCCAAGGCCTTGGAATCTGCCTCCTGTGGCATCGCACCATGTCACAGTCCATTCAGGTATAGCTCACATTAAAGTTAAAAGCCTCACAATTCTGACTCCTTTGTACCCATAGCTTGGAACCAAGCCTATGACCCACAAGCCTTCTGGTGACACACTTCCAAATCAAAACCCAAATCATGGAGGTGACAAGTTCATCTTGGATTTAATTCTTTTGTTTTTAATTCAGAACTTAACATCAAAGTCCCAAAACCTGTAATGACATTCAGCTGCCCAATACTTCACTTTGGAGACAGCAAACACCCCACTCTCCAGTAGAAATGAAGTATAATAGTAGACACCTTAATTTGGAACCCATCAAGTCAAATTCAAACTCTTATTGTTCTATTCTGATGAGAGTTGCTAAATTAATTCTTTAAGCGTAATTGTTCAGTTATCTGAAATTTCCTTTTCTGCTCTTATGAATTAATTTTTTTTTCTATCTTGCTCCGACAGCTGAGGGAGGCCATAAGATAACCATTGCTTTAATAAAAACGTACCTGGGAAGCTGAGTTTTTTTTTTTTCCTTTGTGCATCAGTGTCCATATCTCATATGGGGTGTTTTGAGGATTAAGTGAGTTAATATGTAGAAACCCTTGTGTTTCTGCCAAGTGAGCGCCCCGCAGTGTGAAGTGTTTTATTTTTATTTGAGATGACCACTTTGCACTTCAGCTCTACTTTAAATATATCCCTCAGAAGCAGTCAAGATTTACCTGAAAATCTTGGTAACATTTTAGGGAGTCTAAATTTTCTTAGGGAAATGAAATAAATACAAATATTGTGATGGTATAATGAGTAAGGGTCCGTAGACCATATTTATAGTCTTCAGTTATTGAATTAAAGGTGGTGTTACTCAGTGGATATATGTTTGCTTAGCACATATAAGATCCCAGCAGCAGGAAACAAAATAAATTAAGCATTAAAATGCAAAATGTATGAGTTAATGCTTCTCCAAATTTCAACAGTATATGCTTATAATTGTTTTTCTTTGTCAAACTATAAAACAAACAGTTTTTGTTGGATATTTTCTTTATTTACATTTAAAATGTTATCCCCTTTCCTGGTCCCCCCCCAACCCCCTATTCCATCCCCCCACTCCCACTCCTATGAGGGAGTATGCAGCTGGAGCCATGTGTCCCACCATGTGTACTCTTTGGTTGGTGAGCAAATGTTTTTTTACAACCAGATTCATAGTTTGAATTTGCAACAAAAAGTATTTAATTTTGTTATTTACTACATAAAGCAGTAAATAGGTTTGGGGTAGATTTTTAGACAGAGATCTATATAAATGATGTTTTAAAAAGAAGAAAAAAAATTTTTTTCCTTCTGTGAATCCACCTTGTCGAGTCCTAGAGATGTATTCTCAGATTGCAGAGTTGGTTTCAAGTTCAGGGCTTGCTTCTTTGGAGCCATTGTCCCATTCTGGACTTCTGGGCTTGAGTCAGCCATGTTTTCCCAGGACTTTTCCTGTCTTGCTTCTCAGTATCCTCTTACCTAGTGCTGCAGACGTCCCAGTCTGCCTTAGACTGGAGCCTACCTCCTAATGACTCCTTGGAGGAAAATGGGTACTTGAAAAGTTTTCACTTGGAGGTGATGCTATAGGGACAATAGGATTCCAATTCTCCTCATTTTGTTCAGGTCAGTTGGGAACTCTTAAGGATTCAGCCTTGTTTTGCTATCTCATTTCTTTTCTTTCCATCTTTCCTTTCTTCACATCTTACTATCATTTGTATCCTGCCATCCTTAAGATACTTGCTGTAGAATGATGTCCTCTATAACATAACAGGCATTATTACCCACATCAGAGCACCTGTGTCCACCTGCAAGAGACTCTCACAATTGGACTGTAGACCTTTGCTTTAAGAAAAAAAATGGTAGGTGAGGATTATTAAACCCTTACCTGACAGTATAGCCACTTCTGCTTGTGTAATTCTGCCCCACTTATATATATTCTTTTGATCTTGAGGGATACCTCAATTTCTGTACCTATGAGGAAGTTGTTACCCATGGTGAGGTGAGACTTTTTCACGATGAACCTGATTGTGGTCTCACTCATGTTCCTGTAAGTACTCATCACCCAGTGCTTTGGTTATCAGGCCCTATAAATCCATTTTTTCCCCAAGTTGCACCTTCGGCAGAATCATTACCTTGGTCTGTTCTTGATCTGTCTTGAGGGAGCAGGTGTTTGTTCATGTTTCCCCAGGGAAATTAAGACACCAACAAAGCAACACTATTCTCTTCTCCTTCGGTGGCTAAATATAGGTCTAAGGTTTAGCAAGTTAGTGTAGAGTCACAGTTTCAGTATATTTAAAAGGTATTAGAAATCATTTTATTTGTAAGGGGTAGGATTTATCCAGTGAAGGTTAGCTAAAAGTTTTTTTTTTTTGGTTGTTTTGTTTTGTTTTGTTTTGTTTTGTTTTGTTTTGTTTTGTTTTGTTTCTGTTTAAATCCCAAGTTAATATAGTATCCACTAAGGGGAAAATAACAAACTGTTAAATAAACTGATCTAAGTTAAGGAAACAGAGCTGCACAATCACCCATCATCCCTGGTCACTTTAAACATCCTGGAGTGGAGAAGCCTCTCCCTACAGGCACCCCTGGCAACAGCTGTAAGCGCCCTGGGCTTGGCTCTAAAGCACAGATGGTACCAACCTTACATGCACTGTTTTTCTGCACACATCCTCACATGTAATGCTCTCTCCACTGTCAGGAAGTCTTCCTTGCTTTGTGGCCCTGGCTTAAAAAAACGTGCATCACTACTGTTGGAATATATTAAATACAATAAAATTAACTTGAACATAAATACTAATGTTAGGAAATATTCTAATAACCACATTGGCTTATAAATCAGTATGGGTCAGTAGTTACCACTTAGAGATTACAAATGTATTTGCTATGTTTTCTATTTTTTTTTTGGGGGGGGGGGGGAGGGTTGAGTCACAGCCAAAGTGAAAAAAAACTAGAATAATTAGTCTAGGTTGTTTTGTATAAGTACATAGATCATAGTGTCTAGATCAGGGTCTATGGCCATCATCTTTGAATGCTGGCAGACCTATGATTGTTCTCAGTCCCTGTCTGAACTGTTTCCTTCATTGTTGTTATTGGTTTGCTAATTCAGGGATTTATGTGCTCATTCAATGGCCTGGTTCTTGCCTAGCTACTACACACAGTATAAGTCAAAGACTGAGGGCAAGTTCTCACTTACAGAACTGTTATTCTCGTGGGAGCAGTGAGATTTGTTTCTGTAAGAAAGTGATAATAAGATTATATACTTAACATCACTTTGGACCTTATAACAGCTTCAGGCCTGACTTTTACAGGATCTGGAGTCTTTCACATGAGTGGTCCAAGTCTAAGACTGGTGGGCTGGGACAAAGTGGGGATGGATATAGACTGGAAAGGGACAGTTTATTCTGGAGACAGGGATAAATGGTAAGGAGGTTGGTAATTTTAGATCTAAATATTTGAACTAGGTCGATACCTAGAACAACACAGTACTATTATAGATATCTTGAAGCTTGGAATACTAAAATTAGACTCACAGAGACTTCTCAATTACAGAGTAAAGATGGACTTTTATGTCAGATAATACTCCCTTCAAGATGGAGAAGGAAAATATAGTCTGAGGAGCTGGTGCTCAGAGAGGACAGAAGTGGTGAGGGTAAAGAATGGGCTTAATGTTTTGATGGTTAAAGCAGACACATCCTTGGACTTAGAATGGAAGGACATGGTTTTGAACTTAATGGTTGTATCTTTACTTAGATTGTATGGATGTTTCATCTACATATATGCCTATTTGCCTCCTGGGTGGAGATCAGAGTAGGGCACGGGAACTGTGTGTGTATGTGTACTTGAGTGGAAACTGGGCTCCCTGCAAGAGCAGCCAGTGCTCTTAACCGCTGAGCCATCTCTCCAGCTCTAGTTTTGAAATCCTTAGTTCAACCAGTTAACTGTGGGACAGTGTGTAACACATTGAACATTGAGAAACTTGAGTTCTTTCTGCCTTTTTAATGAAAGACTAATTCACTGAGTTGACAAATATAAGGAATTATAAACAAAACAAACAACAGCCTGCTTAGGTATTGGCCATATAAAGATACCATGTTAAATATTTACTAAATTTTCATAATTAGTGTTGCTATTACTAATAAGTAATTGCCACGATATCCCACAGTGTGATACAATTACAGAATGGAATGTTTTCTAGGCATGCCTGTCCCCACTAGATGCCAGGACCTCATCCGGGAGGTGTAAAATGACTTAACAGGTGTTTGAATTCATTAGCCAATTATGTCCAATTCTTCCTTTCCTCATAATATTTAGTTTCTCCCAGAACAATATAATAGGAGCTTAATTTGTAGTCCCTTTACCATGGCAATTGGATGCCCCGCAGTTGTTTCCATTGTTGAAAGTGTGGGCTGATGTAAAATGTGGTTGAAAATAGAACAGAAAGAGTGGATTTTAAAAATTCAATCCATACTGTAAAGATTCTGGCATGTTTCGTTCATAACTAACAGCCATCATGGAAACTGATACAAGATTAAAATTTCCCACTAATACTGTTTGGACTAGGAACAGCCTGTCTAGTTATTTTAATGATCATGATCGGAATTTAGAGCACAATGTTAATGTTTGTTCCTTTTTGACTTGATCTTGACCTTTGTGACTCACACATAAAAAGGTTTGTATTTTTGAGTACTGTGGAACTGAAGGTACCCAGCAAGGCATGGGAGCTGGCAACTAAGGGTTTTGCCCAAGAGTGCATTTCAGTAAATAGGTTCCAGGAGGGTCTTAAAAACAAAACAAAACAAAACAAAACTGGGTTCTTCTACACCCCCCTTCCTTTTCCTCAATCCACACTAACTATATGTCAGTCATGTACCTGGCAAAACTTCTTGCTTGTCTCTCAGCAGGGTTCTAAGGGCTATGAGCCAGTCAAACAGTGATTGACAGTTCAGTCAGAGAGAGAGTCCACCAAACCACAACTGTTAAAGCAGACAGAAGTCCCATTAGACAAATGCGTTCTGGACGTAGTCCAATGATAATACTCTATTAAAACAAGTTGTCCAATCTTATGAGTTCACTTGAAAGGAGAAGTGGATGCCGGGTGATTTGCAAAATGTTTGCACGTGTAAGTTCAGTTTATTTAATTTTAAATAATTAGGGCATGGCAGTGATTAGTGCTAATTGGAGCTGTGTCAGGCTGAAAGAATTATCCAAATATGTTTCAAACATTAACCCGACTTAGTAAATCTCATTTAACTCTGGGGCTTTTAATTGATAATTTTTTTTTAAATCAAAGGTATACATCTGAAGGAATTCTAAGTTTTAACTCAGTCTGAAATCACTTGAAATATAGTACATTAATGATAACTACAAAGACATGATTAAAAAGAAAGATGAATAGCTAGTGTTTTAATGGCCCTAAAAATAGGTATTTAATAAGTACATAACTCTTTGTTTAGTTAATCTGAAGTAATGAAGCTTCAGCATTGTACTAAAGTCTCAGTCAAATAGTGGTCAAAGCGCCAACCATCATAGGAGTTTCTCCGTTTTCCAGTGTTCTGTTACCAAATCTTCCCGGGAAGTTGCCTACGAACTTTCTGAACAGTAAAATTTCCATATTAGAACTTTTCAAATGAGTGTGTGATCAAAATAGAATTTCACATAGGAAAAAAGCAAAGGAAAGGAGTTAGGGTGTCCTGCAGTTACAGGAAGAGTTCCTCCACTGAGAAAGTACCAGGAATAGGCTCCAAAACTGTGCATTGCCAAGTTGCCTCTGGCCAAAATAATAAAATACATTCTTGGCGAATCTATCAGAATGGAACTTGAATGTCCAATGTTTTGTGGGTTTTATTTGTATCTAAACATCTGGCTCATCGCCACTTGGCAACTATATTAATATTTCCTACTGGTATATAGCTATACAACTACTTTATATAGTGAGAGATTGTGATGTGCAGCTTACCATTCATGGTTATTTGGCTAATGAAAGAAGACATTGAAGCATTTGTTTGAGCTTTGAGGATTTGATCCAATTTACTCATTATATAAATCTTAACATCTATGATATCTATTTTAGCCTTTGAAAGACTCATCCCCAAAATAACAAGGTGCCTTGGCCTAGAAGATACTTACCCTTTCCTACCTACTATGGCTTAGTTCCATAGTTATCTATGCCTGACCTAGTTGTTGCTTTTACGGTAAAGTGACCACCCACGGGCACAAGTCCACATATTAGTTGTTTGTTGCTTCTAATACATTTTCATTATCAGAAGGTACAAACCAAAGGGTCTGCCCCCCTTTTTAAAAGCTAGATTCTGATCACCAGTAACTCTCTTTGTTCCGCCGATGTAGTTGATATACTTTCAGGTTTGGCAAAACCATTCTTTATGTTTTTTTCCCCCTGTATTGTTCAGCTAGGGTTAGAGATAAGGTAAGAGCCTCCTCCTTTCTTGGCTACCAGCATCACCTGTCCTCAGTAGCCCCGTGACTCCCAGTTCTTTCCAAGTCTTCTGGAAACCACGAATGGTGATAGTGTTCTCTCCAGTGCCACAGCAGGACAGCAACCGCTCAGTAGCTAACTTTGCCGTTGACTGGAAGGATGAGAAACAGAGGCTTTCCTGTGTGAAAGCCTTCTTTCAGAAACTCAGATTGCCTCAGTTGCCCCAATGAAGAATTCTGTTACTTTATAGACTTACACTTTGAGAATAAAGAGAGGATTTACATAAGATGCTTACGATATGTCCAAATGAAAGACCTGCACTTTTATTTGTAAGAAAGCGCAAAGTCTTGTTATGCGCTCACTGCGAAGGCCAAAAGCTCAGAAAACCCAAGATTCAATTCACAGACCACATGAAGCTCAAGAAGAAGGAAGACAAAAGAGCAGGCGCTTCAGTCCTCCTTAGAAAGGGGAACAAAATTCTCATGGGAGCAAATATGGAGACAAAGTGGATAACAGAGACTGCCCCACCTTGGGATACATCCCATATACAGTCAACAAACCCCAACACTATTGTGGATACTAAGAAATATGCTTGCTGAAAGGAGCCTGATATAGCTGTCTCTTGAGAGTCCCTGCCAGAGCCTTACAAATACAGAGGTGGATGCTTGCAGCCAACCATTGGACCAAATGTGGGGTCCCCAGTGGAGGAGTTAGAGAAAGGAATGAAGGAGCTGAAGGGGTTTGCATCCTCATAGGAAGAACAACAATATCAACCAGCCAGACCCCCTGATCTCCCAGGGACTAAGTCACCAACCAAGGAGCACACATGACTCCAGCTGCATATGTAGCAGAGAATGGCCTTGTCAGGAGAGGTCCTTGGTCCTCTGAAGGCTCCATAGATTCCCCAGTGTAGGGGAATTGAGGGCAGTGAGGCAGAAATGGGTAGGTGGAGGAACACCCTCATAGAAGCAGGCAGAAGGGGGTTGAGATAGGGGTTTTCCGGGATTAGGGGAAACTGGGGAAGGGGATAACACTTGAAATAAAGAAAATATCAATATATATCTATATATCTATATTTCTATATATGGAAAGAGCAAAGTCACTTGCCCATTAGATACCGAATTACTCTGTGTTTAGCAGAAGACAAAATGCACTTATAATATCATCACAAAAACAAACCAAACATGGAAATTATGCTCTTAAGAAAACTGATCAAGTAGATAGGCATATTAAGTAGTATTTGTATGTATAAAACCTTCTTTTGCATATGTTGTCTTTTGTATTTTTATAGGAAAACTCCCACACTCATTAAGAAGCTGTCTATTAGGATGTCTTTGAGAGAAGAGGGCTGTATGGCAGGCGCCCCACTGAGTTAAGGCTCATTATAATTTGTCTCTTTATGTTTGCAAAATGCTAGGCTCCCATGCTTAGCTCATTAATGAGACTGGGACGCATCTCATAATGGGGTTAGTTTGTGGCTCGAAAGCCACACAGAGTCTTAAAAAAATGTTGCAGTTTAATTTATTGGCGCAGGAAATGGATTTGCAAGGGGGTTCCCCCCTAGTTGAGATGAGATAGAAGTTCCTTTCGCAAATTCAATTAATTGTGAGCTCTTTGGATTTTATTGTTTTTGCTGTAGTTATATGTTGAAGGTATGGAAAGGAATTTAACACAAACCAAAATGTTAAGCTACTTTAAAAAATGGGTGTTTTTACTTTTGTTTGAAACATCCTTTTCTGTTAACGTTGTTTCTTAGGTGACAGAGGGTATTTTTCTTCATATATTTTCTTCATAAAGGCTGGATTGTTTTGGAGCTAACCTGATTTGACCACAGCTCACTGCTTGGTGGGAAGTCTTAAATCTCTTATTTGAAGCTAAACAAGATTACTCAAGAGGCTGACATTCAGCAGCCTGCTATTCGTACAGTGGGTTAGGGGCCGGGGCACACCCGCACAGTTCCACTAATTGAACTCTTTGGGTACTTCAGTTGCAAATAGTTAGCTGTTGAAGGGCCTTGCCATGGGTACACAAGAAATTTCTAACCGCTTGATTTCCCCACGTTAGCCTAATGAGGAAGAATGGGTCACCATGCCAACGAAAACACCATAGCAATGGGGTTAGACTCGTCTTTCCCTTGATATTTGCTTCCAATTTAGGGTTCTGTAATACAGTGCAAATCCTGTAGAGTGTCAGAACAAGTTGAAATATGACTTGAAATCAGTGTCACCTTGTATGATACATGCAAACAGCCATGCTCAGTGAGATTGAATTCCAGTCACTCCCTTTAGGAAGCAGTAAAAATGTTGGTGCAGTGTTAATTGATAATGACCTGTTTTCCTTTTCTGTCAGCCTTTAGATGCTGTTGTAACAAAAGCCTACCTATGTAGTTAATTCTACTTGGCTATGAAGAGTTTTAATTTATACAATGTTTTAAAAATTGGAATTATTTTTAGAGTAGGTGCATGTTTACAAAAAAAATCTAGAAGCTAATACTTTGTATATTGTTCTTTATTCTATCATCACCATCTTGCTTTCAGAGATACATAAAATAGTATTAACAAAAGGCTATAATTTATATAGTTCCCCCCACCTCCATTTTAAACCTAGCACCCCATGGCAGATTCCCCACACCATGTAAGAGAAGACATTATATTTATTTGTTACAGCTTTGTGGTCTTGGTCATGACTGTTTTTGAGACTTTTGATAACTTTGCTTTAAGATTCCTGGTTTGCTACTGTGTAGAATTTGTCTTCCCTTTCAGTTTGCCACTTAAAAAACAAATTAGACTGCTTTGAGTTTTGAGAAGGGAAAAGACTGATTTGTGAAGCGACAGGGTCATCATATGATATCAAGGATAAAGGCTTCAAGCATGACATCTCCCTTAGAGTTGACTTTGATCATCTGGGAGAGGCTTTTTATTTTTCTCAACAGGCAAGAGTTTTCCTTCCAGTACGCCTACCTTGATACTGGTCTGGGAAGGAAGCCACCATGCATAGGTCACATTTAGGTTGTGGGTAAGAATGATTAATCTCTTCTTTGTAGGCACAGTATGCATACAAATTATTTAGCATTCTTTTGCAAAAGCAGATGGATGATAAATGCATTATATAGACTCATGATATTTTATACTTTGTATTAAGTTATAAGTGATAGTATTTAGCTGTGTGTATTTGTGTGTGTGAGTGTGTGTGTGTGTGTGTGTGTGTGTGTGTGTGTGTATTTATGTATGTGTTTTGTTGAAATTGCTCCAGCTGGGTTCCTTCACACCCTTGACTCAAGTGTTACTCTATGTGAGTGTTGAGCACGGATTGCTCTTGAATATTTGGATATTGAATATTGAGCGTGTCTTGAATATTTTCTTTACTAGCTCTAGACTCAGTTTACATTTCCAAGAAGGTCTGATTCTTTTTATTAGAAATTTGCATTAGAAGCAAAGATCTGAATACAAGATAAAAATGGCTTAAAATGTGAATTGGCAAAAGTTTTAATAAGAATTTAAGTAAAACTATTAAACATGCCAATCATGATTCTCCGGGATCCTCTCTGGTTTTGGTTTTTTTTTTGTTTTTTTTTTTTTTGTTTTTCTCTACAACTTTTTCATTCTACATCGAATGATCACAGTTACCTCTAGTGTCGAATGTATCCCTAATGATTATGAGGATTGCAATAGGCTAATACTTTGATTATAATTGAAATAGGAACAAGAGGGCTTGGGGGGGGGATGGCTCAGTGGGTAAAGTGTTTGGTGTGTGAGCATAACAAGCTGACTTGGAATTCCCAGTTACAAAAGCTGGACATGAAGGCACACGCTTATAATCTTCACAGAGACAAATCAGAGAATCCCAGAGACCTCACCAGCCAATCAGGATGTTCCAAGTTGGCAATCTACTGTCTCAAAAGTAAGCGTAGATCAATAGAGTATGCCACTGGATGTTCAACTTGGGCCACACCATGTGCACCTACAGATATTTGGTCTTACACACACACACACACACACACACCACAGTTTACAATTAATTTTCCTAAGTCACTTATTTTATTTAGAAAGTAACACAGGCTTTTCTTAGAAAGCCATGTTCCATTAAATCAGATATGCTATATATGCTTGGATATCTAGAGTCTTGTGTCCACTGTCTCCTTTATGAAAAAATTTTGGTGAGTTATAATCTGCGAAAGTTGCTATTGGTGAATTTTAATCTCTAAGTGATTAATTACCCTAACTTCTATGTTTACCTGATGTACTAAAGACTTCTTTTGGTTGTTGAATTTAGTGGGAAATATTATTGTATGTTATAGAACCAGAGTAAATAGAAAAGTTTTTATCATGCCAATCTTCAAAGTCTTTAATCACAAATACTAGGACTTCTCTACCTTCTTTGTGTCTTTTAAAATACCAGACATTAAAATTCTTTCATCTTATCTGTTTCTCAGTGTGTGGGGGGAAAGGATTTCTGATCTTTCATAAAAGCTATTTATTAGGGAAACTCATTTTTCTTTTAAAGCGAAACAGATTACCTTCACAGACAACTTAAAAAAAATTCATTAACCACAGAAATCTGTTCTAGATGGAAATAATTCCTGTTTATACTTTTGCACATGTATTCTTTTTTTGTCACTGTTCAGGCAGTTGTGGATTTATATTTCTGTTGTAGGGTAAAGATCCCGTGAGGATTTCCTGGGGCAGGAGGAGAGCTATGTTATTCTATTCTATGTTATTGATAAAGAGAAAGCTTTGGCTTCACTGATAACTGACAGATACAAAATGGGTGGTGTATGGTTTGTTATGTCTGCAGACTCTTTCCTCTGTCAGAGCTTTCAGGAACTGATTTTTATCTACTTTATTCTTAGAACCACTCTCATTGCCAAGGGCTTAATTTGGAATTAAATGAGCCTTATGCTTAAGTCATTTATTCTCATTAGTTTGCCAAAAATGAGTCTCATGATGGGTGTAACACTCCCAAGGCAGAATGTTTACATTTTTGTTTCATTGAGATTTACATATTTCTTTTCATTTTCACTTAAGTCCCTGAAAATCTGAGATCCTAAGACTATATTGAGTCTGCGTTCACTAAGAGCGGTTTGCCATGAACTAGGGGGAGAGTTGAGTTAGGTGGATTGGTTTACCTGGGTTTCTTGCATTTTGCTTCTCTTTTGTTCTTTTTGTTTGTTTGCTTGGTTTGGTTTGGCTTGTTTTTTGTTTGTTAGTTTGTTTTGGGGAGGGGGGGAGGTTGTTTTTGTTTTTTATCAGAGGATCATGGGGGAAAACAGTACACCACAGGTCTCCTCAAAAGTACCAGCACCAAGCACCAATTACTACCCCGAAACCTTATTAGCTTTCCTTTGTGCTGCTGAGATAGGTGGTCATTTTGAAGTTTTGAGATAAATTTTACATATTTATTTATTAAGTGATGGCCTTGTTCTTTAAGTCATGTAGTGCATCAATAAAGTGAAAAACTTGTAAGCTATAAACTTCATGTTCATGGTTTATTCCCATTGTGTGCTTTTTTTTTTTTTCCTATCTTAGTAGTTCTGAAAAATCCTTCTACAACTTTGACCTTGCATGTATGGAGACTGGAGTAATTTTTCCTTGTTAATTTCAAGAAAACGTTTTCCAAAGTATTAAGAACCTATTTGAACTTACTAAGAACTAGGCAGAAAGAGGCGAGGGGGAAGAAAAAACGGGGGAGTAGGATCAGCTATGGAAAGAGACAGAAGAGAAGCTCAGAGGGCCAGGAGAATGAATAGAAATAAGTACCAGCAAGGGGTGGGGAACTTGGGGAACCCATAGAAAGTCCCTCCAGAAACCAAAGATGCTGGAGAGTCCCAGGACCCAATGGAGATGACATTAGCCAAAATACCCAACAGCAGGGAGATAGAACCTTAGGAGACCACCTCTAGTGGATAAACATGGCCCTGAGGGGAGGGTTGGGGCTACCCACCCATCTAAAAATGTTTAACCCTGAATTGTCCCTGCCTAAAGGAAATGCAGGAACAAAAATGGAGCAGAGACTGAAGGAAAGGCCATCCAGAGACCCAGAGACCACCCCACCTTGGGATCCATCCTATTCTCAAACACCAAACCCCGACACTATTGCTGATGTCAAGATGTGCTTATAGACAGGAGCCTGGTATGGCTGTCCTCTGAGAGGCTCTGCCAGCACCTGACTAAGTCAGATGTAGATACTCGGAGCCAAACACTGGACAGCCTGGGAACCCCAATGGAAGAGTTAGGGGAAAGGCCGAAAGAACTGAAGGGGATTGCAACTCCATAGGAAAAACAACAATATCAACTAACCAGAACCCTCAAAGCTCCCAGGGACTAACCCACCAACCAAAGAGTATACAGGGGCTGGTCAGTGGATCCCACTACATTTATAGCAGGGGATTGCCTCATTCGGCATCGATGGGAGGAGAGGTACTTGGTCCTGTGGAGGCTTGATGCCCTAGAGAAGGGGAATGCTAGAAGGGTGAGGCTAGAGTAAGTAGGCAGAGGTGGGAGGAGGTGAGGGTGGGAGTACCTTCTTAGACAAAGGGGATAAGGTGGGGGGTTGTGAAAAGGGAGACCAGGAAGGTGGAGAACATCTGAAATGTAAACAAATAAAATGATAATTTAACAAAAAAAGAACTTAGGTTCCATGCTGTAGATAGATGTATGTCATTTTGTGAGCAAATAAGTTCACACTTGAAGAAAGCCTTCGCTGGTACAAGCTGTGTCTGAGTTGGTTTTGTGTAAAAATGTACTGTTTTCCCATGTTGCTTATAGTTTACAGTGCATTCAGACCAAGAAAATATGTTGATGTAAAACTTAGGAATCTGATTTACATAGAGATGAGGAAAGTGGGTAGAGGGTTGGGGATAGACACAGACAGACAGATAAACACACAGACAGACAGACAGACAGACACACACACACACACACACACACACACACACACACTAAGCATGGTTACCTGGAGAAAAACATTTGTTTTTCTTTTTTTCTTTTTAAAACTTTTATATTTTTATTTTTTAATTAATTTTTTTTTTTTTTTTTTTTACATTCCAGACATTGACCTGGCTCCTGGTCCCTCCTCCCACAGTTCCTCATCCTGTTCCCCCTACCCTGTGCCTGTGAGAAGGTGCTCCCCCATCCCTGCCCTCCACACTTCAGCAGCCCCCTTCCCTGGTGCCTCAAATCTCTACAGGATTAAGCACATCCTGTCCAACTGAGGCCAGGCAAGGCAGTCATCTGGTGATGCAATATTTCTGTGTTTTTAGATATGGTGCCTTAATGCCTTGACGATGTTGTTTTCTTTATTAGCCTTTCTGGGAGTGTGTGTTGGGGGGAGACATCACGGATGAGGATTCAGCTTAACAAAATTTAAAGTGTTGAAATAAAGACAAGCAAGGAATGGATTTTAAAAGTTTGGGGGGGCACTCTTAATTATTTATCTCAGTGTCTACAAGTCTCAGGCTCTGGGATTCATAGATGTTTCAGTTTGAGTAAACCCATGTAAAGCCATTGATAATGTATGTCCAAACCTTTGTATCTACTGTCTTTATTTAATGTTCTTGTCAACTTAAGGGAGTTTCTATCAAAAATCATGGTAACCATGACAAAGTAATTACAGATATTAGGAGAACATGGAAAATTAGAGTAGCCATGGTGGTACTGCCTTTAATCTCTGCAAATGTCAGGCAGCTGCAGGCAGATCAGTGTCCATTCGAGGCTTTCCTCATCTATTTAGCGAGCGTGAAGCCAGTCCAGACTACATGACTCTGTGACCCCAAAATAAAAAGTATAATAAAAGAAAATATTTTAATGGGGAACCAGTATAAATTATAAAAGTTATAGTAACTATAATGAATAAAATACTAAGGTTTAGAACCTAGCACGTAGATATGTTTGAGTAATCAGAATGCAGGTTATTGCCATTGCTTGAATAATTTTAAGAGGCAAGTTTTATATCCAGTCAACACAAGTGTAGGCATTTGGTTCTCATGTCAAAACCTCTCCTAGGGTTTTTTGTGCTTAAACGTGGTGTTATTGTATCAGTTTCTATGGCAGTACTCTTCTCTACGGCTCAGTTCCAGAGTCAGACAAGGTGTCTATCAGCAGATGAAGAGAGTTAGACACAATCAGTTACAACTCTTATTCAATTTTAAGAGGAAGGAATCTACGTCATTTTCTGGGAACTAGATGCACCTGGAGATCATCAATATTAAGATAATTTGGACTCAGACAAATTTTTGAATAGTTTCTTTTCTGTTTCCTGTGTGGCCTGCATACTCCGCATATTTTGCGCCGTGACTCTCGCTAGCTGTGCCGCTGCAGGCCGACTTGGTTTCATTACCGTGTAGTTATTCATATTGAGTATGTGCACAACTGCACTGGACATAATTTCCCCTTAATTGCCTCATGGCTTCTAAGCATAAGGGCCGACTAAACTTTATGACTATACTACTCTATAGAATTTTAAAAAATTATCTTGTTTTAATTTTGTGGCTTTATGAGTCGTTGCATTATTGTCTTTGCATTTAAGACGATACATTTTTTTTATTAGCTTACATGTAGCAAACACATATTTACCAACTATAGGTGATACAAGCTGTTACCTTTTCTGTATGTTTTCAGTTTTTCCACCAGGACTATACAATATCTCTTTACTCAACCTCTTTGATTACTCTTTTTAAGTAATTTCAGTGGCATGTTTCCAGTTCTTGGTTTTTAGCTTTATATGGAGTATACATTTTCACTGTAATTCCCCCCCCCCCCACCCCCTTTCTTTTCCTTCCTTTGCGGTTGTTTGAGAGTTTCTCTGTGTAGCCTTAGCTGGTAATTTCTTAAATACCAATTCATTATCTATTTTACAATATGTTGTTATTCCTGAATAAAGAATTTAAGAATTCTAGGGCTAAGTTGTGTCTTGAGATTGCCATCTGATTTGCCAATCTCACTCTTGAATGCTACCTTTTATACGTGTCCTGCATCTCTTGTATCTTAGACTTCCTGACTCATTTTTTAAGAATTCAATTTATTTGAGAACCTGGGAGCATGGCTTGCGTTTCATTATTATTTCTTTAGAATTAGAGAAATCTGCTGTAAATGTCGCATAGTAGAGGCCCAAGTCTCAGCATTTTCGCTGGCCAGGTAAGACTGCAGTTATGGACAGAGTGATTACCAGCTTAGGCTATACTGCTGTCGTCTAGGTATTCTACCTAGATCGGGGCATGCATATTTTTATTACTGTTTTGAAAAGGAAAAAAAAAGTCATTTACGTTTGTCTGTATGGGTGTTTTACTTGTATGAAGCTTTGTACCATGTGCGTGCAGTACCCATAGAGACCACAAGAGGCCACTGGTTCCCCTGAAATTGGAGTTTCTGAAGGCGGTAAGCTGCAGTGTGGTGCTTGCGATCAAACCTGGGTCCTCTGGAAGAGTAGCCAGTTTCTTCCCAGAGTCTCTTTTCTAGCGCCAAGGCATTTGTTTTTTTGTTTTTGTTTTTGTTTGTTTGTTTTTGTTTTTTTTAAGCTGAGAGTGGGTTCTAGTCCTCCCGAAGTGGTCTGCAGAGGGCAGTACTTGACAGTTGAACTTTGAGTACCTCGTCCTTCTTAGGACCTTTGTATAACTATACACAGAATTGTACCTGCCCCAGATAGCAGGCTTGCTGATGTGTTGAATAAACTAGCTATGGCTCAGCAAGTAAGAGCACTGACTGCTTTTCCCAAGGTCTTGAGTACAAATCCCAGCAACCACATGGTGGCTCACAACCACCCATAATAAGATCTGACCCCTTCTTTTAGTGCATCTGAAGTCAGCTACAGTGTACAAAAAACAAACAAACAAACAAACAAACAAACAAACAAAAAAACGCCAGGCAGTGGTGGCACACACCTTTAATCCCAGCACTCGGGAGGCAGAGACAGGTGAATTTCTGAGTTGGAGGCCAGCCTGGTCTACAGAGTGAGTTCTAGGACAGCAAGGGCTACGCAGAGAAACCCTGTCTTGAAAAGCCAAAAAGAAAAGAAAAGAAAACAAACAAACAAAACAAAAAACAAAAACAAAAACCTAGCGCTGTTTCAGCTACTAGTGGCATTCTTTTCTAATTTTCCCTTCGAGGCACTGAACTCTGACCATGTCTAACACTGTCATATGTGTAAACTTCAGCTTCTTTGTGTGTGTGCTTGCTGGATTTAGCTTTTAAGTCTTTGATGTCAACTCATTGGAATAACAGTGTCTTGTCCATCTCAGAAACAGCAGTGTGGGGGTAGTTGGATACACGAGACCAAGAGGGAAAATAAAAACCACCAAAACAGTGTTTGTGTAGCCTCCACAATTAAGCTGTGATCAGAGGATTTTAAGTTATTAGGGGGGCCTGAGTGACACTGGGAAAACTGCCTTTGAAGAAAATAATGTATCAATACTCGATTCAATTAAGTTTTCTCATGTTGAATGTGTGCACGAATCAGACAATAGGCAATAAGTTAGAAAGTAAAAACAAAGATCTTTAAAGGAAAACAAAACGTTCTAAGGACGAGTGACTGGATTAGCATAGAGCCTTGGTTTGATTAGTATCACCCCCCTTTTTGTAGCATTCCTTGAGAGAGCATTCAGAGACCGACAGGTGCCAGACAATAGATTCAGTGTCCTTTTAGTGACACCACTTAGTTCTCCATTTCCAGACATTACCATTGCATTAGAATGAATGTTTTGGAACATGTGACTCTGATATCTTAGCCCCACAGACACACACACACACACACACACACACACACACACACACACACTCTGACTCTTTTGAAAGTAGCTTGTTAGATGTTACCACATGCATTGGCTTTTTTCTATAAAAATATTTTATGTATATTGATAATATATACATTTTAAAAGTTTTAAATTAAATTATTATAGAATACATTAGTATATTATAAAATATATATTTTTAAAGATTTATTTATTTGTGCGTACGGTTGTTTGTCTGTTCACCTGCTCATTAGAAGAGGACTTTGGATCCCATGCGACTACAGTTATACCCAGTCATGAGCTGCCATGTGGGTGCTGGGAATTGAACTCAGGACCTCTGGAAGAGCAGCCAGTGCTCCTATGCCCTGAGCTCTCTCTCTAGCTGTGTTATATTTCTTTTTAGTTCATGCTGATGCTTCAAGGTAAGGCCATGTGCTTGCTCAGCAAACATTGCTACTGCTGAGCTACATCCCCACCTTTGATGCCTCACGTGACAGCATCTGTTTCACTCTGGCTAGCCTTGAACTTATGACCTTCCAGTCTGGGCTATACTGCTAACACTGGAATGCATTACCATCCAGCTGTGTTTTACTCTAGTTAAAGAAATTAACCAGAAAATTCTTATGAACACAGATGTCTTTTCTTTGTGTGTGTGTGTGTGGGGGGGGGGGGGGGGTCTTTCCGATTCTTCTTTCTCTTAAAATAAGGAAATCTATCATTAAAACTTAGCTTAAATACTGTGAATATTGGAAAAAAGTATATCTGCTTATATTTGGTTATTCGACATTGTATATATTCCTGTTGGTGAGCAAGGAGACTTAAGACAATGACATTGAAACTATCATGGGTGTGGCTATAGGCTCTTGTGCCTTAGACCTGAGCAGATATGACTGCTCTTTTCTTCCTCTATGAAATCTAAATTTATAAAATGAAAGATGACAGTCATTGGATGACTGTGTTGCTCACACAGAGCCAAGTCCGTAGACCTGGTGTTTCCTTTTGACCTGACACCAGGAGAGAAATAATTGAATTCATTTCGTAACGGTCAGAACCTGGATGCTTTGGTCATTGATGTTTTAGAAAGGAAATTGGAGAAAGGAAAAGCACGTATCCAAATTTAGGTACAAACTAGGATTCTGGTCACTTCTTTTCTTTGGATGAAAGTTTCCCCAAGCAGATTTTAAAAGAGATGCAGATGAAGTCGTGATTTAAGCTCTCCCTTAAAAGTGTTTCAGCCGTGAATGTTAAATGTTGTCACATTGCAGTGGTGATGTTGTTGACCCCTCTCCCTCTCTTTTGCTTTCAGAGGAAGAACTTGTCTCTTTTTCTCAGCATTAGCTTGTTAACATTCTGGGGGACCTGCCTTTTGGGTGCCCGGCTGTACTGGATGGGCAATAAACCACCAAGCTTCTCCAACTCCGACAACCCCGCGGCTGACTCGGACAGCCTTTTGGCTCGCACGCTCACCTTCTTGTATTTACCTACCAAGAACCTCTGGCTATTGCTCTGCCCGGACACCCTGAGCTTTGATTGGTCCATGGATGCCGTGCCTCTTCTCAAAACAGTTTGTGATTGGAGAAATCTACACACTGTGGCCTTCTATTCTGGACTTCTCCTCCTTGCCTACTGTGGTTTGAAGAACCCAAGTTTAGAAGGAGAGTGCAACGGGAAAGCCTTGACAAATGGCAAGCAGAATGCAAATGGCCATAGCTGCCACTCAGACGTGGAGTACCGGAACTCAGAAATGAAGCCCAGCTTTGCATCCAAAGTAGAGAATGGAATTAAAAATTGTGTACCACAGAGAACTCAGCTCCCGTCCACGGAGAACATTGTTATTCTGTCCTTATCTTTGTTGATAATACCTTTTATTCCTGCCACGAACCTGTTTTTCTATGTCGGCTTTGTAATCGCAGAGCGAGTCTTATATATTCCCAGTATGGGCTTCTGCCTTCTGATCACAGTGGGTGCCAGAGCCCTGTATGTCAAAGTACAAAAGAGGTTTCTCAAGAGCTTGGTTTTTTATGCTACTGCCACGTTAATTGTCTTCTACGGAGTCAAGACTGCGATCAGGAACGGAGACTGGCAGAACGAGGAGATGCTGTATAGATCAGGGATCAAAGTGAACCCAGCCAAAGGTAACGAACGCATCATTTTATGGTTTTTGCCTGGATACTTTACACTGGCAGCCTTCTTAGAGCATCGTTTGGTGCCTTAAAACACAGCGTTGCGGGTGCGATCCTTTTATGTGAAACCTGCAGCTTCCATTCTTATTTTCGTAGAGACACATTATATAACCAGTTGAGACCCATTCAGCATTCCGTGCTTGCAATAGGAAACTCATTTCCTTGTGTTCCTGATTATGCCTCCACAGAAGAAGTAGAACTTGCGTTGACTGGAAATAAAGGCTGCCGTAAGAATTTAGGAGAATGCTTACTGTCTGCATTTTAAAATATGAGTAATATTTATCTCTTTGATTACAGAATGAAAATCAGTTTATCTCATTTAAATATGCCCTAGGTATTGCTTGTCAAGCTTTGCCTGAGGAAATACCACAAGACTTGGAGGTGTGCTGCCTCTGAGTCTCACTACGGTGACTTGGGTGTAGCTGTAATCAGTGTAGGGTTTGCTGAGGTTAAATATGCTCATGGCTACTTTTAGTTAAAGTAGTTAGTGCATTCCTAATTTAACATGTCTTAAGTAACTTGGCGGGGGGTCAGGGGGGAGGAAAAAAAAAACCTTTGTATACTATAAAATAAGACCAGAGACTGTACATTTATTGCTTTTAGTATAGAAAAAAAATCATTTTAACCAATCTCTAAATGGGTGGACACAACAAAATCTACTTTTTGTTAAAACACAAAATTATTAACCAAAATTGTTATCACAGTTGGGGTAATTTAAATATTGGTAGATACAAAAGAAAGTAAGGAAATAAGGTTCGTTTTTTACTGTAGATATACATCACAGTAAATTATGTCACAGTAAAGGCTACAGGGGCTCTAAGCGATCTGTCTTGTATGAGCTGAATCCAGATCTTCTGGAAGAGCAGCACGTGTTCTTAACGGCTTAGGTATCTCTTCAACCCGGGTTGCAGAGGTTTTTAAAGAGAACAAGAGGAAGAGTTGAGACTGTTCATCCCATGAAATTCTTCAGTTCTTTTGGTCAAAAAAAAAAAAACAAAAAAAAACAAAAAAACAAAACAAAACAAAAAAAAACCCCAAAACCACTATTATGTAGCTCTTCTAAGTAATGGACGTTGCCCAACCCCAAGACTTGTGAACATGGTTGCACTCAAACCTGAGACTTGTTAAAAATGATTGCAGTTTTCACAGAATGATTTTCAGATAGTTGTCCTTTGGTGGTCCATACGAATTTAGAACAAGTCTATGTCGCCAGCCTATTTTCTTGTCATTTCAAACTGAAGCATGTGAAAAATTAAAACAAAATCCTCTGGCCCGTTACTTGAATCGCCATATTGTTTTTTTGGGGGGGATTTATTAAAATTTCTGGCTAAATTTCATGCTAAGCTGCTGCTACAAAGGGTTCAGATAAGAGTTGCTTTGGGAAGATAGAAGCTGTTATTTTTTCATGTGGCAATCTCAATACATGCAGCTTGGAGCTGATAAGGTGGCGCCATCGCTTCATAGGATCCCTGCCATCTCGATGGGTCACCCTGCCCATGTGGTCCAAGATGGCTCATTATCACTTCAGCACTTCGGCTGACAGGAAAGGAGGGAGGACGGGTAGAATTCGGGTGTACCCATTCTTTCTAAGTTATTCTGAAGAAATTATATATACTGTGTTTGCCCAGAGATTGTTGGCTACATGTCTCTGTGAGAAAGGCTGGGAAATATTATCTTTGGAAGGCAAACCATCCAGCCAAATGCCATTACTCTGAAAGACAGGGAGGGCCATATTCAGATGCCAAGGTCAAAATAGCAGTCTCTGATACACATGAGGTAGAAGCATTTTTTTTTTTAACCACATAGGTCGTTTTCAGCATTAACTATTTGATGCCTGACAGTGATAATTTTGAACCCATTGTTTTGGTCGTGTAGTTAAAATGCCTGCTCATTTCATCATCACTATTGTAAGCTGTCTCATAAGCCACTGGCCCATGCTTTCTTCACAGCCCCTGATTAGCAGCATATGCTTTAAGTATTTTCACAAGAGTAGGCGAATGATTGCTTAGCTGACGAGAACTAGTAAAAGTACTCTAAGACCCCGTCGACTAAGTTCCAGCCTTATCTACTGCTGTCCATCATTTTACTGGATGGTCAGTCCGTTTTCCCGGTAGTTGACTGTGAAGCCAAGAGTTATTTGTGCCTCCTCTCTTCCGTTGTCAGTACATGCCCATTCCACCTGTAATTCCTTCATGCTGTGTCTTCAGTAATATCTCCAGCCTCTGACCGTGTTGTACCTCCTCCACTCTTATGTCCATAGGCACAGCTGTCGTCATCCTTCACGAGACCAGTGGTTCTCAACCTTCCTCAGGCTGCAACCCTTTAATGCTGTTCTTCGTGTTGTGGTGACAACCAACCCCCCCCCCCCAAACCACAGAATTATTTTTGTTGCTACTTCATGACTGTAATCTTGCTACTGTTATGAATCGTAATGTAAATATCTGATATGCTGGATATCTGATACGTGACCACCCCTCTGGGGTGGGGCTGGGGGTTGCGACCCACAGGTTCAGAACCATTACACTAGCGTATTACTAAAAGATTCCTACCTGAATTGCTCCCCTGTGTTTACTGGATCATTCATTATGCCTTGTATTTTTTTATTTTATGCCAGATATGGTGTATTTTATAGCACAAATGGAGAGTTCTCTGTGAGACATTTTGTTCATTGAGATAATACTTTCATTTTATATATAATGTGTGCTAGAGTCTTAGGCCCCCAGAGGTGTCAACTTCCTCTAGTGTACTTTGCATTTTGTCTCCCTGTCTTCAGGACTCCCTAAAGACTCAGACTTTATTTTGTTCATGTTAATATTTTGGTATAATCTAATGCAACACTGGGTGCTTTTATATATCTCAGAAGGTGTTATGTTATCTTATGATTGACTCTCAGCTTTTATTACCATTATCTTTTCTCTCTTCTTTTCCCCTGTCCCACTTCCTGTTGAGACAGGGACACTGGAAGGGACTCAAGCCACCAGATGTTCTCTTGCATCTGGACAGGCTGTGGCCTCTTCCTTTCTACAAGAAAGCAGACCTTTGCACAGCAGATGCTGTGTGTAAATTCCCGATTTAGTCTTCTTTGCTTTAGTTAGGGTTTCTGGTGCGGGGATGACCAAAAGGAACTTGGAGATGAAAGAGTTTATTTCGTCTCACAAATCCAAGTCACAGTCCATCACGGAGGGGAGTCATGGCAGGAACTTGGAGGCAGAAGCTGATACAGAGGCCATGGAGAAATGCTGCTTGCTGGTTTGCACTCCAGTGGCTTCCTCAGCCTGCTTTCTTACTTACCCAAGACTACCTTCCCAGGAGTGGAACTACTACTCACAATGGGCCAGGACTACCTACATCAATCACTGATTAAGAAAATGCACAGAAGGCTTGACAGAGGGCATTTTCTCAGCTGAGATTCCTCTTCCCAAATGACTCCAGGTTGAGTCAAGTTAACACAGCACACCCTTCTATTATGTTACCTGAGCCACGAGAGCGTGAGATCTAAGCCAACTGAGCAGAATTGCCAGGCGCCTCCTTGGTGTAATTTGCTGACCCTCAAGGCTTCTGCTCTGGAGCAGCTCACCTCTGAGGCTCTCTCTGGCTTTGCCTGTTTCTGCAAGTTTCCAGGAAGTGTTTCAGCTTGGTATTTCCGAGTCTCGGTTTGCATCAGTTTTCCTGTTGTCGGGACAAAGGAGATCATTACTGTCTGAGCTGACATGCTGATTCCTTTATAGTAGCTTACACTTAACCACCATCCCAGTGACCCTATGGAAATATGTCAGGACCCACAAGGCACTCCATACACCACGGCTTTCTACTCATTTCTCTTTCCTTTACAAGCAAAACCACAGAATCTCAGAGAAGATGCGTATATCTAGCTCCTTTGCCTTCCTGTGCTCAGTTCCAGCCCTGCAAGCTGCTCTGATGCCTTCTATTTGGCTGATAAACTCTGACCCCTGTGTCTCTGTCGTTGCTTTTGTGTGGAGTGTGTTTTCTCAGATATCCCCAGTGTGTTGCACTGCATCTTCCTCTGCATCTTCCTTGGGTCTCACATGAAGGTGCCACTGTCAGTAAGATGCTTGATGTGGACTTATCAAGCCCCATTGAAGATGACAGCCATGCCTCTTTACGCAGCATCCCCTATCTTCCGCTTTCTTCCTGTTTCTCATGGCATTCACAATGATGTTGCTCACTGTCTGTGTATTATCTGTGTAGACTGTAAGATGGGATGGAAGAAACTTGGGGGCTTTTGCACTTGAAAATTCAACATGGTAGGAGAATGCCTGAGGGAGTGAAGTGCTTGCTTCATAAGTGTAAGGACATGAGTGTCATTCCCAGAACCCATGTCACAGCAGCTAGGCATGGTAACGAATGCATTGTGATCCCTGTAATGGGACACAGAGACAGGAAGATCCCTGAAGCATGCTTGCCAGAGAGTATAGCTTAATGATCGATTCTATCCTAAAGATGGTTTCGAGTGCTCCTGAGGATGATATATGGTGTTAAGCTCAATCTTCCATAAGCATGCTACATGAATGTACTCCTTCCACATAAGCATGTACATTCACGTATGCACACAAGGCATAAATACCATTTATACAATAAAGACCATGCCTACTAGAGAGAAAGCTTTTGATAAAGGACACTTGAAAGGTAAATATGGTAGTCATTCTTCTTGAGTTTTATATTCAGTTTAGAGGCAGAATGCTCAAGCAGGCAATAAGGAAATGTAAACTTTTTCTCTTTGGGTGAGAGAGATACCGAGAAGGATACTTTATAAAATGATTGGTAGGACTGGGAATGGAGGTCATTTGTATTTCAGGACTGTCAAATGGGCTTCCATTTTGAAATGAACAAAAGTCTTTCAATTCTGGTTTCTTGCTGCCTTTTTTTTTCTTTTTTTTCTTTTTCCTATTTGTAAAGTGCTCCTAATTCTGACTTCAGTTACTTCCTCAGCAATTATGAGATGGAGAAGAATCTTATGAAAAAAAGCCTCCTGACAATTTGTCACATTACTTAAGTCTAGCAAAAGATTAGAAACCCTTTAAAGCCAGTATTTCAGAATAATTTCTGAGACTACACATTGAGGCTGTTTTCCTTCCTCCTTTGAAAGCTTTTGAAAATTTGCGAGTACTTCAGTCTGCCATGTGTTCTTACAGAATATGATTTTAAGCCTCATGAAGCATTATACTTTAAAACTGCTGCCTTTATCATGGCTCCTGCAGACAGCTGCCAGTCATTAGCTGATTGGATGCAAATGGGTGATGCATCTCCCAGTGACTGTGTGGCTAATTTATGCTTTAAATCTGCATGGGGGAGACACGATGCTGATTGAAACACTGTAAAATGACAAGTCCTGTCTCCGTCTGTGGTTGATAATATCAAAAACTCCTGGGCATGGTTGATAACTGTCTATTGGAGATTTCACAATGATTTTGCATTCCTGGGCTAAGCAGGGACAATTCTCTACGGTGGTTGTTGCAATGGACACGACATAACTGGATTTGAAAGATTTGTTTTTTATTTCATGCAGTACATTTTGTCAACCAATTGATATATATTTGCTCACAAAAAGCATTTTTAAAATTCACTCCAAAGCAGGTAAATGCATGATTTCTTCCTCTTTGGCCTCTGGCTGTTTCTGATGCTCTTTGTCCCCCTCACCTCCATCTGTGTGAAACTTGACAGCATTGTCATCTGCCACCTTGGCTCCCAGGGCTGTACAGTGTGTCTCTTCTTTCTCCTAGTTTATGGTCATTCTCTCTTATGAGTTTGGCCTCTCCAGACCCCTTCTTTGTTTCTTCTCTCTAGTATCTATAGCATCACCTGCTACATAAGTGGGCAGCATGGAGGTAGCATAGATAAATATATTATTGGCTTTTGAAATGAAATGATGTTTCTGTGACCTCCTAGTTTTAAGAGCTTTTCCTTCTGTGGGACCATTCAGCATCTCACCCTCATCACCTCTGGGTTCAAAACCCAACTATTTACAAACTTCCTATTCAGAAAGCGATCATTATCACAGACCAAGCATTATTGTTAACGTGAATGTGGAAACGTAAAAAATGAGCGGTAACATCTATGCAATCCTGCCAGCTAAAACACTAAACACCTACAAAAAGGTACTAAAAATTTTAAGTTCCTGGCTAAACAGTCCTCTGAGATGGACAGTGTAACTTAGCTTGTGGAATGCTTGCTGGCATGCACAAAGCCTTCTGTGGGAAACCCAGCACCACGTGAACCGTGCCTGGTATCTTAGGCCTGTGATCACAGCACTCAGGGGGGAAACCTGGAGGGGCATCTGACTTCAGGGTCATCCCTGGCTACACAATTCAATGCCAACCCAAGCTCCATGGGACCCTGACTCAATAAATATATAAACATTAAGCAGATATATAAATAATAAATAAGGCCAGAGCCCTTGGCACCCTTTAGCAAACATTATGACTGGAATTTTTGGTTGTTCCAATGAAAGTTTCTAAAACTATGAGCCATTAAGCAGTTTATGCTAACCTGATGAAAATTTCACAAGCTAATGTGGATTCTTAGTTCCTTTTTGCTTATGCAAACATGAATGTAGCTATAAATGGTGGCCATATAGTGATTCTCAGATGTATAACTCTCTGGTCATTCGGAATCCTGAATTTGTGCTTCCCAAAATAAATGACATTTTTTTTTTACACTGATACCTATATAAAAGCTATACATAAGAACCTGTTCTCAGAACAGTGTTCTCTGCACTGTTTAATGAGTTCTCTTCCTTCTTGGGTTACTGTAAACATAACTGATTGGTTCCAACATCATATGTTTTAATACACATATTGCTTTCACAAATCCTGTCTCAAAAGCTTTTGACATTTCATTATTAGCTATGATGTGTATTGTATTGGTCAATCTCTGAATAGCTCTCCCTTTCTGAATCAAGAGTCTTTGTGTAGCACAGGCTAGCCTGGAAAACCTTGTGTGTGTGTGTGTGTGTGTGTGTGTGTGTGTGTGTGTGTGTGTACACATATGCATATATACTAAGAACACTATTTTGTTCAGGAAATAACTGAAAGCGTACCTGAAATCTAAGTCTCTGTGTGAAAGTTGACACTTGTGACTTTTTGTTCTAAGTGAGACTCCTCTGTAACTATGGTACAACGTAATTAAGCAGCCAGATTTATAAGCATGAAAGAGAGTTCCATTTCTCCAGTAATTTATCATGGCACGTCAAAGGAAAGGTGACAACTTTTCAAAAGAGGTTAATATTATATAAAATATTAAACTTATCAGTGATGTCAAGAAGAAAACCACTGTTGTATTTCACAGCTGACAGGCTGGACTAAAACAATTCTAAAACAGTGATTTAGAAAAACATTAGAACAAACATGAACAGCCTTGTAAGAAAGAGAGCAAAATGAATTCAGGCTAATGTGAGAGAAGTGATCAGAAATGAAGTTGGGATTCCATAGGGTAGAGTAAGTCTGTGTTCATCTTCTTTCTCAGCCCATTGTGTATTGAGTAGGAGAAAAAAAAAAAAAGAACTTGGCTGGTCAGTGGTAATGCATGTCTGCAATCCTAGAACCTAGGAGGCAGAGGCATGTGGATCTCTGAGTTCGAGGCCATCCAGGTCTACCAAGTGAGTTCCAAGCCAGCCAGGGCTACACAAAGCAACCTTGTCTCAGAAATCGATGATGATGATGATAATGATAGTAATAATTATAATGAAAAACAGAGTCAGGAGAAGAAATGAAATAAAACTGTCTCACTGACCGGAATAGACCAAACTATTAATAAAGTTCCTTTAAAAGTATTTGATTATTGAGAAAAGCATTTTTGTAATGAAACTTAAGTACTCATAGAACTTCAAAGGCTTAGTCCTTTCATGCCTTTAAGAATGAAAAAGTACATAGAGACAAGCAGAGCTCTGTGAGTTTAAGACCAGCCTGTTACTGCTGTTGCTGATGTGTGTGTGTGTGTGTGTGTGTGTGTGTGTGTGTGTGTGTGTGTGTGTGTGTGTGTGAGTGTGTAGTGAGTTTTACACAGGGAGAGAAACAGAGAAAGATAGAGACGGAGAGAGACGGAGAGAGAGAGAGAGGCAGACAGACAGACAGACAGACAGACAGACAGAAGGGTTGGACAAGAGAGAGGACAAAGAGAGAGGTTTAGACAAGCCAGTGCTTCAGAGTAGACCCCGTTTCAATAAAATAAAATAAAAACAAATGAAAAGAAGCAATGCCCACATTTTTGTTTTCTCATCCAGCTCTGTTAACTGTGGATATTCTTTTTTGGCAAAATGTAACAAGCAATAACAAGATGCAATACACATAACCCTAAGGTGTTTTATAGATAAAGTTGTTGCTTATGACTTGCTCTGTATTTCAGAATATTTATAACAAAAGTCCAGTATGTCTCCATCCTGAAGTTAACCATTGCCTTAGGCCCTAACCATTAATGTTTTGAAGAAATTGAGGCCAACTTAGCCTCTGGTTAGAATAATCCTGAAATTAGATTATTCTCCCTTACATATTTTGTTCCTTCAAAAGGCTGTACTGTTCTTTCTTAATTAGACATTTATAGAAAGATGTTCATTAAAGATAATATTTGTAGAAAATAAATGCATGTATGCTTATATTTTCGTAAGTAAAAGGAGATGACCAAGTTCCTATTTAAGAGTTGAGGAAACAGTCACGCCCCAGTGAGTTTGAGGGCTGCACCACTCTGCAAATGTTTGGTCCTCATCTCTTTCCATCCTCCTCCTGTGCTAGATCCTCAGATGTGTTGGAAGTACAGGTTGTGCATGTAGGTAGGCAGTTTGCTTTCAGATTTTCCTGTCTCAAAAGGTCTTGACATTTCATTACTTATTAAATTTCATTATTTTCTCTCTGGATAGTTCCCCTTTTCTAAGTCAAGAGTCTTTGTGTAGCACAGGCTAGCCTGATACTTAATATATAGCCTAGGTTGACCATCTTTCTGTCCCTATCCCCCCCCCCCCCCAAATGCTGGAAATACACAGTGTAACCTGACCTGTACTGCTAAACTTGTAGATCTCTCTCTCTCTCTCTCTCTCTCTCTCTCTTTCTGTGTGTGTGTGTGTGTGTGTGTGTGTGTGTGTGTGTGTGTTACTAGAGAGTGAACCTAGGTATTTCAGTTTGTATTAAATAAGTGTTCAACTACCGAGAGAACAGCCTAGTCTTGTTTTATTTTGAGACAGCCTTAAATTCTGATGTAGGTGTTAAACTCTCTTCTGGCCTCAGTTTCCCAGGTGGCTAGGGTTACAGGTACCTGCTGCATCTCTTCTTGCAGATAAGTCTTGTCATTGTTTAGAGCTAGGGTTTCCGTCTATAGACTAGACTGGCCTGAGCCTCTCTGTGTAGCCCAGGCTGCTTAAACTCCAATAGCCATCATCCTGCCTCCCTCTGTGGTCAAGCCCTCCTAAGTGTTAGACTTGAAAGTATGATCAACCACTACAATTGACCCTGTAGATATTAGTTATCTCAAGAATTTTCTTATTTCTAGTTTTAAGATTTTTTTCTTGCTTCTTAAAATTAATATTGATGATAGTGTTTCCCTGACCAAACCTCTAATTTGATGGATAGTGACAGATGCATGCAAGGGAAAGACATCCTTACACCTTGCTTCTTTCCCTCTGAGCTTTCTTACCTTTCTGGATTCCTATTCTCCTGCAATGTGTAGACTGTATAGTTTCCTCACTCTCTGACCACTTAATATGTGCACTCAAAGTTTCTTTAAAACTTTTATTAGATATTTTATTTATTTACATTTCACATGTTATCCCCTTTCCTGGTTTTCCCTCTTCAAACCTTCTGTCGCCCTCTCCCTGCCTCTATGAAGGTGCTCCCTCACCCAACCACTCCCTCCTCACCACCCTGGCATTCACTACACTGTGCCATCAACTCTTCACAGGATCAAGGGCCTCTCCTCCCATTGATGCCAGGTAAGACCATCCTCTGCTACATTTGCAGCTGAAGCCATGGGTCCCACCATGTATACTCTTTGGTTGATGGTTTAGTCCCTGAGAGCTCTGGTGGTAGGGGTGGGGTGGGGTGGGGGATCTGCTTGGTTGATAATGTTGTTCTTCCTATGGGGTTGCAAACCCCTTTAGCTCCTTCAGTCCTTTCCATAACTCCTCCATTGGGGACCCTGTGTTCAATCCAATGGCTGGCTGCAAGCATACCCAACTGTATTTGTCAGACTCTGGCAGAGTCTCTAAGGATACATCTATATTAGGCTCCCATCAGCAAGCACTTCTTGGCATCAGCAATAGTGTCTGGATTTGGTATCTGTATAAGGGATAGATCCCCAGTTGGGGCAGTCTCTGGATGGCCTTTTCTTCAGTTTCTGTTCCACACTTTGTCCCTGTATTTCCTTTAGACAGAAGCAATTTTGGAATAAAAATTTGGAGATGAGTGGGTCGTCCCATCCCCGGGACCTTGCCTAACCTCTGGATATGGTCTCTACAGGTTCTCCAGCCCCTTTGTTGAACATTTTGGCTAATGTCATCCGTGTTGGGTGCTGGGGGTTTCTTGATTTCCTGGCATCTGGGACTTTCTGGTGGCTATCCCCAGTTCCCCATCCCCCATTGATACACACCTCTGTTCAATTTCCTGACCCTATGTATATCATCCCTGTCTCTTCCTATACCTGATCCTGCCCCCGTTTTTTTTCTTCCCCTCCTCTCTTCCTCCCAAGTCCCTCCTTCCCTTTACCTCCTGTGAGTATTTTGTTCCCCCTTCTAAGAAGGACTGAAGCATCCACACTTTGGTCTTCCTTCTTCTTGAGCTTCATATCATCTGTGAGTTGTATCATGGGTGTTCCTAGCTTTTGGGCTAGTATCCACTTATCGTTGAGTACTTATCATGTGGTTTCTTTGTGATTGGGTTACTCACTCAAGATGATATTTTCTAGGTCCATCCATTTGCCTGTGAATTTCATGAAGTTATTGTTTTTAATAGCTGAGTAATATTCCACTGTGTAAATGTACCATATTTTTTGGTATCCATTCCTATTTTGAGGGTTATCTGGGTTCTTTTCCAGCTGCTGGCTATTATAAGTGAGACTTCTATGAGCATGTGTCCTTGTTATATGTTGGAGCATCTTTTGGGTATATGCCCAACAGTGGTATAGCTGGATCCTCAGTTAGTACTATGTCCAATTTTCTGAAGAATCTCCAGACTGATTTCCAAGTGGTTGTACCAGCTTGCAATCCCACCAGCAGTGGAGGAGTGTTCCTCTTTCTCCATATCCTCTCCAGCATCTGCTATCATCTGAGTTTTTGATCTTAGCCATTCTGAATTGTGTGAGGTGGAATCTCAGGATCATTTTGATTTGCATTTCCCTGATGACTAAGGATGTTGAACATGTATTTAGGTGCTTCTCAGCCATTTGATATTTCTTGGTTGAGAATTCTTTGTTTAGCTCTGTACTCCATTTTTAATAGGGTTATTTGGTTCTCTGGAGTCTACTTTCTTGAATTCCTTATATATCTTGGATAATAGCCCTCTATCAGATGTAGGGTTTGTAAAGATCTTTTCCCAATCTGTTGGTTGCTGTTTCATTTTCAAGGATTCTGCACAAAAGATATTCTTTGGATGTTAAACTAGATAATCTATTAAGGAGTCATCTAGGATACAAATTAGATTTGAAAATTGTGAGGTGTGTGTGTGTGTGTGTGTGTGTGTGTGTGTGTTTAAATGATAGTAGTGATTTTGGAATATTTAATATTCAAGAAAAAGAAAAGGTTAATAAATGGATATGTTATGGATTCTGTCATGTGTTTATTAGTTATTTCCTCCTTGCAGAGATAATATATCCGAGAAAATCAGCTAAAGAAAGGAAGGGTTGGGTTTTGCTCTTAGTGTGAGGCTAAAGTTATCCATCCTTGCTGTGTAGAAGGCTTGAGGCCACATTGCACCAAAGTCTGGATGCAGAGAGAGGTGAACACTGATGCTCATGTTTTTATTTGTTATTCAGTCCACAAACCAATTCTATAAAATGGTACAGACTACATCTAAGACAGGTGTCCCCACCTTGGTTAGCTCAGTGTAGAGACTTGTCCACCGACACACCCAGAGGTTTGTTTCTAAGCTGAATCTAAATCCTGACGATCAATATGAGCCATCAACATGTGCAAAATCAAATTGTAAATATTCAACTTGTATAATGCATGGGCAGATAAATATGTTCCTTATTTCCTATAAGCTTACAGATAATGTGACACACACAACACATTTTCAACAGGACAAATCCATTCTGCTTTCAGAAATAACAGTTTTAACCTTTTACATATATGGTAACCCCTTTTGACTGTGCGTTTTAAAGAAAATCCCACAAGTCCAAAACAATGATGGGAAAATAAGAAAATCTCAAATCATATAGTTATTTAAAAAGGCTAGATGAAGAGAAATGTCTTGGTGTGATTCTGTGAGAAGATGGCAGAAGGAAATATGTGATTCTTGCTTTTATTTTTATACATATGATAATGGGTAAGGAATTCATTTATTTATACATGTAAATTGTTATCAAATTCAGTTGTAATTTTCAAAATAAGACCATCATCCAAAAGAATCTAGAATATAAACATATACTATATACTTAAAAATAAAAAAATCATTTTAATAAATACTATATTAAAGATTTCTTAAAGAATAAAATTTATTAATTAGGAAATCATGTACAGATTTATTAAATAAATAGGCATTGATCATACATAGTCAAATATGTACACACATGAGAACACACAAATACATACACATACACACACAGAGTTATATACTAGAGAGAAAGAGAGACAGACAGACACTTCTTTTGACACTAGAATGAATTATACAGGTTCTACTTTCTAGACACATCTGTTGCCACTCTTATAATTCATTTGATTATCATAAATAATATAACTAATGTCAATAATAATAATCACTGTAGACTGTGAGTGCCTTCTTTGCTCGCATTAGTTAGGAAAAGCTTTCATCTAGCATTGTTAAAGAAGAGAGAAATAGCTGCTTCAGAGGTTTACCTTATTGACCAAGTTACATTCTCTGGACACAACTGTCATTTTCTAAAAAGGAGTTTCAGTGAACTACCAGCGAAGAACATGTGGTCTAAAATAGATAAGCTTTGATAATTACCAATATTGCAAATACTGTCTATGCTTTTGATTTATTTCTTTTTTATATTTTTTCATTAATGGTTTGAATTATGTTCCTTTTACTGATAATACTGAATGATAATGTTAATCACATATTCAAGTAAATATTGAGAATTTAAAGCAGTATAATATACTAATATTCTCATTATACAAGCATATAGTTACTTATTTTATACAAGCGCATGTATTCCGTACTTATCTCATTGTCAGTCACCGTGATGTATTGAAACTTTCCTGTGTTCTTGGTATTCTGTTATTTCAAAGGAAAATTACAGAAGCCCAAATTCTCCCCTGTTTTCATTGTAGCATTGTGGTTCTCAGATACTTTAGGAGAAGTTGTTACAACTGTTCAAGCCCTTAGGGAACCAAATCAGTGTGATATAAAGAGGTTCCGTACATGTCATTCTAATATATACTCATCAGGTGTTCTATTACATTTTTGACAGTATTATTGACAATAAGGGTTTACTTATTTTGTTGGAGGAAAGATTAAATGCTTGGCTCCTCCCAAAATTCTCCATGTCCAGTCACTATATTAAAAATGCAAATGTATTGTCTATTCTTTTTATCTCACTTACTTGTTGCTGATTAATGAGAAATAATTCATCAGCCACATTATAATTAGTGATAAGACAGAAAAAAAATTGAAAGACACATCATTGAAACATTCCATGCAAATAGGAAATTGATGGATGAGAGCAAGTGCAGGTAAAACCAAGTTTCAAGTACCATGACAAGTATTGGCCAGTTCTCTTTGCTAGGGATACAAGAATGGCTCATTGTTTGAAATACTGT
The DNA here is from genome assembly GCF_000001635.26 of Mus musculus. Lineage (NCBI taxonomy): Eukaryota > Metazoa > Chordata > Mammalia > Rodentia > Muridae > Mus > Mus musculus. The sequence continues at coordinate 105,355,962 of NC_000076.6, read as the reverse complement.
AAAATTTGCTGATGTCATTATAAAATCCTGAGGATCTTGGGTGATACACTAATGCTAAAACATGGGATGGTATATGTGAATAGCCAAATATATATGTGGATATTGGAGTATTGCAGCATAAACATTGTCAGGAAAAACGCTATTGAATCCCGAAAAACTGAGATTATCTTACCATTTTATTATTATTTCAAATAAGCATAAATTTAGTCTGAGTTCTAATTGATCTATCCAAATTTAGAGTAGCAAGGGTAAAGCTGCTTTTTACATAATAAAATTACTGTGGATAAAATGTATAGTTGTTTCCAAACATATGGATTATATATTCTGGCATCAATGAATCATATTTAACCACATGTTTATCATTCATTTCACACTTGAAATGGACACTACCTGCCACTCGCCATTATTAGGCTGTCACTTGCAGTTAACCAAGGCATAATCAGTTTTAGGAAAATAAGTTCTCCTGGGATGGAACGATTTCTTTTGTCCTCAGAATCTATGAGGCAATGACTAGATGATTAATAAAAAGATCACTCTACAAATGTTGCCTTCTTTCATTGTTTCTTCTGAGAGCAGGAACAAGAGCTACAAAACTACAGGTCACGTGCTCCTCCATCTTGATGTTCACGTAGTTTTGTTGCTCTGTTTCCCTTCTCGTTGGCTTTTCCTCTGATTTCCATTGTAGTTGAAATTAGAAAGTTTAATATAGTTAACCGTTATATTTGGCATTGATCTCTGTTTATGGTACAATCTGGGTAACAGTGTTTGCAGACCATGTCTGACATGTAAGCATTCTATAGTGGTTAAAATATACAGGTCTTTTGGAACCAGATAGGACAGACCAATCTATGAGCTTCCTAAAGCTTTACAGTGTCTCCTCAGGAAAGTACATGTTATTATTTTAAAGAAAGATCAGATGCATACAAAATTTTGCTTGAGAATGGGGTTTAATCTGAATAGAAGCAGTTTTTACCAATATATTTAGGGACAAGTACATTCCTTATTCTTTTGCATTGGCACAGGTGTGCACAAAAATACTGGGAAAATGTCAATTTCCAACCTTTCTTGAAAAAAAAATAGCTTTTTGATTCTGCACAACTAATTCAAAATCGGAGAAACAAACTTTAAGATTTTTTTTTCTTTTAACATACTTTAATATTTGAATTTTTGGAAATTCTGATCTGTTAGACTTTTTAGGTAGGATCTAAATATATAGTTCAAACTTATAAGGTAAAAATAAACTTTAGCTCAGAGTAACAGCCCTTAACAAATTTGGCTCTGTCTATTGTTTTTGGTGGAATGAAAATAAATGATAATTTTAACGCTTAATCAATATAGAGCAGTTCTTCAAATTTTAATATATAGTGACTAGTTTTAATAGAAGCTCATCTACTTGGGTTGGTTTTGTGAAACACTGAGATATTAGATTTCAGTCGTTTCAGTTTGAGTTTACTCTGGAGATTTTAAAAATACTTGAAGATCTGAATTCAGACTTTGGAATGTTTGGAGGTGTTTATTCCTGCAGCCGACTCATGGTTTCAAGAAGGACCTCACATTTGATTTTCTCCATAGACTACTAATTGTTCTTCAACTATTATGTTCTTTCCCCGAACATAAAATGACGCCTGACAGATTGTGGGCTGGGTACAGAGGAGCTTTCGTTGTGAATTAAGTTCAACTTTCTCCTTAGTGGATACAATGTTGGCTATAGTTGGATGTCCTCTGAAGGGTCTTTGAGGTGTAAGAAGGAGTCCTTCATTTCCTGAATTTTAACTTTCTATTCATTTTGAGAGTAACTTCACAGATCTGTTTTGTTTGTTTGTTTGTTTGTTTGTTTTTCCTCAAGTTTTTTTCAGCATTATATAGAAGCACCTAGTAGCCTTCCCTTAATATAGCCAAGATGTCCTAATCCTTGGGTATGCTCTAGAGTAATTAAACATTATTTATTAAATTCTATCACATGGGAGGAATGTTCACATCTTCAGTGGGAGAACACCATAGAAAATGCTTTAAACAGTATACATTTGTTGACACATAGTAAGTATGTTCCATTTTCAGTATTTTACCTAAAAAATATCCAATCATGTGGGTCTCAAGATAATCTTTGAATGTGGCTCAACCCCAAATCATTTTAAGGTGTGAACTTTTGAGTGCGTGACTTTGCTTTTTCTAACTCCATAGCATGGATGTCCAGCATGGACTTTGTAAGAGGACAGTGTCCATTCACACTAGCAAAAGGTTGGACATGCCTGAACGTCAGTATTCTTTTGACTTGTTCATATTTATTAATCTCTTTCCCCCTTTTCAACTTGATAACTTTCCTTTGCTGTCTTGTTGGAGACTAGCTAATTTCTAAGAACTTCCTCTATAAATGGCTGAGATATATATCCTTCTATTGCATTATACGCGTTTTTTACTTTGTAGTAGCCTTTAATAAATACATCCTCATCATTTGAGGTTTTCATATCCTCTTCCTCCCCCTTCTCATCCTCTTCTTGACCCTCCTTCTCCAGTGCCTTTTGAATTGTATTTGTAGACGTTTTGAGGCGGGGTGGTCCTATTTTACTCCATAGATAGTATTCATATTCTGCTAATTTTACTTTCTAAAATGCTATTTATTGACTTAGTTTTTTGATGCAGGGTGTTATGTAGTCCAGACTGGCATTAAATTCAGTATTGAATAACCATGGGCCTCTGATCTTCTTGTTTCTACCTCACAAGTACTATGCTGAGCCACTTCTCTGTCACCATGCTTGGCTCTTTAAAAATGTAATTTTTCAAATTTCTTCATATTTATCTTTGTGTTTGGAAAATCTGATCGCACAATCTAGTTTCAACTTTCTCATACATTATCATTAGGATAAATATTAAAAGTTAGTTAGTGAATGGTGTTAAAATACTGATTGGAATTCCATAGAATTCTTGATTAATTTATAGAGAATTGTCAATTTTATTAATAAAGGTTGCTTGTTCAATATGGTCCAATTTCTCAAGTAGTTGAAAAAGCAGAATTGCTGCAGTGATATTAGTTCTCCTTTCTCATACTGGAGTAAATGAGTAGGCATGTAAAGTATAATTTTAATGCTTCATCATAATAAATTTTCCTTTTAACTGTAATATGTGTATTTATATACTTCAGCTGAAATTTAAGTGGTTTGTTCAATTCGAGTATGATTTTCTTTCACTCTTAGCTTTATCACTGGAACTTGAAAAATGAATTTATCATATAAATAATCATTACGTAGTCCACCAATTTTTTAAGCTCATGTTCCCTGAGGTAACCATATTTCTGTAAGTAGCTTTTAAATTTATTTACTATCATCTGTTGCTAACATCTGCGAAAAAAAAAAGTACTCACATTTTTACTTAAAGGAGAAGGAACACTGAGAGCAGTTTTCATAGCCAACATTTCTCTGACAGTTCTACTCTTAATTTTGGTATCTCTTCACCCATGTGCTTTGACTGACAGAGGGGAACGGAGATCTAGGGAGAAAGGATTTTGAGAGGGAATTGTTTGTCATTGACACTGTTTGTCATTGAACACCATGGTATCCTCTATGCTGTTGGTTCAGCAACACACATGATAGGCTGGACCTGGGATGTCTTAGGCTCTGTGCAATGAGAGGATCTTTTACTTCAGAAGCTGGAATGGAAGGTACTAGAAGGAAAAAGATTTCCCCTCAGATTGACTACTGGCATCATTTTTAATTTTTCTTCAAGTCTTCCGTTTAGCAAAGAGAGTTGTTTGGCTTTTTGTGGATTTTACAGTGGCCTTTGGCATTTGTTTGTTTGTTTAGTCAAATCTTTGGGGGTGGTTTTGCTTTGTTTGCAGCACAGTCTCTGACAATCTGATCTGGTATGACCCACTGGCCTGCTCCTGGAGGTCGGAGATGTTCTGTATATCCTGTGTTCTTTCCTTACTTCCTTTCATTCCTTCTTTCTTGAGTATGTGACGTGGTTCAAAGAGTTTTACAGTGTGTGAATGAAGCGGGTAGTTTCCTCCTTTCCTTGTCACAGATACAGTAGGCAATGGCTTAATGGTGTACATTGTGAGATTTACATTCAACAAAAAGCAGGAACTATCAGCACACTGCAGCTTTGACCCAGTTACCTAGACGACCATCTGTAACTTCCAGCTTCTTTCCTCCCTTTGAAATAACCCTCTGTTCTGCTCTTGTCTTGATGCAGACCCTCCATGTTTTGTCATTGGGTTTCTGAAGTATTGTCTGAGTTCTCTCTTATTTCTTTCTGTTTTGTTTTGAGATGGCATCTCACTGGCCCTGAACTCACTTTATAGATGATGACAACCCTGCTTCAATGACAAAAGCTTCGGTTTCCCCTGCTTCCACCTCTTTCCTACTGGGATTACAAATGCCTGATTTATGTGGTGCTAAGGATACAACCTAGGGCTTCATGCATTGTGGGCAAATCTAGTAGTGAATGACCCACCTCTGTAGGCCTGTCTCGCTTTTGTTCTGTTTCTATTAGAATTTGCCTGGCAGAGGTCAACAATGTTCATCTTAATATATATATATATCCAAACTGCCTCTCTGAAATCCAGTCCTGACAATTTGAATGAAATATACTTCAAATTGCATGCCATAGCTTCATGACCCTGTATATGGAATTCTGTTCATGTCTGTGACTTGATCTTGTTGTCTTTGCATCCATTCACTTGACTAGACTATTTGTAGTTGGAAAATATCAACCTCATTTATCATTCCATTTTCCTCACTGGCATCTCTAAGCTTTCCAGGACATGACTCCTTAATACTGTACTTCCTAGGGAGAGCTCTGATTTCCCTATTTTTATATTAGAGTGACATAACTTTATTCATTTAGTAATTTTTAATGGTACTTACCACCATATAAAATAGAATATATTGCATATATTTGTTTGTGTGTCCTAAATGCGTGCTAGTGATCAGTGTTAGGGTCACACACATGCCGCCGATGGACATGTGGAAGTCAGAGACCAATTTGCAGATGTCCATTCTCTCATCTAACCACATGGTTTTCAAGGATCAAACTCAGGTCATCAGACTTGGGAGCAAGCACCTTTAGCCACCGAACCTTCTTGCTGGCCCTGCACGTTTGTTTGTATTCCTGTACTGTTTAAGTCCTATTTTCCTTATGCATTCTCCTCCTGCCTCTTACCACCTTTCGTGGGTAAGTAAGCATTTGACATATTTGGTTTTCTTTGTTGCTACAAGCAGTGGGATCATTCTGAAGTTTAATGTTTGACTTCCAGGATCAGAGGTTTCTATCCAAGCATGGTTGAAGCATGCTTCCAGCCTGAGGCAGGGCAGAATGTCTTGAGGGGAACATGTGGCAGAACTAACAAGCCCACCTTATGTTGGAAAGGAAACAGAGAGAGACAGACGAAGGGACCAGCGTCTCACAATACTCCACTGACTCTGAAGAACTTAGTTATCAAGCCAGGTCCCTCCCTCTAGACTTTGACCTTCTCCCTACAATCTACTTGTATTTTAAATATTTCCTTATTTCAGAGCCCTCATCTCCTTATCTCTGGAAACCTTGACAGACATAATCAGAAATGGTTATAGTAGCATCCTGGGCATGTTTCAATGTAATCAGACTGACCATGTGTATTAACTATTACCTTGAAAAATAGTTTTCCATGCCTTCATAATGTTGTTGGCAAAAGAGAGAATTAGCCAGTATCTGATTACATTCATCACTGAGTAAATGAACACACAACCAAATGTGTAAACATATATTTTTGATATAAAGCTAGATATGTCTGCTATTGTCCAGAGGGACACTTGTTATCTATGACTTAATTAAGACATAAACCTTAACAAAAAGTCCATTCATTTTTATGGGAATATGCCTTAAACTATTTACTTTCAGTATGTACTGGCTGCAGTTTTCTTAATCATCTCTTTGTTTGCAGGTGAGCATGGTTGCTTTTTCATTGTGTAAATTAATATTTGCATGTATTCTGAAGAGTAAATTCAATGTAAACCTGTTTTATTAATTCTTGATCAAAGAAGAACTTTGACAGGAATTAAGTAAAGTGGCTTGAAAACAATACTGAGTACTAGAAGTTCCACAGAGCCATACTTTATTAATTCCAGGATGAAGGACTTTAAGTAAAAAAGTTAGTAATGTTATTGTCTATTAAATATTAATATGGCTTCCTGTTTTTCTGTTCTTAGTTCCTATTGCCAAATGCTTAGTTTACTTAATAATATTTTTAGTGTTTCATTTTTTTAAATTGGATGCTAACATTTTCTGTGAACTCATGTGCTGTGGAGCAGTTCGTAGTAGATGGGTGTTGTTTTGTAGCTAAAGGTGAACCTAGTATGAGAATGTTAATTAGAGGATGGGGCAGGCTTAGGTTAATCAGGTTTGGATCAGAATTTCTGCTTCAGTATTAACCTGGCACATCTCAGTGCTTCCACATCTACAAAAGAGCTGCACACACGAGGTCTGTGTTAAGAGAATTTATGAGATGGGGCATGTCAAGCATGAAGCCAGACATGTGGTGCTATTTGTTGGGAGATAATTATGAGTTCAGTGTCTTCTTTTTGCCACGGAAGCATGCATAATATGGCAGATCAGTTTTCTTTGTAGATAATAAAAGGATACAAGGCACATTATACTAAGTAACTAAGGTTGACTAAAGTGTGTTAAGTTATAGAAACACAGGGGATCTGGACAGTGAGAGATTCCCCATGTTTATTTTTTTCCATGCATAAAAATGGATACTTTAGATACCCTGGTTCTTCCAATATGGTCACTACTCACCCAAGTTGATATATCGCAGTATATAAGCCTTCTCCTTCCCACCTTCCTCCTGATCAGAACATTTACTTTCAGAGTCAATACTCCGCATTTTTTAACAGACCTTGTATGAATTAATGGTATTCAGAAGCATAATGTTCTACTCACATGAACTGACACATACTAGGGTTCTTCATAGCTTTGATCTTGTTTTCTTTTCTTGTGTTTTTCATCTTCAAGTGTTCTATGGCCTTTATCAGTTCTTCCATAGTTGGATGAGATCTTGGTTTATTTTAAGATGATTTCTGACTGCTTCTAGTCCAGTATGTATACAATAAATTCAGACTTCGAAGACCCCTACGGAAACTTGAAAGAACATGTCATCTTTGTAGGAGACCTTAAGATAACATTGTTCTTGGCGTTGCGATAAACTGTATGTATGCATCAGCTTTGAGCCATAAGGATTGCTTTAATTATTTTAGACTTTGAATGTATTTAATCTCTTGGCTTGATGAAATGTTAGAGTATAAAGGAAATAAATTTTCCCCATAAAATGTTTTATGAAGGCTTTTTTTTTCTCCCCATGATGTTGCCTGGTAGATGGATATTATGTCATATGTAATTGGACTGACACTCAGCTTGAATACTTTTTCTTCTTGCCAGCATGGGGTAACCTTGGAAATGTTCTGAAGAGTCAGAGTAAAATCTCTGAAGCTGAAAGCGCCTACAGAAATGCTCTGTTCTACCGCAGCAACATGGCTGACATGCTGTATAATCTGTGAGTATGCTTTGCTTCCTCTGGTTAGGTTCACATGTAAAACCTGCTGTGAAAGAGACTATTGAGTTAACTAATAGGAATGGAGATGCTGATACCTGTTTTCTGGAATAGACTTCCTTCCTTCCTTCCTTCCTTCCTTCCTTCCTTCCTTCCTTCCTTCCTTCCTTCCTTCCTTCCTTCTTTCCTTCCTTCCTCCCTCCCTCCCTCCCCTCTCTCTCTCCCTCTCTCTCTTTCTTTCTCTCCCTCCCTCCCTTCCCTCCCCTCCTTCCTTCCCTCACTCCCTCCCTCCCTCCCTCCTTCCTTCCTTCCTTCTTCTTCTCCTCCTCCTTTTCCTCCTCCTCCTCAACTCCTCCTCCTTCTCCTCCTCTTTGTCCTTCTTCCTCCTCTTCTTCCTCCTCTTCCTCCTCTTCCTCCTCCTTCTCCTCTCTCTTTCTCTCTCTCTTTCAATTAGACTCTCAGATCAGTAGGTGAGTGGAATTTGTGATATCTCTGTTTGAGGCCACATTATTTATACTCATGTGTATTGATGTATTTTAAAAATCTTTTGAAATAATAAGCCATATAACTAAAAGTTGCCATAAGTGCTTTTTACAGAAAAATATATGTTCTACTCAAACTTGGGTAAATACAAAATTTCAAAAATAAGTCTTTCATGTGACATATGTAGACAACACATTAAATATTAAGCAATACATTTTTTCTTCACTAAAACTTTGTGCCAAAGCATTATGTTGAATAAATATTCAACCTGGGCAATAGCAGAAAGATTGTAGTTATTAGGTAGAGTTTCCTCTTGATCTTCTATATTAACCAGTTCTTCATAGGTACTCATGACTTTGTAAAAGTTTCAAAAATAGTGTAATTCAAAATATTCCTCAATATTGAGTTTGAAACAAATCTCAAGGACTAAATTATCTTTGCCTTTTGGATGGAAGATTCCAGGAGGCATTGTGGGTTTCCAGGAGGATTACTAAATGAAAATTAAACTTGAATCTTTTCCTTTGTCTTTTACTTTCAGGGAATTTTTATATGTAATAGATGACTGAAACAGAGTTTGTAGTTTATTGAGTTCTTTAGCTGGAAACTGTGAGGGTTGGTGGGATGCAGAGAGGGTTAGATCCAGGTGCTTGGTGTATTTGATGCAGTTTTATTGTTCTGGTTTTTCTCTGATCTCAGAGGGACACTGAGGCATGTAGAGGAGGGCATTTGGAGTTTATGGATGTAAGATCCCAGCTCCTCTCACTCTTGCTAGAAAAGAATATCAATGTCACATCTTGTCCCCCTCCCTCTCCTACCACCCAGACTGTCTGCATTCACCCTGGAGAGTTTCTCTGAATGACACATGAGGCCATATGCTTTCTTGGATCAAATTCTAGGCAGAGTGAGTAGGACTGTGTAACACCTACTAAGATTCTATCAGAGCTGCTGTGGATTCATAGCGTACCAGTTGCTTACAAGAAAGTTACCACTCTTAGAATTTGATGTCTGCTTCTATGCTTTATGAATACTGTATAGTAAGTTATTAGAAACACATAAGCTTGAATTTTGTATACATTTATGTTATCTAAATCTTTTTAGTGTTTTAGTCTAAAAATTGATGTAAAATGTTATTAAAGATAAGCATAAATAGAGAAGGAGGTATGCATTTAAATTATAACAGAGAAGCTCTGTAGAATGCTGTGTTTAGATATTTCTATTGTGTTCAACCTCCTAGAGTCTAGGACCCTGTCTTTAGCAGTGAAGTACAAATCTATTGTCCCCTGATAAGAGTGTGTCAGTAGGAGGATTTTTGTAAAGAATTGCATGAGGTGTGGTGCTTTTCTTCTTACCTAGAATTTCTTCCCATACAATACAACCTTTGTATGATTTCCCCCCTTCTTTCAGTTCTGTGATTCATGCCCCCTCAAATATAATGTCATTTTCTTGAAGAAACTGGAATGTATTTCTTGTTCTTTAATGAAAGACTGAATGGATATATTTAGGTTTTCTTTGAGCATCTCATGACTTCATCATTAATTTAAAGATTTTTTGTGACTGTATTACTAGTATAAGCTTTATTTAATGAAAAAGGAGTGTATCAGTTTTAATATATTTATATACATATTGATAGAGATAAATTTGTCAAAGGATTTTTTGCATTGCAATATGGTCTATAATGTGTTTCTTGCATTCTCAAGGAAGTAAGTAAGTTAGCCAATTACTGCTTCTTATTGAGCTTATTTTCTCTGTTAGCCACAGGTATAGGCTCGGGTTAATTATTTCTTCTCAGTGCCAAGTATGGTATGTGCTACGCAAGTATTTCACAACTGTACCATGTCTTGAGTTATAAAGGCTTACTCATTGGTGGTACGTGTAGGGCTGGAGTTTAAAGGCAATATATTTTATTCCAGCTTATGCTTACTGATAACATAAAAATATTCCATTAGACAATCCCACCTGTCTTTTTTTTTAAATTTAAGTTGTTTTATTCATTCACTTTACATCTTGCTCACTGCCCCCATCCTGGTCAGTTCCTCCCATAGTCCTTTTTCCCTTTCCCCTCCCCTTCTCCTCTACTGTCTTAAGGGTTTCTATTGCTGTTATGAAACACCAGGACCAAATAGCAAATTGGAAAGCAAAGTGTTTATCCGGCTTAAAGTTCCACAGTGTAGTTCATCATTGAAATGAGCCAGGACAGGAAATCAGACAGGGCAGGAACCTGGTGGTAGGAGCTGATGCAGAGGCCATGGAGTGGGTACTGCTTACTTGCATGCTCCCCATGGCTTGCTCATTCTGCTTTCTTATAGATGTGAGAACTACCTCCACAGGGATGGCACCACTCACAATGGGCTGGGCCCTCTCAACAATCACAAATTGATAAAATATTCCACACGCCTGCCTACAGCTCAGTCTTATGAAATGATTTTCTCAATTGCCTCCTGATAGCTTTCTCTGGATTACTCTAGCCATTGTTAAATTGAAATAAAACTAACCAGCACACCAACTTGTATATAATTTACAGTGTCTATCTTATAAGGACTTGTGAATGCCTATGTATGCAGAGAAGGCAAATGGGTAGAGCTGTCAAAGCTTTCCCAAATTGTCTCCCTTGAAGAATTAGTTATTCTCTGTTTTTCTCCTACTTTAAAGAACAGAAATAATTTATATGGACAAAACAAAGTTGGAATGTTCTCAAGGGTACTTTATCATTCTGACTGGGGTGTGATGCTCAGTGCAAAAGAGCTTGACCACTACATATGACATCCCAGGTTCAGCCCTGACTACAAGGGTGGAATGTTTTGTGTTGAACAATTGAAATTGATGAACATTTGTAAACTGGCATGAAACACCTGCATTTCTTAATGAAAGTTAGGAGATTTGGGACATCTTAGGTTTCCATTGTGCCCTTTTCCTTCTTGTAGTATGAATTATCAGAAATGCTTCATAGTACTGAACTTTTGATGAATAACATAATCTGCAGGCATTCATAACTACATCAAACTTTAAGTAGAAATTGCTAAGAAATTAACCCCTCTGGCCAGATACAGTATGATTCCAAGTGGTCAGAATTAATTAATTTGGTCATTAATTCCTGTAATTTTGTTTTTATACTTTAAAAATACTAGCCAATGACTTTAAATAGCATATCTGAATATTGGTTCATGTAAGAATAGAGGGGAAAGGGTGATTTGGAAAATATTAAATAAGACTAGCCTGAGTGATATATATTTAAAGTATGAGAATTTGGGGAGGCCAGGAATCATATCATATCATCATATCAGAGAGCTGTACACACAAGATTATATTCTCTGCTTTTAATATGGTGTTTGAAAACGTTCAGTGCCCTTCCTCAACTGGAAGTTGTATGAGTGTTACCTCCTCCTCCTCCTCCTCCTCCTCCTCCTCCTCCTCCTCCTCCTCCTCCTCCTTCTTCTTTTAATTCTTCCATACAATGCACATCTCCCTCCCTCCACTCCTTACACTTTATCTCTTTTGTACGGCATCCCATTGGCCTCTGAATAGAGTCAGAGAATGAGGTCAGTGCGAGTCAGAGATAACTTTCTTCTAAGGTCAAACACACTATCAACTGTCATCTGAGCATCCACTCCTCTGAGTATATATCACACCTACATTTGCATGTTTGTTTAACTCAACAGGTATAAAGTGAGGACAGACCCACAGAAAGCTTTTAATATGCATATTTCAGATTCCCAAAAGAATCAGTTCAGTCACCTTTACAGATAGCAATGAAGTAGTTGTAATTAAATCTAACAGAATGCAACCAGTTACTCTTGTCCCAGTTACTCACTTTGTGACCTTTCTGACCGTCTGGCATATCAGCATGGCTGGATCTGGAGTGGGACTGCATGCCCATGCCAAGATTTACTTTCAAGACATGTTGCAGAAAGCACGTTAGTTATTGTATGATATGATTTCAGTCCATGGTTAAGGACAATAGCTATGTATTGTGAGATTTATGGCCATGTTTCATCCTATTCTTAACAAGGTTGGCATGTGGTGGAGCACATAGCCACTTTTTTTATTCTTGTTTACAAATCACTAAAGTCCCATGTTTCACTCGAGAAATTATTTGAAAGCAGTTTTAGCAGATCTATGTTTGTCGGTTGGCTTGTCTTTTAGAGTATAACATATTTTTAGAGACAAAGCCCTTGGGCTATTGCTCACTGATTTACATAATCATATTTCGCAAATACCTAGCTGGCTTTCGAGCTTTTAATTGTGCTACTCACTGATTTCCGAAATACAATCTTTTATTTCCTGAAAAAATAGTTTTGCCCGTTCGTTTGTTTGAGGCAACGCTTTCTTTGAAACATCTAATTCCATAGAATTCTGAATTTCAGTTTCAGACTCAGTAAAATATTGAATTTTCTCATTGTTCATTCAGTTCCAGAAGGCAGATAATAAGTTTAGTGTAGCATGGTCAATTATATAATAGAGAGATTATATTTGAATATACTTGAGAGTTTACCCTTGTTCTGTGTTGTGAGAATCCAAGTGTCCATCCTGTGAAGTTTGAGGAGAAAGAAAACAATGTCTAGGTTTGAGGGAAATAAAAAGAAAATATTAATGAACTGGAATTTTGAGAAGTGATGGGTAGGACTAGGGAAAGATCTGAAAATCTGGCAAAGGTTGTAGAGGAAAAGAATAGAAAATCTCAGTGCAACCCCGGGAAGAAAGGTCTTAATATTATATATGGATGTGTAAAATAAGACAATGGTAAAACATGTGGAAATTCTGTATATAATTTCCTGGGAAAATAGAGCTGTTCACTTTGGCCCAGAGAATAAAATGCAATCTTGAGTCAGATACCTTGAGAAAGTTCAAGAAACATACTGAGTTTTTTATTAGAAAAAACCAAAACAGACAAACAAACAAAACAAAAACAAATAAAGGTGCTTTGCAAGTCACTTCTGGTGGATTCTCAAAGAAGACATAACTTCTTCACTAATGATATTTCTTTCTTATTTTCTGGAAGGTAGATTAGACTGAAGGCAAAACCTAACAAAATTAAGTACACGTGTCTGAAAAGAAAACATGCCAGCAACCCCTCCCACCAAAATAAGACCCAACCAAGAAACAATAAATCAGAAACCAAAATAGACAAAGCATATTAATGAATACAAATGCATATATGTCCTGAAATTAATAATAATGACTGTAGGAACATCTTAAAGCTTAAAGCACTACAGCCAGGTGGGATTTAGTCTGGGATTAATGTTGAGATATTTAATATTGCAAGTCAGCTACCACCCTCTTAATTTAAAAAGTCAGGAAAAATATATGAGCTCTAGATCATGTCAAAAAGGCATTTTATTAGAGGCTACCTCAGGAAGCAAGAATCTAAACAAAAAATGGAATAATATCATACCACACAATAAAGAATGTCAATTCTGTATTTAGTAAAAAGCATAGACTTGGCTCTAGTATTTCAGCAGTGGCTTCATTATCGGAGTCTCCCATAGGATTTCTAACTATATTTGCTGTTTTCAGAGAGGAGTATGAAATCTATATCAAAGTACGAAGAATGCTCTATGGCTAATAATAGATATTCATAACCACATTCTCTGAAGTATGTATCTTGATCAGATGCAAGATAATTCTGTCTTATAAATAACCTTCTTATTAAGTGGGATCATGTATGACTTTAATCCTAGCGCCCAAGAGGTAGAATCAGGAGGATTAGGAGTTCAATATCTGCTTCTCCAACACAACAAGTTTGACATGAGTAGGCTACATGGGACTCTGTTTCAAAGCATCAAACTAACAAAAAGTAGTTCTTGAATCAGCAGTCTGCTGATGAAATGCATTCATTTGTTTGCACATGTATATTAGTGTTGGTTCTTGTTTTTTTTTTTTTTTTTTTTTGCGTTAAACTAGATTAGAATAGAGGTTTACAGCTCATAAGTTCACATTGGTTGGGTTGGGAGCATATTCCTGTGAAAGCCCTAGCAGAGAGTTTTCTTTCTCCTTTTGGTGGTTTGCTGGGCATCATTAGCATTTCATGTTTAACTATATTCTTACGTGGCCATCACTTCGTAAAGATGCCCATCATACATAAGCAAGAGTTTTCCATATAAACTAATTATTACTATTCTTACGTACCTGTGTTTTTATGAGTTTTCCTCATTGCATAGTCCACATTGCATAGTGGAGAGGATCAGAGCAGCCATCTTGCAAGGGAAATTGCTCAGGTTTGGTTTGCTGTTCGTTTTGTTTTGTTTTGTTTTGTTTTGTTTGTTTTTGATAAGACATCTATTTTATCAGCACTCAGGAAACTAAAGTTGAACTTATGGTGTCATCAAGCAATGGAGGCCTGGATAATAAGGTCTTAGTTTAAGGGAGCCCCGGCCTGTGAAATTACTTTCCAGGAAGAACTGGAATCGCCCTTTGGGTATTCCCCTCTGCACATCTGCACATCTGCTTTTACAGTCTTACCATTTTCTCTTCCATGTGAGCTTTCACACTTCACTGTGTTCGGTCAGCTGAGTTACAGTTCACACCTTTGCAATTCAGACCTGTCTGATTTGCACATTTGTCCTGAGATTCATTGTGAGTTGCTTTTATGGTTTAACTGTGAAGGTGACAACTCTTTCCCTAATTCTTAAAATTCCCTGATTCTTTTAACATCTTTTACAAACATCATTGGTTTTCACACAGTTTCAAGAAAAGAATGGCTCACTGTGAAGGCTTGCCTTTTATTCGTCAGCAGGATCATGTCTGCAAACTCATGTAGCAAATACGGAGTATTTTCAGAATAATCATTATTGAAGTAGATTGTAAGAATTAGCCCACAAGAAAAGAATAGTTTGTCTTCAAGTAGCTTAAAGTCTAGATTTTAAATTATGTGTTGGGGCTGGGGTGATGGTTCCTTTGCTAAGCAATGAAGTGGATTAGGGCTCAGTGCTTAAAACCCTCATGGTTGCAGGGCAGATGTGGCAACTCTTTGATAATTCCATTCATGGAAGGCTGAAGCAGGGTATCCCTGAAGCAAGTGAACAAGAAGCCATCTCTGTCAGTGATTCCTTGATAGAAACCCCCCCTTAAAGAATAATTTGGGAGAGCACTTGAATAAAGAGTTCTGACATCAGCCATGTATAGATGCTTGGAACTCCACACATATGAACATCTGTACACATATATATGCATGAACACTGTATATAAAATGCTAAGCCAAGGATGATTGCTTATGCCTATAATCACATGGTGGATTTGAACCCCTGATCCTCTTTGCCCTCTATCTACTCAGTGTGGGGATTCCACAAATGTGCCATGTATCCCTGGCTAAGTTTACTTCTATTCCAAGAGATACCCATGTGTCATGTAACATGGGAGACAAGGTCTTAACTGGGCCTGGAAGGAAAAGAAGGATAGAAGACAGGAGTCACACCAGAAAGACAAGTGAAGACATTTACAGAGAGGCAAAAATGAGATTTGCTTGTGTCATTTAGGTGTTTTCTGGCTCTCCTGTAAGCATCTGGAATCCATGTTTATAGCTTTTATAAGGACATATGGAGGAACCGTGCATAGATTTTCATGTCATAATTGTGAAATTATGGGAATGAAAACTGATTTAAATGGAATATCTGTATAATATATAATCCTATAAATACAAGGGCTGTTAATGGAACTATAGGTAAAACCCAATCTTTAAGCATCTTGATAAAGGAGTTATAACTCTATATTCCAGGAGAAGGAAAAACAAACAAACAAACAAACCAATAAAAAGAACAACAACAACAAAAAAAACCCAGGATGTGAGATGTCAATACCTGGGTCTTGATTCTTCTACATAACAGGTTCCGAGAAAGCCATTTTGCACAAAGAAGGCCATAGGGAATCTCAGAGAATGATTGAAATGTTCTGAAATATACAGGCACGGTGTCCAAAGTACTTACTTGCACTAAAAGGTCCTGGGCAGCTAGAGGTTTAAATTATTTATGGTTCCATTTGTAGTACAGGCTGAAGTCTTGGGCACTGCCTTGCTTCACCACACATCCCTTTGACTACAACTAAGTCAAAACGACTGACCCCACATGCATTTGTTTTATCTCTGTGGCAATGACACACAGGGTAGCATCGACGTCTGGGCTGTTCTCGAACTGACAACTTTGTCTTCTGCAGCAAGCAGAAAATTAGAGTCTTTTTAATCACAATGAGCCTGGAAAGAAAAAGACGGAGACTGGGTCCTGCTTGTGCTTTTATGTGTTATGTGGATTCTATTTTGGATGCAGTTGCAAAATAGAACTGAGAGGGCCAGGCTGTAGAGAAGCAGCCATTCAGACTAACTCTGTAGAAATGAGTTAGCCTAGATTCCAGGCTGGAGCAAATTGAATAGAGGCATATTTTTTTCAGGAATATTTTTTCATTTTTTATTAGATATTTTCTTTATTCACATTTTAAATGTTATCCTCTTTCCTGGTTTCACCTTAGAAAACCCCCTATCCCATCCCCCCCTCTCCCTGCTCACCAAGCCACCCACTCTCGCTTCCCTGTCCTGGCATGGCCCTATACTGGGGCATCAAACACCCTCAGGCCCAAGGGCCTCTCCTGCCACTGATGTCCACCAAGGCCATCCTCTGCTATGTGGCTGGAGTCATGGGTCCTGCCATGTGTAGTCTTTGGTTGGTGGTTTAGTCCCTGGGAACTCTGGGAAGTCTGGTTGGTTGATACTATTGTTCCTTGTATGAGGCTGCAAACCCCTTCAGTT
The DNA here is from genome assembly GCF_000001635.26 of Mus musculus. Classification (NCBI taxonomy): domain Eukaryota; kingdom Metazoa; phylum Chordata; class Mammalia; order Rodentia; family Muridae; genus Mus; species Mus musculus. Next base: position 105,339,226 of record NC_000076.6, on the reverse strand, counting down.
CCTATGGTCCTTTCTCTAACTCCTCCATTGGGGACCCAGTGCTCAGTCCAAAGGTTGGTTGCGAGCATCTGCCTCTGTATTTGTCAGGCAGTGGCAGAGCCTCTCAGGAAGAGATCTTTAATTTTGTAGTCCTTCCCATCCGCTGTGGAAGTTCAACTGTGGACATGTATTGGAAAGCCCATGAAAGAGTTTAGGACGCAGCTCACAGTCACATCCTGAGTTCCTGCTTCTTCTTCATTTCGACTTTAAAACCAACTGGAAGTTGCATAAATAGCCAGAAGCTGTTCTATTGTTTTTCTTCCTAAAATGACGTTCACATGGAGAGTACAGATGATGCGGGGCAGAATTTTAAGTAAATTAATTTCAGTAGTCTCAGAAGGAGGGTTTGAATTATGAAAAAAAAAATTCTGTCTCTGCTCCTGAAGAAAAATGAACAGATGTGAATTTGTTACTAGCGTAGTTCCAATCATCTTGCTGCAGATTTCCAATTACTGTGGCTTAAGAATTATTTTCTAGACACACCAGGAATTATCATCATATTGCCTGACACTTAATTTATTCTCTTTGTTATGTAGAACCTAACTAAGGTTTTGCTTACATGATAGTAAAGTTGCTTAAAGTATAATTGAAGTTTGAGGGCATGCAGATATGTTGATGATAATGAATTTAAAAACCAATACTGTGTCTTCTGCTACTTATTTCTTATATATTTTATTATTTTTGTCAAATAGCACATTATTTCTCTTGGCTGAATTTTATCTCCCACCACTACTTTCAATCTTGCTTTAAGATTACCCTTATTGAGAAAGGCCTCCAGGAAGGCACTATTTACAGCCAAGCCCTTCTACTATTCTCACAAGAAACTCCCTTTTTTAAAAATCTCCCCTGTTGAGTACATATGCATCCAGCTGCATATGTAGCAGAGGATGGCCTTGTTGGATATCAATGGGAGGAGAGGCCCGTGGCCCTGTGAATAACCAGTGACCCAGTGTAGGGGAATGCCAGGATGGGGAAGCAGGAGTGGGTTGGAGGGAGAAGCAGGGGTAGGGGGGATGGGATAGGGGGTTTCCAGGTGGGAAACCGGGAAAGGGGATAGAATTTGAAATGTAAATAAATAAAAACATCCAATAAAATAAATAAAATTGTTTTTACATTCCATTTATTGCTATGAACTACATAAATTGTACAATGTAACTATAATTATTTGTATGAAAATTGAATATAGATTCATAGTTAATTTTCTAGAATGTTAAAAGACCCACCATGGATACATTCTAATAGTACAGTATATGCTTAATATGTGAAAGATTTCAGGCTACACCTCCAGCATAGCCCTCTCCCCTCCCCCATGTCTCCCTCCCTCCCTCCCTCCCTCCCTCCCTCCCTCCCTCCCTCCCTCCCTCCCTCCTTCTTTCTCTCTCTCTCTCTCTCTCTCTCTGTCTCTCTCTCTGTCTCTCTCTCTCTCACACACACACACACAAACACACACACACACACACACACACACACACACACACACACACACACACACACAGATGTGCACACAACCCCTAACTAGGAAAATGTGAACTCTTTTAAAAGGCATCATTTTAGTATCTATACAAAATTTCCAGAGCAATGCTTGGCACACAGGAAGTGCTTGATAGATTGTTGTTGGAGATGCCTGGATTCCATAGTATTGTTGCTTTCAGTATATCTAGTGGGCATCCTCCTTCCTTTTTCCCTGACACTTAAAGGGAGCAATTACCCCATGATGCACTTCTGACATCACACCTACATCAGTCACCTTTGATCATGGTTCTCCCATGCTCCACTTTGTCCCTGGGCTCCTTTAAGCTAGGATGTCATGTCATAGGGATTGGATAAAAGTGGTCCCTTCTCTGTCCTGCCAATAAGAACTACAGTATAAGAAAATGCTCACACACCATCTGGAGGAGACTCAAGCCTTGTCTGCTTGTTATAAACTCATAATGTCAAGGCAAATTTTTAGTGGGAATTCTTGGTTAAGGGACTAATCCAAACAATTCTGAAGTCTAAAGGGATGCTGGAGCTTGTTGGTATCTGGAAGCTTTTATGATTTTTTTTCTTAGTGTTTATGTGTCACTTGCTATTTTGTCTGCTTGAAGTAAACAGCTTTAACAAAATCTCTAGATGTTTAAAGATCAGCCTTAGTGGTGGGTGCCAGTCTAGGGTATAAGCTGTGCCTTAAAACTCAGAAAATACAATTTTGATAGAAATTACCTAGCTGGGCACAGTCATGTGTGTACCTATAATTCCAGCACCTGAGGCAGGAGGATTACCATAAATTTGAGTCAATTGTAGGCTATGTAGTTAATGCCTATCTCCTAAAAATATAAATAAATATAAACTAACAAAGCAAACATGATAAATCAGTAAGATGAGAAAATATATTACTTTTTTTTTGGTTTTTGATTTACTCAGTTTTTTTTTTTTGTTTTATTTTGTCAAATGTGGGCTATAGATATGGCAGTACTCACTAGAGGCAGGAGGATTACAAATTCAAAACCTGTCTGATAATATAGAGAACTGGAAGAAAGCTTAGGAAACTTGGGAAGATCCTTTCTAAAACCACAATGGAGTAGGATGGGGTAGGGCTAAGTGGTAAAGGATGGCCTGGAAAATGATGAACCATTGGTCTGAGCTCCGTAATTGCACACCTTTTTGAGCTGAGAAGTTTCACTGGAGCAGGGAAGTTCACTTATCAAGCATGAGTGTTGAATATATAATAAAGACAAGAGAATTTTGTAAGTGCCAGTACTGACTACTTTTTCTCTAATTAGTATCTTCCATTCTTAATCTCTAGTCTTCGGTCATTTTATTGTGTTTCCTGGGTTACTCATTTCTGCATTCTGTCCCTCAACCCCAGGACCTGGACATGGTGGTCAGTACCCAAAACCCTGCCTTTAATATATTACTCTCATCTTCCTCATACCCAAATTAAACAACTCAGAGCAGTTCTAGGAGTATTGTGCTAATACACAAGCATGCACTTGCACATGTATGTATATTCACATACATGTGCACATGCAGTTGGCCTCGAGCCACCCACCCACACATGAAAGCAAACAAAGGAAGTGCTGTGTGAAGTGGTGTTTTCCCTCTCTTCACTGACAAGTACTTCAGGAGAACTCTGCAAGTAAATTGTGCTTAGGTTGAAAAATCTGTCCAGGCAGGAAAAGATGGACGTGGATATTTGGTTATGGAGGTCATCTGGCCAGTGCTTAGGCTAGGAAACTGCTTGATGTGAGCTAGTACCTATTCCTGCTACTGTCTGTGGTACATGATGCTTTTGGCCCTTTGGTAATTTATTGTTGCATTTAAAATGTCTGTCTGAGCCGGGCAGTGGTGGCACACACCTTTAATCCCAGCACTTGGGAGGCAGAGGCAGGTGGATTTCTGCGTTTGAGGGCAGCCTGATCTACAAAAAAAAAAAAAAGTCTGTCTGTCTGTCTGTGTAATTTAGCGTTGTTCTTAAGGAGCTATGAAAAAAACCTGGTTTCTGGAATATTCCTGTTTAAAGTGAATACATGATCCACAATCACTGTGCACTGATAGAGATTTCTCTGACCCAGATTATAACCATATCTCTGCGATGGGACCTTTCTTGTCCTCTGAAATATTTATTTGCAAATGCCAATTCCTAATAAATTTTTCAGTTAGATCCCCCCGCCCCCTTCGGGATGCCTGAGCAAACATCTGAATCAGAATTTGAACCCTTACCTTCCCGTTTTCCTGTGGATGTCTTTTTTCATCCTTCCTTCATCAGAGCATCAACCATCATGTTAAGTGACAGCTTTTCGGATACTTTAGACTTTGTGTTCACAATGAAATGCCCACAGTGATAGATTCAAAATACAATTTGAATGGGTTTAGTAAATAAAGTGAGAATCTGACTTCGCTGGGGGTCTGGGGAGACCAGTCTTTCTTCCCTGCTTCTCAGATTCCTGTGACCATGGGATACACATAACTGACAGCTGTGACTCTTTTCCTAATAAGTGGACATACATGTTGGGTAGCATCCATCAATAGCAAAGAAGTACAAACAAATCTCTATGTAGACTTAAGTTAAATCATCAGTGCGTAGTGCCTTTAGATTGCACTAGATGCTTCCCAGTTTTTAATTCTGTTTTCAGTCATATACTTATTTTAAACGGTAGGAAAAAATATTTGTAGGAGTTTTGAGTGTGATCCAAGAAAAAAAATATATACATGTAGACATACAAGAATCCTGTTTGTTTTCATGGGAGAGAGGGAAATAAAAGAAGGAAAAATTTGCTTTCATAAAAATGGAATCCTCTGTCACCCTTGTGCCTTGAAGGCATCTGAGTGAAGTCCTCAGATGGTGGGGCTGGGCAGTATGCAGGTTTAGGTTCAGTATCTGCAATATTGGTTCCCATGATTGGCCGTGGGAAAATTGCTTAATCTGTCTTCTTCATCTGTAAAATTAGATTATGTTAGTGTTATTTTGGAAGGATTAAATAAAATATGCTGAGAAACTTGATATAAGCATACAGTAATAAAAAAGTTGAAAAGTTTGTTAGATGTTAATTTTATGCTGTTTCCAGTTATTTCCTGGCTGTTTCTTTGTGAAACCATGCCACCATTTACTGGCAAGTTCTTCTCCTAAAAGAAATTGATCAGTGTGAAAGAATGACCCATCCTCCCTCCCTCCCCCAAAAACTTTTGTGAGTGTATTAGTTTGGATTCAATTTTAGACCAATTAATGGTTTTCTTTTTTTTTTTTCCTTTTTTTCTTTTTTATTAGGTATTTTCCTCATTTACATTTCCCATGCTATCCCAAAAGTCCCCCATACCCTCCCCCCACTCCCCTACCCACCCATTCCCACTTTAATTAATGGTTTTCATTGGAGGATGCAATATACGTGAATATGGAGCAAATCCAAAATGCTCTTGTGGTAAGAAGAAAATGTAGAAAGTAAGAAGAAAGAAAAAAAAAGAAAGACAGAAAGAAAGAGAGAGAGAGAGAAAGAGAAAGAAAGGCAAGAAAGAAAGAAAGGAAGAAAGAAAGAAAGAAAGAAAGAAAGAAGGAAGGAAGGAAGGAAGGAAGGAAGGAAGGAAGGAAGGAAGGAAGAAAGAAAGGAAGGAAGAGGGAGGGAGGAAGGAAGAGTGATAGAATATAAACATATTAGATTTCATCATCCAAACTCTATCTCAAAAAAAAAAAACCTTTGTAAGAGATACTATTTAAATGAGAGTGCCCAGAGTAATTTAAGGCAAAGACTCCAGTGAGAATAAGTTTCTGCTTTCTTCTCATTTCCTCTAATACTAATTGATAAAGGTTTGCATGTGATGTTTAAAAACAGTTGTTTTTGTTTAAATGCCTCCTGCTTTATATTTGACAGGTTATAAGAACGTGTCTTCCTTATGACTTAGATGCTGTAGCTATATTGTATTGAGCTGTCAAATCTAAACAAAATTCAATTAAGGACAAATAAATGTGTCCCTTTGAAATAAAGAGAGCGAAGTGGATTCTAAGCTGTATTTTCTGGAACCTACTTGGTAGTCATGTGACACTTTAGAGAGGAAACCCGTTGACACAGGTTACCACTGTGGAGAACTGTGCAATGGAATCACACACCTTCATCTGTTTGTTCCTGCCATCTTGGGCTGGTTGTTTCCCATCCACGTGCCTTTGGCAATCTTTGCCACACAATGAGAGCTGTCATATAGAGGAGCAATCGACTCCTTTTTAGTACTAGAGTAATTCAACATTTCCAAGCAAAAATCCTCTTCTAGTCTTGCTCGCAGTTCCTGTGATGCTCTACACTCATGATAGGCAATAAACAAACAAACAAACAAACAAATAAATAAATAATAAAAAAACCAATAGTTTAACTATCCAATCACGTTTGTCATAGCATCCATGTTAAATATTTCCTAATAAGTAAAAAGTAACTGTTTCATGCCATATTCTTCTGCATATACTTCCTCTCTTAGGACTTCCCTACACAAAGGCGTCTTTGTAAAAATATCATTTGTGCCAGTCTTCATACTCATTTCATTAAAACAAAGAAAGGAAAATAGAGCATTTGATTTAGGGGAAAAGGATGCATCAAGAGAATCCTTGTGCTTCAAAAATCAAATAGAATGTCTGTTATCTGAGGATGACCTGGTGGCCACAGGGATGTCACGGTTCAGAAAGCAGAGCTTTGTCTGTAGTGGTGACCTCAGCATTCAGTTAATCACTTGATGCTATTTAAATCTGTTTGTAAGTAGAAAATCCAGCCTGGTTCTCTTTCATCTGATAATTCCCATGAGTGTCCTTTCTCTAGAATTGGAGAGGACACTAACATTACAAATACTGCAAATGGAGTTTTTTCTTTGAGCAGAGAGTAACCATTCTGAACATGTTTGCCAGAAAGCTTTAAATATTTCAATTTCGCACACTGATTTTATTCTTAAATTATATGATTTTAACAAAATATTATGGTTTGGTTTATTATATTAGGTTATTGTTCAGAACTAGACAACTCACACTTTGAATGCATTCAAATGAAATGGAGCATTTTATTTAAAATTCTCTATACTACCTGTATTTGTTAAAATGCATGGCTTCATATAATTTATAAAAACTTAAAAAATTAATGCTTTGAGCATCTTGCCACTTGGAAAAAAAGTTAATTGGTGACTGTGAAGAAACTGAAACTAGAAATAACTTTGTCCTATAACCAGAAGTCCAGGAATGCAGTTGTAGCTGGCTAGGCCAGCTGTCTCAAGCTCCTTTCTTATGTCCCCCACCATCCTCAGCACAGGACTGCTAGCTTATAGCTAACAGGATAATGAGGGCTTCCCACATCCTCCTTACATTGCCCATAGCGCACTTGCATGAGTTCCTGGAAGATTTTAGGATTTGGTCCTGAAGCTCAACCCTGCTGCACATTGATTTGACTCCTTCCTTCCTTCCTTCCTTCCTTCCTTCCTTCCTTCCTTCCTTCCTTCCTTCCTTCCTTCCTTCATTTACTCTCTGTATAGCACAGCAGCTAAAGCACAGAAAGTGCACACCTCCTCTCATAAAACTTACAAACTTAGGAAATGCATCTTTCTAAGCCTTGAGTACTGTATTACAACTTTACTTAGAAGGCCTTTGAATTTGATTCCATTTATAGCCATGTAGTTACTTGATCTTTTTACCTGCTTTCTAGTTTTGATCTAGAAGAATATGGGGACATTCATGTTTTACTTCTGTCTTAGGGTTTTCATTGCTGTGAAGAGACATCATGACTCAGGCTACTCTTATAAAGGACAACATTTAGTTAGGACTGGCTTACAGGTTCTGAGGTTTAGTTTATTACCATCATGGAGGGACGCATGGCAGTATTCAAGCAAACATGGTGCTGGAGGAGCTGAGAGTTCTACATCATATTCCGAAGACAAACAGAAGATTGAATCTCTCAGATAGCTAGGAGAGGGTTCTCAAAGCCCATCCCCATAGGGACACACTTTCTCCAAGAAGGCCAACCTACTCCAAGGACACACCTCCTAACAGTGCCACTCCCTGGGCCAAATCTATTCAAACTATCATAAGGATTGTCTGGCAAGCTGTTAATTATAAATTCAATTAATAATAAAGATTAAGAATTCATTTTAAGTGTCCTATTATACTCATTGCTTAAAAGTGAGCATACGTTTTGAAAAAAGAGTAGAAATTCATCTCTAGTCTCAAGTCATACCTAAATGATATAAAATCTTATTATTAGAGGCAGCTCAATTAGCAAATTTGATTGAGATGATTGAGTTAATGCAAAGTTCGAACATAATTCTGACTTATGTTAATTAATTACTATTAGGAAATTTCACACATGTAAATTGCTTCAGACAAAAAAAAAGTTCTGGAATTTTTTTGGTGTCTCAGAGGGAGGGTTACTTTTAAAGTTCCTCTGTATGTTAAAGGATGATCAAATAAAATAAAGCTCACAAGATGATTTCAGCTGCAGATAGAGACGTTATTTTCTTTCACAACTGAGCTTAGTGTTTCTAGATCACGCGGTGAGCCACTGTGAGGAAACACTGTAATCTGACTGTTTGCCTGGGAGAAGTGCGGCTGTTCACAGTCAACCTGTTCTCAGTTGCACGGTCTTAATTTTCAGTTGTCTTGGATTTTCATGTTCTCAGATGCTTCCTCCTATGTAGATTATGTCATTTTAATTTTCATGAATCCTGTTATTATTGCTATTGTTAGATTTTAAATGCCACCCTTTGTGACTCTGGCATTTCATAGCCCCGGTAGTTCTGTGTGGAATGCTGTTCTCAGCGTTCCAGGCTCTCTCCTTTGTCTTTTTTCTTCTCTAGGAACTTCATCTGACTTGCCCTTTGTGGGAAAGCGTGCTCCTTCACTGGCTTCCCAAGATGCTGCCCTTTCTTGAGCCACGACTGACACGCTGTTGTGATTGTTTGCACGTCTGTTTCCGTAATGAAACAATGAATTGAAAAAAATCCTCTGTTCATTGTTTGATGCTAGGCTAATGGGCACTAGTTAACATATTAATATAATGTACAAGTTCTATGGATTTTTCCTTACTCAAAAAAAAAGGCAATTAATTATGTGGAGTATTTCTCCTCCAGTTAGAACATGCAGAGCTGTCCATTAGTGGCAACCTGCTCTCCCTGAAGTTAGCGTAGCCATCACTTAGAGATGCTGGACTGCATGGTACAGAAGGCTTGACTTTTCAGCTGCTCGTGAACTTTATTTATTGTCTCTTTGGGATAGCTCATATTTCACGTGGTTTTAAAGACCCTTTTAAGAACTCAAGGCAAAAAGGTCACATTTGAAGATTTGGAATTCTTTTAAACAGCATTTTATAATTTATTTGTGGACGGGGGATTCCCTTGGCACAGCACATCTGTAGAGGTCTGACGAAAACATGAGGGAGTCACTGATCTCCTTCAACCATGTGAGTCCCAGGAATCAAATCAAGTCCATAAACTTGCACTAAGTGCCTTCTCCGAGGTACCTCTCTCTACCAAGACCTAGAATTTTTGTTTTAGTTTACAATTGTTATCATAATTTTGATGGAGTTTCCTTAATCAAGTTTCTAGAATGCTATTATGGCTTTAAACAATGATGGCCTAAAAACTTTAAAGTGCATTTTATAACAGAAAAATAGGGAGCACTCTGTATTTTTCAATATTCCTTCTATATATTCAGACAACCATTACATGAAATTATTCAGACAATATGTCACAACCGTACTGAACTGTTCAACTTTTTATGCAGAGTATTACGTAGATCACTCTAGCCTTGAACTCTATGTACATAAGGCTGGCCTTAAGCTTCCCGACCCTTTTCTATCTCTTGAGTTTTGAGATTACAAATGTGTGCCATCATGCCTGGCTCTTGTTATTCCTAGGATATTCAGTATAGTGACAATTTACATCATATGAAGCATTATACTATATGTAAATGGGAGAATATAAGTAAGTTAAATTCAAATATTTCATTGTCATGATAAATGACTTGGGTTTCCATGGATGCCCAAGAAGAAACCTGAACAAATCCTACACTAATACCAAGGTACAGCTACACTGAATGTATTTATGGGTTATATTGTGATCTGATATGTGAATGCATAGGAATGATACAGAATGGGTAACCTGGCATGTATGGCTGGAAGTCAGCCTTATTACGTATAGACACTTACTGTTTGTTCAGATGTACTAACAGAGGTGGCACAAACATGCTTTTTCAATTTTTAGAATAGTTCTTCTAAAATCAGCAAAGTCCATCGCAGGTTATATTTTTATTGACAAAGAATTTCCTTTGTAAAGTTATGTTTTCTTCATAGCGGTCTATAAGGTGGACAGGCATTCAAAGGCACTTTATTTTAAAAGCTATGTATTGCAGTTACATACTCTGCAAAGCTGGTTGTGATTTCTCTTTTCTTTCCTGGGGAGGCAGCCTCTCCTTTTCCTGAGAAGATATTTACCAACATCTGCTTTGGTAAATATTTAATGGCAATTGGGGGTTTCTACCCTGCCTGTGATGATTTAGTTCTCAGATAAAAGACACAAAACTTTTATATTTATTTTTTTGTATTTTTTTAATTAGGTATTTTCCTCGTTTACATTTTCAATGCTATCCCAAAGGTCCCCCATACCCACCCCCCAATCCCCTACCCACCCACTCCCCCTTTTTGGCCCTGATGTTCTGGGCAGATATCAACCCTCTATATTATTTTGCCTTCTTCCCTGTCAATAACCCCAAGATATGACTTGCCATGTTCTGCAGGCACCACTCTTACTCTAACTGTCCAGCCCTCGTGGCCAGTTCTCAGGATCTTTTACCACAAGGTGTCTTTTCCTCATTCCCCTTTCTCTCTCCTTTGTGGTCCCTCAACTCAAGGCCCTGGAACCAAAACCTCACCTACCTCTCTTCTACCTATCTATAGACTATAGGTGTCTTTATTCAACCAGTAGTTTTAAATTAAGGAGCAAGGTTACATGGAATATCACTTGGAATAATTGAGGATTTCCTTGAACCTGGAAGCAAACAGACCCTGGGGGCCAGTTTGCTTACAACACACAGCTAAAGACGAAACCTCAACAAACATCCTTGTCCTCTACCCAGTTGATATCAGTGGCAGCATCTCTGCCCTCTATCCAGTTGATGCAAGTAGCTAGCATTCCTGCCCTCTATCCAGTTAATGCCAGTGGCCAGCACCCCTCCCACCTCCCCAGTTGATACCAGTGGCTGCACCCCCACCCGTTACCAAGGCCAGCACTCATGTTGTGACAACCATTCATCTTAATCTCTGCCAAATACTCTCTGGGGTAGAAATGTCACCCTTGGTTTAAACCACCATGGTAAATAAATGTTTCCTTCTGTCTCTTGTCAGTGTTTAGGGCCAACTAGGGATTTGTGTTTCATATATATTTAATTCTGCATTTAATTCTTCTCAATCTACTGTACTAACTTTTTTGACTGTTTTTCATTAATCAAGTTGTATTACTACAGGGATTATTGTTTAAGTAGTATTTCAGAAGAAAGGTACTTGGAGGAAAAGATGAATAAAATTTTCTCATGAAAGAAATTCTGCAGACACACTGATAATTCTTAGACTTGCCGGTAGCAAAAAAAAAAAAATGCTGAAGAAGAAACTTAAGAGAGAAAATTCTATTATTGCTGCTGCTTCTACTGCTGCTGGTGTGTGTGTGTGTCCATCTGTTTGTCTATCTATCACTCATATAGATTATTTTAATCTTGTATTATCACATACTAAGAGTCAATTCAGTTGCTTGTAAGAAAATTTATTACAGTATCTATAAAGCTATTTATGGCTATTTTCAGACCACTGGGCTTACATTTTGATATACTTGTCAATATTTGTACAGTTCTTTGTATGTTACTTAATTAATATCTTGTTATCTATCTCAGTGTTGTGGTGAATACCTTTACTACCAGTAGTCAGTAAGCAGAGGCAGGTAGATCTTTGTGAGTTCAAGGCAAGAATGGGCTACATCATGAGTTCTAGGCCAACCTGAGCTGCTCAGTGAGACCCTATCTCAGATAGATAGATAGATGATAGATAGTTAGGTAGGTAGATAGATAGATACATACATACATATATACATACATAGATACTATGTAGACATAGAGATATAGAGACCTAGTGATATAGAGGAATAAATGAAAGATCTTCTTGCCTAAGATTCATCATGGATGAAACAGGGCCAGATGTACTAACATGCCTTGGAAGATTGTTGTTGCCTAATATGTAAACTGCTTGGCATGCTATAAATGGTGAGTGAGTGTAGCTACTAGGATCATTGCAACCAATGCACAGGGAGGGATTTCAGTCTATCAACTATATATTTTTAGCAAAGCAAATTGTAGGTTTTGTAAATGTGGCCTGCTACTAACCATTTTTTTTTTTAGGATGGGCCTAAAATCAATATGGAATTTCAAGATGACAGATTCCTTTTGAACATATCAAGACAAGCTAGAGTTCCACAAAATTTGAGTTTTAGAGCAAAGTGGTAGATATTCTATATGTATCTAGAATATTTTTGTCATTTTTCTTCTATCAAGTCCATGCAAGGCTTTTTTTTTTAAACTTTTTTTTTTTTTTTAAATCTCATTTCCCCCTACATCTTTCTCTTCCAACTCTCAGGTCTCTATTCCCACTCACTCTTAAATTCATGAGGTCCCTGATAATCATTGTTAGACACACAAACACACTTTCATGTGTATATCAGTATAACCTAATGAGCTCATTAGTGTGACCACTTGGGGTGATAGAAGAAGACTAAATTTCCCTCTCTCAGCAGCAGCTCATTGTCTATAGCTGTTTGTGAGGTTTTGTGGGCTTGGCTCTTGTGAGGCATTGAACTGGCCTTGCTTAGGGGTTGGTATGGTTTGAATTTCATGGGTGCAGCTTTCCTATAGTATCTACAAGACACTGCCTCATTGCAGACATTCCCCCCCTCTGTCTCTTGTACTTTCTGTTCCTCTGTGTTCCTCCATGTTTTTGTGAATATTTCATTTGTGCTTGGGGAGCCCCATGGTCGTCTGCATTGTGACCAGTTTTAGATTTATATAATGGTCTCCATCTGCCGCAATAAGAAACTTCTTTGACAATGCATGAGAGCTACAGTTCTCTGTGGGCATAAGGATAAGATTTGGAATACATAGGATGAGGTCTAGGACAGCAACAGTGATGGTCTCCTCTGAGCCCCATGGCCTTACCACCCACAAGAAACTAACTAGTTTTATAGTAGTAGGCATGGCTTCCTTTTTATTAAGAAGGCATTAAATCCAAATAAGTGACTGACTGGCTGGTGGTACTATAAGCTATAAATGCCACTATTGCATTCTTGGGACTATCTAATGCTGCCGGGCATTGTATTGGTTCTTAGGCTTAGAGCTTTGAAGGACTATTGAATACATTTCTCCCTTGGCGGCTTGCAGATTTTGTATATTTTACTTTGTTTCATGTAGCACAGACTCTCCTAACATTCAGTATATAGCCCAGGGTGGCACTAATCTCTTAAACCTCCCACTTCATTCTCCAAAGTACCAGATTAAATGTGTGCCTCACTCTATCCAGCTTTGAACATGGGATTCATTGTCAGAGACACTATGCCTAACTCTAGCTTGGCTTCCTTTAACTAAATCCCCCAGTTAGTTAGTTAATTCTTAGAGTCTCCTTTCTTTCTATGTAATATCAGGCTGATGACAGTATTTTTAATGTTTGGGTTTGTCTTCTCATCAGCCTTTAATGCTGTTACTTGGGATGGGTACCATCATTACATCTGAATCTTTGATGACTTTTTGAAACATACATAACACAGTGTAATGATGCCCAGTGAATTGTTACCCTCTTGGAAATCAGTCATGGTACCCATGTGACTTGGACTCACTTTTTACAGCCTCATGAATTGGGGCATTATTGTGGATGTTTATCATCACACTGCATGCTATTCTCTGTTCTATATGTATTTTATGAATTGGGAAGTGAATGAATATAAGGTATCAGCATAGCCTATCCCATGTGGCCAAGTGCATCAATCTCAAGGCATGGCAGCTTTAGGCACAGAATCAGATCCATGCATGTCCCAAACACGTTCACTTCATTTATCCTAATAGCATATTTGCCCTTTAGAAATGTAATTATGTAGAGACTAATTAGTGGGCTTTGCAGTTACTCAGGTGGTAGGAAAGATAAAAAGGCTTCTGACAGAGTTATAAAGATAACAAGTGAGGAGCCATGTCTTCTAAGAGTCAATGGCTCTGGAGACTTTACAAACCTTGTAACTGTGAAATACAAGGCGGGAGGAGGAAGGATAATCATGTTTCCGATTTCAGGAGCTGGTCGGATAATGCTATAAATCTAAGGAGAGGAAGGATTTCTTTTTCAATTTCATTCATTTATCAGATTTCTGATTTATTTTTGAGCAGGAGATATTCTTCACATTTTAGATGTTTTGGTTTTGTAAATTCCACTGAGCTACTAGATTGATGTGGCTTGGACTGCTGATATAACCATCGAGGTGTCAGGAGAGTGATCATTGCTTCAGTGGTGAAGGCAATTAACAAGCCACCTGGATGCATCATGATAGGTAGACTTTATGAAGAAATAAACTATTGTTGGACACCAACTTACCATAAATCAGAATATGAATGAAGAAATAGCGAGGGTTTTCAGTCTGCACAGGATGGTTCCAGAAATGGAAGAAGGCTGAGAGAAAGGGGATGCCAAAGCTAAGGGAAGACGGAATCCAGGGACAAAGATAAAACGATAAAGACGGCAGTTTACCTTAAGTGGGGTAGATCATATAGTGATATATGAAGCCATACATGGGAATGGCACACTTGGTTTGTTGTTGTTGTTGTTGTTGTTGTTGTTGTTCGTTTGTTTGATTTTAAAATAACTAATCTCTTCAAGACTTAATCTAGGAGATTGATATTAGCAAATTGCAAGGCAGTAGAAAAAAATTAATCTCCTCCCACTGTGCCCCATGTTTGAAAGTCCCATCACCCGTCAGTTCCCAGAGCTCCTTTGAGGCTCCCAGGTTCCCGCTCATGGGCCCTTGGCAGACACGCTGCCATTCCTAACCATTAATAATCGACAAAATCATGTTTTGGATAATAGCTTTTTCTCAGGCCTCCATTTTACTTCTCGTTCAATACCAAAGGAAGCTGTCAAGCTGAATCTGCAATTGGTATCATAACAGCAGTCGTCGTCCCACTAGCTGTACCTTCTGTCTGTAAGATGCTTTCTGTTTACCAGTGAAGGGAGCTTAGAGCAAAGCCCTTGGGAGTGCTTTCTAATTAGCTCAGTTTCCTGACATCTTATTTTTCATAGAAATGCTTGTAATTGACTTTCAGTTATGTCATAAGGGCAGAGTTTTGAACAGCTTGGTTAATACATGTGGGTACTATTTAAGGCGCCTTGTGGAGAGGTCCCAAGAGTCGGAGGATCTGGAGAAGAAGATGTATTTCTGCCTGGTAGAATAAAATTTGCACAGTATTATAAAATTCAAGTTTATTTGACCAAATTCTAAGCTGCATGGAAATAGCTGACTCTCTGTTTTACCTCTTTAATTCTTTCCTGCATCTGACTCTGTCTTTCCTATTGAATCAGACTGCTTTCTGCCTTTTACCTGTTGGAGTGACATGGGCAAATATTCCCCAAGCAGTCGCTAGTGAGGGAGGCATCTCATGTTTCTATGTATATATCCCTCCCTTCCACAGATTTCCTGTGGTGAAGTGATGAGAAAGTGTGTGTGCTCCTAACGGAGATCCAGGTGGCTAGCAATTGGAGTGGGAGGGGAGTAATTCTGGCAGGGGGAACATTTATGGGTTGCAGGAGTCTGTCTGAAAATCCATCTTAATGCTTTCTCATGGAACAAGGGTCCACTGATACCTGTGTAGGATTTTTGTCCCTCCTGAGAGATCATTTCCTTCCATTTAGAACTTAAGTTTTATGAAGCCAGGTCAGCATTTTTATTGGGCGGGTGAGCATTTGTACTGTTGGAATATAAACGGGAAATGTGTGGTTTTCTGTGTAGTAATGCAGCCCCTTTCAGGATTTCTCTTTTTCTCATGCAGAGGGTTGCTGCTCCAAGAGAACAGCAGGTTTGCAGAAGCTCTTCACTATTACAAACTGGCCATTGGGAGCAGGCCTACCCTGGCTTGTAAGTAGTGTGGAAGTACTGGAATCTTTGCAGGCTTTCCTTTTATTGTAGAAATCGTCTCTCTGTATTAAAGCCTTTCGGAGAAAGTGGGGTGTGTGGTATTCTTATTTCTAAATACTTGCTAATATTATTGCACCCCCAATATTTGCTAATATCGACAAATCTCAATCTCTCTCTCTCTCTCTCTCTCTCTCTCTCTCCCTCTCTCTCTGAATTTCTTCAATGCCATTTTCATTTTATTTTTTTTGCCAAGCACTCTAATAGCTCATTCTTTTATTTAACTAGCTTTTGAGCTAGAAACCTTTGGGGTTCAGTTGAATGAAAAGACAATTATGTTTCTAGTAATACTTGGGATTGTTGTTACCATTATTGATACTATGCTTGTTCCATACATAATTAATGATCTTTAAAAAATAAGAACCTTTGGAACCTTTGGAAATCTCCAATGTATCTCTGGTGCGCATGCCTATCAGCTCATCCTTCCCTTTCCGATTTCCCTTCTCAGCTGCCTATTTAAACACCGGCATTATTCTCATGAACCAAGGGAAGACAGAAGAAGCCCGGCGGACATTCCTCAAGTGTTCTGAGATTCCAGATGAGAACCTGAAGGATCCTCATGCACATAAGAGTTCTGTTACCAGCTGTCTGTACAACCTCGGGAAACTCTATCACGAGCAAGGACGCTATGAGGTCTGCCAAACCTCCCTGGTCTCCTATCCTGATATAGTCACCATGGTTTCTAACCTACAGCCTCCTTACTGGAGCCACAGCAGTCTTTAGAGAAACCACGGTGTTCATGTTTCAATTTATGTTGTTAGGTATCCTGACTACTAGACAGAGGAAGGCACATATGGTGCTCGCCATTTCCTTGATCCCAGATATGGTTTCTAGAATCATTATCCTTTACTCAGTATTTGGTAGTTTTCTTTAAAAAGACATTATTTGTAATCATCATATTAAGCATGTCACTTTATCTAAATGCTACCTATTTTACTTAATAAAAAAACCCAATTAAATAAAAATGATGTATATTTAATGGCAGAGGAAGTAGTAAGAAAGATACGGTCTAGGAACCTAGGTGACCCATCCTTACCAACTTTAAGGATGACACCATGTGTCTTAAATAGGGTTTCATGCTGTGAAGAGATACCGTGACCAAGGCAAGTCTTATAAAGGAAGATATCTTATTCGGACTGGGTTACAGATTCAGACGTTTAGTCCATTATAATCATGATGGGGAGCATGGTGGCATGCTGCAGACATGGTGGTGGAGAAGGAACTGAGAGTTCTACATGTTCATCCCGAAACAGCAGACAGGGACTCTCATCCACAGTGGGCAGAGCTTGAGTAGAGGAAACCTCAAAGCCCGCCCTTCTACCCCCAGTGACACACTTCTCCTAGAAAGGTCACACCCACTCCAAAGAGGCCACAACTCCTAAGTAGTGCCACTCCCACTGGACTGAGCATTCAAACACATGAGTCTATGGGGTGGGCCATACCTATTCAAATCACCACAACATGCTTGCGTGGCATCTTGCTCTCCCTCATTTCCAAAACTGTGCTCTATCAAGACAGATGCCCCCCTCCCCCAGTGCATCCACATACACTTAAGACTGCAATATGAGGAAGAATATGAACCTTCTAGGACAATTTCATTTAACAGTTTCAGGGACTGTCATTGCTAGGAAGATTTATTTTCTTGTTGGCATTTTATTTCTACCTTGAGTTAAAGCAACCATAGTCTTGAGATGACTAATGAGTCACTTCCAAGTATGAGTGTTTTTTAGCTCTTCTTGTTGAGGAATATGTATGAAGTAGAAAATTTATATTAAAAGTCTTGCTGACATTCAGCTTCTTGTTAAGCTAAATTTTCATGTGGCATTCCTCACTGGGCTGCTTTCACTTGTGAAATGAAGGCAGTATGACATCAAAGGACAGCTCAATTATTTTCCTCTAATGAACCATTCAGAAACAGAAATGGGTAGTTTCAGCTTTGGAGAAATGGTATTATGGTACTTTCGGTGACTATCCCTGTCCTCTAATGATGATTTATCTTTCTTTTTGTTCCTTAAATTAGGAAGCCCTGAGTGTATATAGGGAAGCAATTCAGAAGATGCCAAGGCACTTTGCCCCTCAGAGCCTGTACAACATGATGGGTAAGCACTATCTATTATTTTCATTGGTTTTTAGGGCTTTGCAGAGAAGCAAGAACCTGTGTTTGTGTACAGTGGATTTCTACTGTCTTATTAGTAGTCATAGAGCAATGTTCCTACAGTGAGTGCGTCATCCAGATTGTGCAGGGCTCTCATTCTGACATGAGCAAAGAAATGGGCTAATGAAGAGCATCCATCGTATTTGCCATATCCCATAGTTTTTGCCAAGGAAGCTCAATACCATTTCAGTACCAAGGACCAATGGAACTCTAGGAAATGAGAAGGGAATATCTTTAATTTTTCAGTTATATTTAGGCATGTATGGAATATATGTTTATTTTAATGAGTTTATCAAACTTACAATAATTTTAGCATATTATTCACTGAGTCAGAAGATCTCCAGGACTTATCCTGTAGTGATGCAGAGATTCATGAAATTTGGCGCATGTAGAAGGTGAGAATATCTGAGCCAACTTGCATTGCTTTCACGGATAAGGACTTGGGTCCTTGTAGGTTTGTTCAGAGTACTGTTCGAGACTCTGTGAGTCTGGGATCAAGGTAAACATGCTACTATGATTATTTATTCTCCTGTGGTGAGTAATCTGCTCATATTCTCTACCAGTCAAAATTCATATAAACCTAGGACATAGATATTTTTCCTGGATTCACAAGATAAAGACCTGGAAATTCTTATCAAGTTTTTATCACCTGTAGTTAATCCATTTCTACTCTAGAAAGTGTTGCGATAGATGTTTGATGGCAGATACAACTAGAAACTACCTATTCAGCATGAGAATCTTGGGGGGAAGTTACATGTAGTCTAAGCAGCCTTGCTGATAAGGTAGTGTAACACTTTCCAGGAATTGGAGAAGGATTTCTTTTGCCCTCAAATAAAATATTTCTTATTTTCCAAAGCAGAATTTTCAAACTCATACCCTCCATTCATTAAATATGATTAAGTCCTTTGATTTTCCTAGACTTCCCTTGTATATAAGAAATAAGTAGGATTAGGCTCTAGAACTAACAGGCTTATTATATTCATTGTAAATAATATGGTTTGAAAATTTTGATACTTGATGGGTAGTTGTGTATTTATACAGTCTCAAATGCTCCATGACTTCAAAATGTGTATCTGAAAAAAAAATCATAATCTTTTTTTTAAACAACAAGAAGTATAGACCTAGTTCAGAGATGGGATGAGATACAATGTAGGCTTACAGTGAACAAGAAAAGAAATCTCACTTAGAAGAGGTCAGTAAAGTTCTATGTCTTTGGGCGACCCACCTCCAGCTGGGCTATCGAACATTAAAGTGATTGAATGCTCACATCAAAAAGGATACTGGGCATTTCTTTGTCGTCTCTGAGATAATTCCACCATGGTAAAGTTTAGCTTCATTAAATATATTTTTGCCTGCAAGCTTTTATTGGATTAAAAACAGGGCCTTTTACTCTCAATCATTTCACCATCTGTCCACATGAATAAAATGTATACAGAAATATTGCATGTGCCTAGACTGGGTGGATTTGTTAGCCCTTTCCATTTTAATGCATGCTATTTTCATAACAGAGCCAATACTGGAAGGATTGTCTTCTTGAGCCTTATCTAAAGAGGCAGAATGATTTTACTTTGATTTTATTCATAACTGTAGAGCCCAGTTTTTAATCATTTGTCAAATAAGTTTATCTTTGCTGAAATTGGGTTTAGGTTTCAAGTTCCTTAGTGACAAACGGCATGTGGTCTCTTGATTGCTAATGGGAAGTGCTAGTATTCTCAACAGTTTGTGATTTCAGAAAATTCATTCAATTATTTTATGTAAATAAATTGGATTGAGAATTGAGCTTGTACCATGGGATCTGCCTCTCCTTTGGTTACATGGAGACAGAGTCTTCACAGGCAGAAGATAAGTGTGTCCCTGGAGCCATTGTCTGGCTCTTTGTGTTACTTCCCATTATGGATGGAGGTAGTCTCTTTGCTCAGATTTTGAAAATACCCCCTGACAATTTTCTACGGGAAGACCCTAATATAATTTCCAATACCAGATTCTGTCTGTAATTATGGTAGCTGCCTTCTGTTTGATTTTATGTGAAGCTCTGTCAGCTGGTCAGGTTTTATAGTTTTGCTTGTTCAGGAAACTATAATTTTCTCTGAGAGTGAATTCACCTCCTAATCAAATGGGTTAAATCCCCCGAGTGTTTGCTTTAACTCCTAATACATTTTGATTAGCCTCCATTTGACAAGGGAAAAAAATGGCCTAGGAGATAAGCTGCCCTATCAGTTCATCAGCTTCATTAGTCTGTCAGCATGTGCTGATTATCCTATCAAGTTTATCAACAGCCTTCACTGTGTTTTCTAATTCACACATTTACATATTATTAGTGCCCTTTAGGGATCAGTGATGGATTATAATGTCTGGCTATATTCAGCCTGCAAGTGTTCATTTTTTTACATGTCTCATTCATTTACCCCTCTGGGCCACCCTCCTCCCGTGAGCACTTGTATACACAGGCATATTTGTGATTTGTGTGTGTGTGTGTGTTCTAATTTTTCTTTGAATATAGTAGATCTAATGAAATGTATGTAAAAATACAACTATATTAGAATTTTGTTTTAATAAATTCACTGAGGTTGCTTTAAAAAATTTTTGAGCTAGTCCCTTAGATTTTCTTTTCCTTCCTTTGAGCATTTTAGAACTTTCCACTATGTGCCTTTTCACTGGCTTTCAATACCAGATGAACATATTTCTTACTTTTATTATAATTTAAAGCTGGGCTGACTAATGTGCTCCTCAACGTTAATGTGTTTTTCATATTTTACTCAATTTTTTACTATTCTTTACTCGATCTTACAATGATCATTCATAAGTAAGCACACAGTTCATCTAAAATATATTCTCCTTGTTCATTTTGGCTCCACAGGACCCAGGGTATGGTTTTAACTAACAGGGGACTAAGTTCCCCAAAGAATTAGGTGAGGTGCAAATATTTAGAGGTACACCAAACTGATACTAAATATCATTTTGCAAACAAAATTTTAAAAATAAAGGATAAGTGGGTGTGAAGAGTTGCTTCCAGACAGTTACGTGATTTTACTTTTGTGGGACTCAGTTGCCTCTTGAAGACAGTGAGTTGTGTTCAATTGCAGTTCAAGTATAGTGTCGGGCAGTCTCTGAAATCAGAAAGCCTGGCTTCAGGTGATTTTTGACAGTTTCTAGGGTCAGTATGCCTGGTTGATTTTGTGTTCCTAAACTAGCTGTGATCATAGCAGCCATTTGAAAGTTGATTAAAATAATGATATAAAAATATTGGCCTGGATCTCTGATTTGGGGCATAGTTTATAAAGTGACCTTCCATTACAATACCATTTCTATAGGTTTCCTACTTCCATGAGTGGATGGTTGTATTTAGTGTTCAACATTTTCCCACTTAGGAGAGAAAATATTATTCAATAGATGAGATTATTTTCAGAGCTAGAGGCTTGAATATATCAAAAAAATTAAACCCTCAAGTGCTGGTTACATTTTCTTTACATTCCATGTCCCCATTTTTCTCAGCAACTATAATCAAAATCCCACCTTTAATATTGTCTATGATAACTAAATAATATTGTCTATAGTAACTGAATAGTATTGTCTATAATAACTGAATAATGTTGTCTGTAATAACTGAAAGTGAAACAATACAAGTACTTACAGTTGACCTAATCCCCCCACCTCTCTCTGTGTCTCTCTTTATGATGTATTTTCCCTCTATTGTTAGTCAAACCTCTCTTATTCTTGCATCCCTTATGGGTATTTATTGGGTCTCTTTTTCTTTGTCCCTGAAACATTAGGTGAATAACAGTATCATGGAATATCAGGGAAAAAACACTTTCTTCCTAAACATCCTATCAGTATAATCAATTTTATTTTCCAAGGGAGGAAATTACCTCTCAAAGAACCAAGTTCAGAGGTTGGGATTGAAGCTTCTGTTAGAGGCAGAAACATAATCTCTTGATGTTAAATTCAAAGCTTTTCTGTGTATCCAACTGGTGTCACTGAAACTGACCCACTCTTTCCTTTGCAGGATCCTCTGGCCCCTACTTCCCTGCTACTAGATAGACAAGTAACCTGTTAAAAAAATAAGCAAGAGTTAAGACACTTAAATGTAAAGAATATGGCACCGATATATTTGGGAATTCATAGCTCATACATTAAAAATGCAGCACAAAAGGATTTCAGCACAGAATAGCTGGGAGCACCTTCTGGCTCCCCGTCATCCTCTAAACATTCATATCTCTGATTCAGCTCTGCTTTCGAGTGATTCGAAAGGATTATAGGGAGCTCAATTAGCTTGGTACTTCCTATTGTTTTTCTATCAGTTTGAGCTCTTTCCAATCCCAGAGGTCATTTTAAGTCTATTTACTCTTGAAAATAAAATTACTGTGCATTCTCAATGCTGAGTAATTGTTTAGTTTAATTATACAAGTGATTTAGTCCATTTCATTTTGGTAATACAGTCTGTTGCTCCGAGTAGGAGAGAGTGCAAGCTTACAGTCTAGTCGGTGAGGTCTATAATCACTGGCTGAATAATTAGGATTATTTAAAGCACTGTGCTGTGTGTAACAAGAAAACAAGTAAGAGCAACATGGCCTTAGATGCTCCACTGTGGTCCTGGGGGCTATACATGTTCACAATATCCTTTTCTCTAAAACCATGTTTCTTAGCAATAGGCCATGTGCATTTATCATCAAGAAGAAATTGCCTGGCGTTTTCAATCATCTCGCTGATGAGGTCTCTCTGCTCTTTGATGTCCCATTAGCCATTGGTTTTGTCAATAGTGCTTCGACTATATTCTGTTGATTACTGATTTTGGTTGTTTTATATATATATACTTGTCTTTCTTCTAAATCTTGGATGCAAGGAACATTTTTTTTTCTAACATCAGGTCTCTGGTCACAAATCTCTAGCAGAGAGAAACCATTTGTTTTAAATTTTGTCTTCTAAAAGTAGCCATTTAGATATGAGGGTTGCATCTCCATTGTATTAAAGTATTCACAGAGCATGAAAGGAACAGAGTGACTTGAAATACGGTTAGTTTATTAGAGAAAATCTTGGTGCTGAACATTTGTACAGATTTTAAAATTCTATTTTTGAGAAGGAAACTTTTGGTATGAAAGAGTTAAGTACTCTAATAGCTCGCAGTGCCTTTTAGGCTGTCATCTACATAAAACAAAACAAAAAAACTTCAAAAGGGTGATCCTGATATAACATCTCATGTCAAAAGTCAGACACTATCACTTATGATTCATTCTAAGTTTTCCTGAAATATATCAATTATATACTGAGTTCAATTGGTAGAATTTGGATAAAAAGTTCACTTCTCACTTTGCTCTCTATATCCTGTATGTTTTTAGTTTAGTTTAAAAATTCATATGTAATATCTAGCTTCTTTCTGTCTGTTTCTCTTAGCTTATCATTTCCCTCTGTCTTCCTCCTCTCCCTTCTCTTTGGTATCCAGCTTTGTTTTAGCATACATTCAGAGAATATTCGTGTTATTGTTTTCTTATGACATTTTCCATGGTTAATGACCCGCGACCAGGGTGTCTTAAGGGAATCCTCTTATTCAACATGTTGAGCACGCTGAGTGAGAAGAAGCTGGGCTTTAACTGTAGGGAGGAGATTAGAACTTCCCATCATTCATGTGGAAGCATTAACATTCCAGCACTGTTCAACTGCTTTGACTACCTGCCATCCTATGTGCAGCTCTGGAGATTTTCTTATGGCTGATTCCATTGGCACTGTCGCGAATCTGTACGTCAGTCCTAATTGATCATGATTATATAATATATAATTGGATTAGGTAATAATCTCTATAATCCCCTAAAGAATGGTCTAATTTCCCTAAGATAAGTAAAGGCAAATGTAGATTTGAGAGACATTAAAACATTTACTCAGGAAACTAAGCAGCCAATGAGATAGGAGACATAATTCAGTTTTGGCTGTGTATCAATACGAGAAATTTATAAAATTTATGAATAGGAAACTAGAGATGTCCATTTCTCATTTCACTGCAGGAGGTTAACTGTTACTTCTTTTTTGTCTTGTATACCATGCACAATGTGTACTATGGTCTTAACCTTCAGTTTGCCAGGAACTACTGTAAGCACTACAAAGGGCATTGTCCAGTTCAGCTACATTAATAGGTAATATATTTTCTTTAAAGTTTCAATTAAACATAGGACAGCAAGATATATAGTCCCTTTGGGGAGTGTGAGCACTTGCATGTCAATAGTGTGTCTGCTTAAGGATTTTGCTTAGGTCTCAATATCACTTGCTTTCCTGGAAATATGATATGAGACAGTTGATTATATTTCATTGCTATTAAAACCACACAAGCCCACCTGTTACATTAATTCATACTTTTGCCAGCTTTGTGGTAAAGGAAAGGAATGATGCTTGATTGTTTTTAATTTAAAATCAAGGTATAAGGAAATGAACATACTCAAATGAATATATATTTATAGCCTTCATATTCTCTGATTCCCTAAAAGTTACAATGTGTTGTTTCAAACAAACAAACAAACAAACAAACAAACAGACAAAAATAAAGACATTTTTTTCTGATGTGTCAATGAAGTAAATGGGAAAAAAGTATATCTCACAATCTTTTTCAAGGGTGATATCTTTTACCAGTGTGAAATGTATGTAGGTTGGGCTATATTTTATAAGTTGAATAGCTATTTTAACTATAAAATTCACTACATTTTCAAGATATGGCATGCTGAAATGTGCAGAGTTTGATGTAACTTTTCTAAATAGACATAATATGTAGAAGAAATTTTTTTTCCCGTGAAAGGTTACCATCTTGAAAAGTCAGGTCAAAGAAGTAAGAGGGTAGAGTTGCATGTACTTAGAAGAGGCAACTCCAAAGACAGAACTATGAGTTACCTCTCTTCACCTGTAAGTCTGTTAAAAGTACAGTAAGTCAAAGGGTGCCAAAAAGTGCTTTTAAAATTTAAAAGAAGCTTCAGAGATAGGTGTTTCATGGATGTTCCTGAACAAGTAATATTTATTTATGTCATAGAATATTTTATTTGTAATATAAACCACATTAATATTAATGACTACCATTTCGAAGAAACTTGGCATTTATCCTATTGTAATTGAGTGCTCAAGGATTAGATTCTACCACAACCTTCAAATCCTTTTTGTAATTAACATGGTGGCAACAACGGATTTTTGGGATAAAAGGCTGTACATTCTATTTGCAGATTCTATTTTCTTTATTCGTGTCAATGATCTTTATCCACATAGATGAAATTAGAACCTCAACTCAAAATCTTTGGGACAGTTAAATGAGGTTTTTTTTTTTTTGTACAAAACTAGTTTTTTCAACCTATTTTGAAAACCAGACATAAATTCACACAGAACAGAAATTATTAACATGTTTTATTTTAACATTATTATTATTATTATTTTACTATCATTGAGGCCCACGTATGTTGGAGTTTCCACAGCAGAGATGGAACATACTTCAGATGGATGGTCCTTCTGACTGTCTAGCATCCATCTGGTCAGTCACAATTTCTGTATGGCTGTCCTGGCTTCATCAAACTTAAGCATAAAGATAACTTCCTTTAGGTTTTTGGCTTTTCTTTCAGAAGCTCCCTAGTCACACACAGCTATTTCCACATGCGTGCTTGCTCATTTTCTTGAAACTATTTTAGCCCTGTTTCTTGGTTGATATTACATGCATTATTTCATCTTATGCTATTACACATTTTCCTCCTTTTTTTTTTTCCTGATCCTGTTTCATTTTAAAACACTGATTAACACCTCTTTGCATGTTGTTTTTTCTTTCTTTCTTCACTTTTCTTTTCTTGTCTTTTCTTTAGAGTATCTTAGTAGTAGATAATTCTGAAGGGGACTGTATTCTTAAGAGAAGGATTTTTCACCTCACTCAACATATATAAGACACACACATGCATACATACATGAACACTCACACACACACACACACACACACACACACACACACTTACTGCCTAATTTTTGAAGGTTCTGAGCATTGACTATGATCGTTCCCAGTCCAATAGGATTGATTATTTTTTGTGTAAGATTTGTTTCCTTGAAAATAGAAAGGAAATTGATTAACCTAAGGAACTTCGGGAGCTCTGGCTGTAAGGAGAGAAATATCGACACAGGCTCTTGGCTTCTTTCCAACATCAATTGCGACAGCACATCACATGTTTCCTGTATTTAACCTCACACTACAAATTAGAACCTTCTAAAGGTTTTTCTGAAGTTCAACCCATGTCTCAATGATTAGGTAAACCTAATGTAACACATACCCAGTCCTACCCTCAATCTTCCACGCACCTGTCTATATTTTCTTTGATGAAAAGTTATATTTCAGGGTTTAAGAATTCTCTTAAATTTAATACTGTTAGGTCAATGTCTAACCCATTCCTACAACCTCTGAGTCTAAAACCTGGAAATGTTTGATTTTGCTTAAAAGTCTTCTATTACAGTCCCCACTATTAAATGTGTGGTCAGGGAGTAGGGACTCTCCCTTGGAGTCATGTGAATTTTTGTTTGGGTCTTGTTTCAATAACCATTGAGTATTTCCAATCAAGGGTATCTGGGGAAACTAGACTGAGATTTTTTGTTTGCTTAGTTTTGATTTTGCTGTTTTGTTTTGTTTAGTAAGAAAAAGGTTCAGATGGAAATAGTCACAAAAAACACCAGCAAGGAAGAGTTTGTGGCATAATTACATTGAAAAAAGTAACCAGACCTTTTAGGCTATGTAAGCACACATGGTACACAGAGATGCATCTAGGTAGAAAACCAACACACATAAAATAAAATGGAAAATAAATTGCTGAAAATCAAAATCACAAGGTAAACTCATTAAGTAATTCGTAAAAGTTTTAAAACTTAAAAAAAAAAGTTTTATTCATTTTATGGATATAAGTACACAGTAGCTGTCTTCAGACACCAGAAGAGGACATCGGATCCCACAACCATGGTGGTTATAAGACACCATGTGGTTGCTGGGAATTGAACTCAGGACCTCTGGAAGAGCAGTCAGAGCTCTTAACCGCTGTGCCATCTCTCCAGCCCCAAGTGATTCATATTAATGTTACATAATTCTATTTTATCACGGATTCTTTAAAAACAAAATTTCTTGGCATTTCTCCTGCTCTGACATACTTAGCAAAAAAAAAAAATCTAAATTGATACATAATATGTTCAGCTGAGTCTTATGGAGTAGGAGATAGAATGGAGCAAGCCGGAGACCCACATGGTCAACTTCCCTGGGACCATAGGAGCTCACAGGGCCTAAGCCACCATCCAGGGAGCATACAAGAGCTGGACTAGACCCCTACACATTTGCAGCAAATGTGCAGCTTGGTCTTCATGTGGGTCCCCTAACAAGTGGAATGAGGATTGTCTAGATCTTTGTTCTCTGCATTGGATTCCCTTCCCCTAACTGGACTTTCTGGTTGGGCCTCAGTGGGAGAGGATATGCCTAGTCCTGCTGGGATGAGATGCCCCAGGGTGGCATGTACCCAAGGGGTGCTCTACTTCTCTGAGAAGGGGAAGGGGAGTGGTAATGGTATAAAGGATTTGTATGAGTGTGGTTGGGAATAGAAGAGGGAAGGGACTGTGATTGGGATGTAAAGTGAATAGAAAAATATAATTAAAGAATTTTTAAAGACTTATAAAGCAAAACAAATAGTAAATAAAAATAAATAACTACAAATAAGATTAAATGTCTACAAAAAGCACAAGTAGAGTATTTTCAATAGTGAGAGTGGTACACACATAATCTTTAAAGCTTGACTGAAATATTAAAAATATAAAAACTGCCAAAGGCAATGGCCACAAGAAAGAAAGTTCAGTGAGTTCAATAAAGAAAGAGAGATAGATGGTCAGAAACAAGCTGGTTAAGTCATATCCTCTAGGACTATAAATTTTAGCTTACAATAACAGAAAAAAATGTTTATAGCACCCAAGAGAAAATAAGCAGCAAGGGCTATTTTTCCTCCTCATTGTTCAAAAAAATATGACATAATGGTGGTTCTTTCTTAAGGTTAAGATTTTCTGTGTGATGATGTAGTGATTGAGTTCATCACCCAGACGTATTTCCGGTTTACTCATAGACAAAAGGGATTTGGATGTCCCTAGGCATGCTTCAGGCCTAGATAAAAATCAATTTCAGGTGTAGAGCAAATAATGCCACAACTCTTTGTTGTTGTTGTTGTTGTTTTATTTGGTCCCTTATCTAAACAAACAAGGCAAAGGCTAACTCAGTTGGGTTATCAATGATGTCATAGTCTAGAGTTCACAGATTCTTGTGTTCCAAACTATTTGGGACTGCCTGCTTGTGGATAAACATTCGAAGAACTCTAGACAGGTTCCTGCTGATTTTGTATAACTCTTCTGGTCATCCTTAAAAGTGATTTCCTTTTATTCAATACCAGTATGACTCTGCCTGCTGTTTTGATGTTCATCTCTGCATCTGTCTCCATCAGCTGCTAGATGAAGCCTCTAAGGAGATAGTTATGCTAGGTTCCTGTCTGCAAGCAGAGTAGAGAATTATTAATAGTGTCAAGGGTTGGCTCTCTCACATAGGATGGGTCTGAAGTTGGGGCAGTCCTTGGTTAGTGGTTCCCTTAGTCTGTTTTTTTTTCTTTATCCCTGTGCATCTTGTAGGCAAGACAAATTTGGGGTAGAAGGTTTTGTGGGTAGATTGATGTCTCCTTTCTTCCTCTAGAAGTGCTGCCTGGCTATAGGAGGTGGCAACTTTTGTTTCTGTTTCCACCTCCTGTAAGAATCTTGGCTAGAATCAAACCCACAGACTCCCTATATCTGCTCTCATCCCAGGTCTCCACCTTTCACCAGAGATGCATCCCATCTCTGCCCCTGCTGATTTCCATTCTCATCTCCAACCTCTCCTGCCCTCCCCTCCCAGTACCTGATCACCATGCCCTGTGTTCCCCTCATAGCCTCTTTCCCTACTCAGTTCACTGTCTCCATTCACCTCCAATAATGACTATTTAGCTTCCCCTTCTGAGTGACATTAATACATCCTCCCTTGGGACCTCCTAATTACCCAGTTTCCTTGGGTCTGTGGGTTGGAGCATGACTGTTCTGCACTTTATGGCTAATGTCCACTGATATGTGAGCTCATACCTCATGTGTCTTTCTGTCTTGGGGTTACCTCCCTCATGATGATATTCTCAAGTTCCATCCATTTGGCTGCAAAATTCATGATGTCTTTGTTTTTAATAGCTGAATAGTATACCATTGTGTAGATGTACCATATTTTCTTTATCCATTCGTCAGTTGAGGGATATCTAGGTTGTTTCCAGATTCTGGCTATTATGAAGAAAACTGCTATGAAGATGGCTGAGCTAGTATCTTTTTGGTATGTTGGAGAATCCTTTGTGTATATGCCCAAGAGTAGTATAGCTGGGTCTGGAAGCAGAACTATTCCCATTTTTCTGAGAAACTGCTAAATTGATTTCCAAAGTGGTTGTACAAGTTTGCACGCCCACCAGCAATGGAGGAGTGTTTCTCTTACTCTACTTCTTGCCAGCATCTGCTATCACTTGATTTTTTTTTTTTTGATGTTAGCCATTCTGATAGTTGTAAGATAGAATCTCAGGGTTATTTTGATTTGCATTTTCCTGATGACTAAAGAAGCCGAACCTTTCTTTTTAAGTGTGTTCGGCCATTCAAGATTCTTCTGTTGAGAATTTCCTGTTTAGCTCCGTGCCTTGTTTTTAATTGGATTATTTGGATTGCTGATGTCTAATTTCTTGAGTGCTTTATAAACTTTGCACACTAGCCTTCTATATGATGTAGGGTTGGTGAAGATCCTTTCCTAGTCTGTAGGCTGTCGTTTTGTCCTCCTGGCAAAGTCCTTACAGAAGCTTTTCAGTTTCATGAGATTCCATTTATTAATTATTGATCATAGAGCATGAGCTCTATTGGTGTTCTGTTCAGGGAGATGTTTCCTATGCCAATATGTCCAAGGTTATTCCACACTTTCCGTTCTGTTAGATTTAGTGTATCTTGTTTTACATTGAGGTCCTTGATTCACTTGGACTTGAGTTTTGTGCAGGGTAATAAATTTAAATATATTTGCGTTATTCTTCATATAGATTTCCAGTTACACAAGTACCGTTTGTTGAAGATGCGTCCATTTTTTCCATTGTATGGCTTTGGCTTCTTTGTCAAAAATTAAGTGTCTATAGGTGTGTAGGTTTATTTCTGGGTCTTTAATTCGATTCTCCAGCTTGAGATCAAGGATGGTGATATCTTCAGAAGTTCTTTTACTTTCAGGACTGTTTTCCAATTTCTGTAAAATGGTATAGTGGAAAGAGTGAGAAAAAATATTTTAATAGTTATTATTTTGTTATGTCTGTGTTTGTGAGTATGTGTTTGCATGCATGCAAGCATGTGCACTCACACACACACACATGCATACACGCACATACACTGACAACCACATATATCAGGGTGCACATATCCTATGGAGCTGGAGTTATAAGCAGTTATGAACCATCCACCATTGGTACTGGGCACTAACATTTCTTTCTATAGAAGAGCTGTAGGAGCTATTAATTTCTGAGTCTTCTCTCCAGCCCAAACCAGAGAAAACTCTCACATCCCCCACCCCCGAGTTTGGCATGTTTACTATTTTTTTAAACGTTGAACATATTCATTTAAGTCTGATTAACCATCTCTCTTATATAACAAGATTAGTGTTAGATTAGGTATAAGGCCGATATAAGGGTATAAAGATAGATATTAGTAGGAAGCCAATAAACAATAAATGCTCTATGACGGGTTGCTTGATGAAATCAAAACAATGTCTCTTGAGCTATTCAGTCTTTAAACTATTATTATTATTATTATCATTATTATTGTTATTAAAATGTTTGTTTACTTTATCATTTTTGTGTATAGCTGTTTAGCCTGCATGCATGTCTGTGTAGCTTGTTCTTGCAGTGGACCCCCTAGGACTGGAGTTTACAGGCAGTTGTTAGCCACCATTTGGGTGGCTGGACTTCAACCCAGGGCCTTTACAAGAGAAGCAAGTCCTCTTCAGTGGTGAGCCGTCTTTCCCGTTCCCCAACTACGATTATTTATTGTCCTGTACAAGACTCTCATCACCCACAAGGCTTCCCATTCCCCCATAAGAACTCATGTTCATTTGCAATGGGAACTGTAGAGCTCTAAGGTTACCTGTCCCAGTAACATAGCAAGTGCTGGCTTGTTACATTTCTTTAAGGACTTCTCATTTGAACACATGCTATTCACCCACTATCATTTTCTTGCAATTCAGGTTTTTGTGTAGAGGTTTTTTGTTTTCTTACATATTTTGTAGACACTGTATGTATGAGCCCGTGTGTGTATGTTTGGATCAAGTGCGCCTAAGGTGGCAATATTTCTCTCTTAAGAATTAAATAGCCTGTGTATATGAGGAAGCATTTTTAAGGTCAACCATGGTTTATTATTACTTGTTATTTTAATTCAACAGATGAGCCTAAGGCAAGGAAATGAACATGCTGGCCAGTGTAGCACAGCTACCAAATAATTTTCCATGAACAAGAAAGTATAGTTTTCTCCTGAGCTTAGTTATTCTATACTAGCTGTGGCAGGCAGTGGGTGGAGGGCAAGCAGTTCTAGGTCTAACTTGTAACTTCCCCAATTTTGCATTTATTTTACGTAACTACTATGCTTTGCAGTCGTTTTAATCTGGAACATCCAGTAGTGGTATCCATGGAAAATATTTGCTAGCTGTGATGCATTAGCAGGCACACCCACCATGAGCAGTTGGTTACGTTAACAAACCATGATGAGACCAAATTAGAAAAAAACAAAATAATTCTGCATGCTCAGATGCACAGACTAAGACTGGGTAACATAAGCCATGCAATTGCCCACTTGCTACCATAATATATAGTATAGTGAGTATTGTCATCACATGACAGTATTCAGTGCAATAGTTATGTAAGATTTACTGAATTGTAAAGAATTGGAATGCATATAGGATATATTTGATCAGTTTTCTTACATTTAGCATATTTATATTACCCATCTTATTTGTGTTATCTCTAATGTTTCATTATGGCTCGAGCCTTATAAATTAATGTCACTCACAAATTCTTATTAGGGAAAATAGCCGTATGCTACCTGCTAATACTTACCAAATTAGTATCTTACTTCAAAAGATGTTTTGCTAAAATTTTAATAAGGAAATAGCATGTTATATTTTCTAATTTTTATTTACATGTGAACAAGTTCAACATAATTTATATGATTTAAATCTCAAGATACTCAGAAATTGGGATGCTTGAACACGTTACTGTAAGATACATTCTCCCTAAAGTTAAGATTTTAATTAACAAATACAGATGCCCTTCCAAATGCAGTGGTTACATAGAAGATCTGAGGTGCTAAGATAGAATTCCAGCTTAATTGCAAACGTAACATAAGCCCATCTTCCTTCTGGTTTCATAGCCCATTTCATCAGATAAATGTTCAGGCCTAATTTATCACTAATTACATTCAAATTTTCATTACTTTAGGCTCTTTGTATTATGCTGGCTAGATACATCACACCTAGTATGTCTTCACTAGAAGATGCTCATTATTCAGGGAAAAATGGCGATTTACTTTATTTGAAAGTAAACATAGATACTAAGGGGGGAAAAGCAAGTAACAGAAACAAAATAAACAAAACCCAGTCTGAACTTGTCAATGTGTAGAAGGATATTTGTAGCTATATTAAATTAAAATCAAGTAGGTCATTGCCAGGCTGGACGGCAGACACCTGTAATCTCAGCCTTGGAATGAATTTGACCCAGAACTGAGTGGACTTGAATACCAGTCCAAGCTGGGCTATAGAGACGACAGCCTTTCTCAAACGTTAAAAAAAAATTGAGAAGCTGGGGAAACAGGAAAAAATTCCTTTATCCCCTGCCACTACTGCTCAAAGCATCCCTGTGTCTTCTAACCCAGCATCTAGTCAGTTGCCACTCTTTCTGGAGTCTGAGCCTTAACTGTGTGCCTTAATCTAGTCAATCTCAAATAACAGCATGTTACAAAGCATCGTGATTCCAAAACCTCAAACATGTCCAAACCATCACTTTCATGATAGCTGAGTTTAAGGACTGTTGTTAAAAGTGGAGACAAATAGATAGGTTTGGGTAAATACATACACAGTTTTCACATTTTGCATATTACTCAACACCAGTATTTTTCCCTAACCCACCACCTAAAGGGCACTCTCAGGTCAAGAGCCAATTTAATTTATGAGATCTATTTGTCTTGATAGCAGTGTGCAAAAAAACCAACCAAACATCCCAAAGGAAAAAAATATGTTCATTTGTTTTTTTAAGGGGGTGAGTACTTCTCTTGAATTAAAGATTCATCTCCAATGTGGGTAACATATTTAGGAGAGCCACTGGCTGTGGAATGGAAATGCCATCATGATTGTGGCTAGTTGTAAAAGTCTGCCTGGCAATAAAGTAAGTTACAAGTGTCGCCTGTTCTCTGAAACTGAACAGCATCTACATTTGCCATGATGATTAAAGTTAAATTATTTAACTTAATTATATGTTATTTTAAAGTGTAATTTTTTTTTTTTACCAATTAGGCATTCTTCTATATTCTAGCACGACAGAGATAAGAATGATATTAAGAAAACTACTAATATACTTTTGGATTTATTTTCCACAGTTACACTTCTGCTTCGTTGTTAGAAAGCTGTAAGTTTTAGTAGCGGAAAAATAAAAGCTAATGGCAGGAAGGCCCAGAATTTGTTTTACATGTGCAAAAACTGGCATGACTTGTTAACTGTCATATTTTAATTGTTTTTTTTTTCCAAATGACACTGGCAAATTTTATTTACATTATTAACATTGAAAGTGCCAAAGAAAATTAAAATGCAGCTGCATAGATTTTGTTGAAAGAGGTTCTTGATATAATTCAGATATATATATATATATATATATATATATATATATATTATATAACGTATAATTTGTAATCATCCTGTCTCAGCCTGCTCAATGCTGAGATTGCAATGATATTCCACTATTCCCGACTTAGTAGCAATAGTGAGTCCAAAAATAGTCGAACTCTTTCATTTACTCCTTTTTAAAAATTTTTATTTAATCCATTTTTTTAACTCCAGATTTTATCCTCCTCTCAGTCCACCCTCTTACTGTTCCATATCCTATACCTCCTCCCCCACCCCTATCTCTAGAAGGATGTCCCCACTCCCCATCCCACCAGACCTCCCCACTCCCTGGGGCCTTCAGACTCTTGAGGGTTAGGTGCATCTTTTCTGACTGAACCCAAACCCAGCAGTCCTCTGCTGTATGTGTGTTGGGGGCCTCATATCAGCTGGTCTCTGCTGCCTGGTTGGTGGTCCAGTGTCTGAGAGATCTTGGGGGTCCAGCTTTTCCTCCTACAGGGGTGCCCTCCTCCTAGGCTTCTTCCAGCTTTTCCCTAATTCAACCACAAGGGTCAGCAGCTTCAGTTCACTGGTTGGATGTAAATGTCTGCATCTGACTCTTTCAGCTGCTTGTTGGGTCTTTCGGGGGTAGTCATGCTAGGTCCCTTTTTGTGAGCACTCCATAGCCTTAGTAATAGTGTCAGGTCTTGGGACTTGTCTTGAGTTGGATCCCACTTTGGGCCTGTCCCTGGAGCTCCATTTCCTTTATTAAAAAGATTTACTTATTTATATGAGAAGACTGTCACTCTCTTCAGAAACACCAGAAGTGGGCATCACATCCCATTACAGATGGATGTGGTTACTGGGAATTGAACTCAGGACCTCTGGAAGAGTAGTAAGTGCTCTTAACCACTGAGCCATCTCTCCAGCCCCTCTGTTAATTCTTACTTCCTCTATATAGACATGAGATGGTGGGATAGTTTTCCTTTGTCCCCACATAAGGCTAGACATGTAGGAATCCTCTCAATATATTTCTAAAGAATAAATGGCTCTAAATAAAAACTATAACTGGTTGAAATGAATAATGAAATGTTTCCTCCAAAAACTGAATGGTGACAAATGATCTATGTTCAGGAATCAAATTTCATGTTTAAAAACCAAAGCTAGAGTACATACCACTCCCCCCACCTTTTTTTTTTCTTTTTTGGAATTATTTTAGAGTGTACATACTGTGGTCTGAGGATAACTTGTGGGAATCAGTTTTCTCCTCCCCACCCCCCTATGGATCCAGGGATCATACTCAGGGTGTCAGTTTTTATAACAAATGTCTTTACTTGTTGAGTCAGCTAAACACACCTCTACCCTTATTTTTCAAGACAGGGTCTCTACTGAAACTGAAGATCTACATTTCACCAGGGCTGATTGTCCAATGAGTTTCCAGGGTTCTGGGCTTGCAGAGCCAGACCTGGCCTTGTATACCTGAGTGCTGGGGATTTGAACTCAGGTGCTCTTGGTCCATCTTCTTAGAGAATTGTGTAATGTCCATGTTTACACTGCAAACTGCTTAAATCATGCCAGGTGTATCTCCCTTATGGCTTATGATTCTCTCCTGATGAAATTTCCAGCTCTTCTCAATTTTCAGGATACTGCCTGTCATTCTCTTTCTGTGCATTCACACATGAGAAATCGCAGCTTCCATGTGACGTTAATGATTCTCTCTCTCCAGGTGAAGCCTACATGAGACTGAGTAAGCTTCCTGAAGCTGAGCATTGGTACATGGAATCACTGAGATCCAAGACCGATCACATCCCTGCTCATCTCACCTACGGGAAGCTGCTCGCCTTAACAGTAAGGACTTATTTCTCTCAGTCTTCAGAAAGTAATGTTTCCCCATGTGTCCTGGGGAGAGGTGGAGTTTGAAGTGCTGATTCATTCTGTATTAGTGAACTCACTTGATGAATGATAACAATCCTGTTAGAGGCCTAAACAGACAATGGAGAAAAACTAAACTTTTGGGTCTGGCCTCTAAGATGTGAGATGTGATGAGATTGGAGGTGTCAATGAGACAGATATAAATGGAGATACCTCAAGGAGAAACTCAACTATGCCATGACCTATTCATGCAGTCTTAACAGCAACATTTATATAAATAATATATTTTACAAAAACTGTTAGTATCAAATTGACTGGGACTAGAATTAATTTTATCAAATAACTGTCATAAAATAAGCATTTTGGAATTCCTTCTAATTAGAGGTGATCTTTAAGAGACTTACAGACGGGCTTTATATATTAGACAATTTCCACGCCTTATAGAAATTAAGTAAAAATAATTCTATTGAAAACTTGTGGTGGAAATGTTCTTCAAAAGAATACAAACCTGGAAGGAGATACCACAAGGTACAAAAAGAATAATGTCAAAACATGGGATGACTTCAATGTGAATCAGATAAACTTTGGTTACCAAACAAGATGAGTTCTAATGTTGGTAAGCATGAAGCAAGAATGAGTAATTTCAGGAAATAAAAAAGCAGAGGAAAATGTATTACCTGCAGCAGGGATAGAGTTACTTCCAAAGCAAAGTCCTGTAAAGTGATAATTTGGATTGTATTGGGAATTATATACATATTCATATAAGAAATGAAAGCCTTTAGTGGGCAGACACATTTCTGAGCATGCTCATTTTAAGGCCACTGCTCAAGAACAGAATATCAGAGATAAATCTGGGGCCAGGCATCACTTATGGAGCTCATGTTCAGTGGGTTAGAATGTCAGGCAGAAGTTTAGGCATGTTCAACCTGCATCATAAAGATGGTGCAAGAATAATAACTCTGAAGCTGGCCATAGTGGCACACACTTTTAATCCCAGGACATGAGAGGCAGGGGCAATCTATGTGAGTTTGAAGCCAGTATTTTGTACACAGCAAGTTCCAGGAGAGCCAGAGCTATACAATAGGGAGACCTTATCTCAAAACAAACAAGCATTAAAACAAAAAGCAAATAAACAAACAAAAAAACAAGCAAACAACGACAGCCACAAGAATGACTCCAGAAGTTTTCATTATAAATCTTAGGCAACTCAATAAAAATGACACATTGAAGGCACATTAATAGAGGAGTTCACCCCGAACACTGCCTGCAGCATTTTGCTCACACTTATCTCTGAATAAAATATCGATGAGTAGCAACTACCTAGCAATAATCAGGGTGAGGGGTTGTAAATGGATAAGATGTTTGGACTGATTTGGAGAAGAAATCCAGTGAAACTATATTTGATTTGTCAGATGCCACAGTCTAAAAAAAAGTCAGTCCCATGTGGATAACAATGAAAAAAAAATCAGTTCATCTCAGAGAACCCCGAAGAAGAGCATTAGCCAGGGCATGTGGCCTAGTGCGGAGCTGAGTTAAACACTATGCAGAAGGGTAGTAACTTTCATTGTGTGACTGTAGGCATCAGGTTTTGCCTCTATGTATGCAAATGCAAGGCACTGTCCTCTAAGGCAAGAAAAGAGGCTTTCACTGATGAGCTCAATTAGTAAGGAAAGCCCATGCTGCAGGTGTGGCTCACACAGCTGAAGAAGAGATGATGGGAAGCCAGGGCTTTGCTTCCCATGGATGTCGAGTGAATCTCCCAGAGGTGCACATCATGTGGTCATGATAATAACTAATGCCCTGTCAGAGAGGGGATGAATGCTATCAACTTAGCCATCGTTCCACTACCTTCACAGGGATTAATGCTGATCTCTCAGAGTGAGTTTTTCTAAAAAGAAACAAGGCTCCTAGTTGTCTCTTGCTATGTGTGTTGTCATGTGATCTCACCTCCCTGGGTCATGTTTCCACTGTGATGTACCCATCTCTCTTGCTGTGATGTACCCAGGAGGCCCTTACATGAGCAGAGTAGAAGCTGGCACTATGCTTTTAAACACACCAGAACTCTGAGATGCATAGTGTATCTTTCCTTGTAAGTATTCAGCTTCATGTAATTTGTTTGCTTAACAGACAGTGGCAGTGGACATCAGGCAGTGAGGATGAAAATATGGGTCAATCCAAAATTATTCCTTTTTTATTATTTTTAATTCTTCTCTCATGCAATACATCCTGACCATAGTTTCCCCTCTTCTATTCCTCCTTGTCCTTTGCTACCCACCCCAGATCCACCCTTATTCCATTTCCCGTCAGAAAAGAGCATGTCTTCCAGGGATATCAACCAAACATGAACAAGGCATAACAAGTAATATAGAACTAGGCACAAATCGTCATATGAAGATTGGATGAGGCAATGCAGGGAGAGGAAAGGGTTCCAAGATCAGGCAACAGAGACAGAGACACCCCACTGCCACTGTTAGGATTCCCCCAAGAACACTAAGCTAACAACCATGATATGTATGCAGGGGACCTAGCTTAGACCCATTTAGGCTTTGAGACTGGCACTTTTGAAGTGTTATAATGTTTAGTGTCTCTCCACTGGTCTGCAGAATAACAGGCACATGGCTTGACCCCCTTCTCCTTATACAGCCTTTCCCTCTTCACTTTCTTTTGATGAGTTCTTTGGATTTTCATCCATAGAAAGATTTTTTTTTTAAACTTGAAAATCAGTAATTTCTTTAATAAATTATTTTTATTTATTCACTTTACATCCCAGTATCAGCCCCACCTCTCCTTTCAGCACCCCTCCCCCCCCCACACACATACACACAGATTCTCCTCCCCCACCACACACAACATACACACAGACTCTCCTTCCATACTTTCCACTCCTTCTCTTCTGAGAGCCCACTCTGGGTACCACCCTTCACACCCCTCACTCTCCCCCAACCTCAGGCACATCAATTCAACTTAAGACTAGACATATCCTTTCCCACTGAGGCCAGGCAAGCCAGCTCGGTTAGGGGAATGGGATTCATAGGCAGGAAGGCAACGTTAGGAGTTACTCTGTAAATGGCTACATACTTGAGGGATTAGATCTCATGGGGAAAGCCTCTATTAACTAACCCACAGCTGACATTGTACTGTTAGTCATAGGAGGAGAAGCAATCTGAAGAAACTGGATTATCTGAAGTAAACTCAATTAATCTGAATTATCTTTGTCAGAGATGGTAACATACAATAATTAAAAGCATTTTTTTAATTTTGTCTAAAGAAAACAACAGAAGTGCTGAAGGGTGCATTAAGTTTTTACACACAAAACCTATGATAGTGTGTAGGCTTAGATTTTTCAAAACCAACATTAATAAGGGTTCTCAGATGCTTTGACCCTTCTTATAGCTCATTGTCCAAAGGAAAGGAAGAAAAGATGGTAAATAGGACAAGGGAATGTGGACCTGTTTAGAAGTAGTTCTTCAGGGTGATTCTAATCTCTGTTTGAAAGGAAACCAACAGTCCAGTTCAAAAGTGTCACAGTCCAGCAGAAACTGCCAGGCATCCGCCAAGTTGGTGTAAGCCAGCAGGGGAGACCAGGACCAGTGGGAATGCCAGGAGTTCTCTGCTGTGCCTCTGTCAATGAAGAGTTGCAAGGGTAGCTATGGTCACTGCACCTGGTCACTGGATGCTGAGTCCTATTTATACTCTCTCCAAGCATTACGTGTCCTTCCATGGGTCTTGCCTCAGCAAAACATCACATGAAATATCATGTGAGTCTGCATCACATGACACAACCAGAAACTTGCACTTCCATAGTGAAAACTCTTTTCATGTGAAGGAAGAGACGTCTCCTTTCCATGCAAATACAGAAATCAAATGTGTAAATGAAGAAATTTGGAGTTTCTTAATATTCTTAATGGAGTGCATACATACATTTGAACTTAAGACTCTTCAAACACTTTTAAAAGTGACTTTAAAACTTATAGCTACCTGAATCCGATCCTTCCTACAAAGAAGACACAGACAAAAATGGTTACATTTTAATATGTAATGCTGATGTGCCCAGACCCAATACTGGAAGTAAGGAACATGTGGCCTGTTCTGCTAGATTTTCAACGAAAGAATATTTTAAACTTTCTTTTTAAAAATAGAATTTTAAAGCTGCTTTCACAGTTTTTACTTTACAGAAACACATTGAAAAGGAAGAAAAGGCTTGTATATTATAATCTAAATTTTAAATTTCCCTCCAGTAAGGCTTTTATAGTTTCCTATTTAATGATTAGATGAAATGCAGCCTTCTGTGCACTGGCTTACTCATAAGGCCAAATCCCACAGCCACCTTTAATAGTTTCTTCTAAATTAAAAGTTTGGCAGATTCTGAGTCCAGTGTGTTACATCTGACCAATTATGGGTTTTTTGGTCTTCTAATATGCCACCGAATTGGCAAGGTGGAAAATGCCACACATTTTTGCCTTCTGCGGTGTTATGTGTTTTATTAAACAGGACTGGCTATTAGTCTCAAGAGAAGGAGAAAAGGAGCAAGACACATCTCTTTAGGTTGAAACTCACCAAAGGTCAACTGTGTTACATGGCTGGCAGCTATATCAGTTACTGTAAGCTAGGATTTCAGATCAGAGTTCTGCTTTTATGAGAAAATTAAAAGAAAAAATGACGATTACTACTTTGATTGTAGTCACTGAACTGATTCACTCAGAATGCTTTTTCTTACATGCTGTTTTTTTTTTTAAGGATTCCTGTAATATTTCTAGTAGGTAGAAGAGACCAAAGGAATTTAAGGACTCCCCTCCCCCAGAATGCTTTTGTTCACCCTATAGATCATGTCCTTTTTATTCTTCTGCAAAAAAGAAAAGAAGAAATAGAATATTTCTCCTCTGTCTGCCTCTTAAAATTGTATTTCCTTTGTGAAGTCTGACCTAATTTTCTCAAGCCCTTATATTTTTCTTCTCTGATCATCCTAAACCCTTGTCTCTGTATCTTTGTGACATCACTTGGGAATGGGATGACATAGACATTTGTGTCTGTCTTTTGATATTAGGATTACAAGGACTCATCTCTCTCACCCCCCCCCCCCCAAGGAAATTCAACATTCATTTCCTTAGATTGACACTTTTTGTATCTTAATCCCTTCATTCCGTCCACACATGAACTTAAACTGGCTGGTCCACGGTGAGCATTACATTAATTCTCAAGGATATGTCCTGAAGAATTTGATGAGAGTGGTATGATCACACAGTAAGCACATGAATAATCTTCCAGAGCTCTAGAAAGGAAGACGATATTAGAGGGATACTCGTCAGCTGACATATGTGCTTGAAGTGATTGATTTATCTTTTAAATTTTTACCTTAAAAAACTAATATTTTTCATAAAATAAAACTTGACCATATCCTTTCCCCTCCCCCAACTCCTCTCAGGTCTTCCCTGCCACCATATTTACCAAACTTTTTTACTTGAGCTCTGTGTGTGTCCAAACAAAAAACAAAATAGAAAATGCAACAATAAAAAAGCAGAAAGAAAACTAAAACAGAAAAACAATAAGACAAAAACAAGCAAACAAAAAGCACAGACAAGGAAAAACAAACTATGAAAACAAAGTCCGTTTTCTGTAGTCCAACTACGACTGGGCACACATCTGGACTGCCTGCCCTGGAGTGAAGTTGATATATCCATTAGCACTCCATTGGAGAAAATTGATTTTCCCTCTCCTGCAGCCATCAGTTGCAAATAGCTTCTTGGTTAGAGGTGGGACTTTGTGCTCACTTCCCCTTTTCCATGCTGGGATTTGGTCTGGTTTGAAACTGTGCATGCCTTGTGCGTGCTGCCCCAGTCTCTGTGAGTGTTTTATGCTAGTGTCAGTCCTGTGGTGCTTTGGACGGCACTGTTTCCTTGGAGTTTTCCCCCAACCTTGCCTTCTCTACTGTGAATCCCTGAGCCTAGAAGGGAGGGAGTATGACAAAGATATCCTATCTAGGACTAAGTGCTCCAAAGTCCCACTCTCTGTACATCGTGCAGTTATAGATCTCCTTATTAATTACAATTTGTAAGACAAGAAGCATCTCTGGTAAGGGTTAAGCAATGCTCTGCTCTATAATTATAGTAAGTTGTCATCAGCCAATATTTTATTGTTATGTTCCTTTACGTGTTATTTCTTGATCATCCTTACAAAATGCTGTTCCACTTTATAAATGAAGAACCTGAGCTTCCAAGATTTAATTATCGTTCCCTTAAGGCTATTCAGTAATTAAATAGTACAACGAAATACAACTATCAAGTTTTGCATATTAAGGGTCATAATTGTATTCTGTATTAGATAATTTAAATGATTTTCCCCCTGATATGCCTTCTTTTACTGATTAGAGACTCCCAAAAGTAAATCCCTATCTCTTCCTAAACATTTTAAAAATTATTTTTGATACTTGTTTTTAAAGATTATGTGGTTAAATGTGTTTTTATTATCAGCTGTGACTGATCACGAATAGAGGACTAAAGGCTATTGGCCCTTTTTGATCCAACCTTATACCTTTAAGAGGAAGTTCCCAGGAAACCCTAGGGGAAGTCCTGTCTTAAGGTCACACCAGTAAGCTCCATGTTTAACTATAGTAAAGCCAGCTGACATCTCTTTAGAAATGTATGCAACGTTCATACCGGTGTCATGTCCAAAGAAAATACAAAATGCAAGCTGAGTTTGAATATCTCTGCTTAAGATTGTGATTTTAGACCTTGTTTGAACTTTGCTGCCTAGGGCTAACTCCATGCATTTAAAATCAGTCATTCACTGAGAAGGACAGCAAGAAATACCATTTCCATTATTGTATTTCAGGTGATAGTTCTGCTTGTTTTTAAATCTGTGTGGGTCCCGAAGCCTTGTCTTTTCCTAAACAAAACAAAACAAAAACCAAGAAAACAAAACAACAACAACAAACAGATTACAAAAAAAAGAAAGAAAAGAAAAAGTCCTTTGTTCTGTTCCATTTGTCTAAGCCAAAGATTTTGTAGTTTTTTTTTTTTTTTTTAAGCCCGTGAAATTATTATTGATTTAAATTGTAATAAAACCTTCTTGGCTGTTAGGTTACTTTCCAGAATTAGTTTAGTGGGAAAGAAGGAAAGATATTGGAGACTCTGACAATAATTCTTGACATACAAAACCTTTATTTTGGCTCCTGCATGGGCACGCTAAGCCAGACTTCTGTGTCTAGCCAAAGTTAATTGGGTTCCATAAAACTGCAGTTGTGAAAGTACTTGATGTCCTCTGCAAAAGTTCTGCTTCTACCCCCTCCCCCCCCCCCGCCACCCCCACTAAATGGTGTCACTGTGTCTAGGAGAAGCTCAATGCTCTGTTCTGTGCTCCTTTCATAATAATTATTATTATTACTTAGAACTGAGAATTCTCATTTGTTCAGAGCAACACTCTTTCTGTTTATGCACTGAGCAACATCTGGCTTGCTGCATCTGTTTCGCGGTGATTTGTGTAGAGCCGTGTTTAGATCGGAGAGGAGTCTTTGTAATAAGCAATTCTTCCTGTAATTCTGATTGGGTGATTAATACGAATGTATACAACTCATATGTTAAAATTTACTTCTGTGAAAAGGGAAACATTATATCATGCATATCTGTTGGCAAAATATTAACTGACATGTGGAAGGAAATTTAATTCAGTATAATATTTAGCTAAATGTTCACATAAAATTACTTCATCTGAACTTTATGATTCCACATTCTAGAAACAACAGTCATCATTGGATTGTTTTTAGTTGTTGTTGTTGTTGTTTTTGCTTTGTTTTTCTAAAAACCAAAA
Source organism: Mus musculus (assembly GCF_000001635.26). Taxonomy (NCBI): domain Eukaryota; kingdom Metazoa; phylum Chordata; class Mammalia; order Rodentia; family Muridae; genus Mus; species Mus musculus. Next base: position 105,295,766 of record NC_000076.6, on the reverse strand, counting down.
TGGTTATGATAGTGATTTTATCAGGGATCCTTTCCAGATTTCAAGATATGCCTTTTAAAGTAGCATCAACAATGTAAGTATTGTGCTTGCTAGTGTTAGGTGCCTCGGGAATCTAAACAAATACATTTATACTTTAGTCTGCTTTTGTATAGTAGAAATCAATGAGAAGCATATATCTTATGGGTAAATACAGCTAGCCTCAGAAGTAAAACAGATCAAAATACTGAAATTCCTTAATACTCAAAGCTCTCTCTCTCTCTCTCTCTCTCTCTCTCTCTCTCTCTCTCTCTCTCTCTCTGAGTGTGTGTGTGTGTGTGCGTGCAGGTGTAAAACAACTAATCTTCTACATGTCCTATTCATGTTAACTTTAGTTTGTGGGTATGTAAAAGAATATATTGTTCAAAAATGACCTGCATTTTATTATTTTGGGTTTTTCCGCTTGACTTTTGCATTGGTCTGTAGTTTTCACTTGCAATTAGAATAGGCAATCAACTTAAGACCCCCTCATAATCCTTCGGGTACTCTGATATCTCAATCTTATTGGAGAGATGGAGATCAAGAAGTAGTGTGGTTCTAAATGTAATATGGCATTCTTGCAGGACTCTATAAACTTTTATAAAAACCTGCAGTGGACAGGTGTTTGCTGCCTCAGAGATTGTCATGCTTCCTGCTGAACGGTAGTGATGTGAAGTGAGGGTGATTTCATGGCTTCAAAAAAGACGTGGCACCTTTTATTCAGGAGACACTATTAGCAAAATCCAGTCTCCTGTACTTGTGACTATGTGAATGGCTTTTGTTTCAGAAAGGATAATTATGTAGTTTCCTAAATTGTATCCAGACTCTTCTCTAGCTATTACAGGCCCAGGGTTCTGCACCATTTTGAAGGCATTTCCTTCTGATTTTATATTTCTTAAATGTGTTAATAAAGGTCCATCCACACACCACGATCCTTGCCTTGACCTCAGAACCTGCAGCATGTTGCTCCTTACCAGTGCTTTCCTTGCAGTCTCTTGGTTTCAGTCTTGCTCTCTGTCACCTGGCATGAAACCATGTAAGGCCACTTGCGCCTTTATGGTTTTTTTTACTGTCTATTTCCATTCTAGTTGCATTCTGAGGCTGTAATAAAACATGCTGACCAAATATAACTTGTAGGAGTAGATGGTAGAGAAATGTTTATTTGTATTACACTTCCGGGTCTCAATTAATTATGGAGAGAAGTCAGTGCAGGAATTCATCAAGCATGAACCTAAAGTAGAGACCATGGATAATTGGCTAATATGCACACACACGTGTGCATACACACACACTCACACACACACACACAACTCACTTTCTTAATATCACAGGACTACCTGACCAGGGAATGGTGCTTCCCACCATGGGCATGAACACCGCCCCCCCCTCCACACACACACACACACACACACTCATTTACCTCAGTTACCAGTTGAAACAATCCCCCAGAGACATGACCTCAACTAAAGTGCCCTTCTCAAGTGATTGTAGCTTCGGTCAAGTTGACAGCTAATGCTAACAGGAAATTTCTTACCTGATAATTTTATATGATGATCGTACAGACTAGATAAAAACCTGAATATAATTCTTGTTTAAATGATGTGTTGGTCTAGGCATGCATTTAGTATTAGGAACACTTTCAAACTAAGTACCTTTCGTCTTAAGAGGTTGCGACTTCTTTTCAAGACCCAGATTCTTTTATCATCTGGTAGCATTCAGATATGTACAGATAAACTGATGAACTTCAAATTGTGGTGAGGTTTCTTGCTGATGATACCTTCATGAATTGAAACTACCATGAGTTGAGGTAGGCTAATTATTTGGGATACTGAGGCAGGGATATTACAACTTAGAGACTTGTGAGGCAATTTATTGAGAAACTTTCTCAAAAACAGCACAGTGATAGTATACTCAGATGCATGGTTCAGTCACTAATACTAGAAAATGTAGTTGAAAATACTTTTAAGATACCTAAACTGTCAAGAATCAATGCTAGCAAAGTAGACTTTGTACTATTTTGTAGAGTACTGTACTATGAAGACTGAGTTACTTCCTCATAATAATGTAAGAGAATATAATAGTATACATTTCATCACCAAATAAAATAAAATAAAATATCTGAAATTCCTACTGAATACAGACCCACTTTGCCACCATTAAAGTAGAGAAATTTTGAGTCCTATCTTAGTAAGTCAAAGACAATCAGTGTGTATATACATACATAAACACACACACACACACACACACACACACACACACACACACACACACACACACAAGCACAAACACACACCCTTCCATGGTTTGAAGATACTGCCTAAGTTTGGTTTCTATTGATTTCTGTGGTAAGAACCAGAAACAAAGCAACTTGAGGAAGAAAGAAGTTAATTGCTTTATGCTTCATAATCACGGCCCTTCACTGAGGTAACCCAAGGCTGGAACTCAAGCAGGGGACCATGGAGGAATGCTGCTTACCAGCTTGCCCCTCTTGGCTCCTTAAGGTTGCTTTTTGATATAACACAAGACCATCTGCTTAGGGATGGAACCACCCACAGTGGGCTAGGACTTCCCACATCAGTCACTGGTAAAGAAAATTCTCCACAGATTTGCCTACAGACAATCTGTTAAGAGGCAGTTTCTCAGCCATGGTGTCCCCTTTCCAGGTGACTCTAGCTTCTGTTGACAAAAACTAACTACAGATGCCATTTAAGTTCCAAAGATTTAAAGCATTCATCTCTACTGCCTTTGCTATAGTTTCAATTATCTTTCCTTTGATTGGCTATAAATTGTCCCTAACATTTTATATGCAGTATCCACGCATTTACCTCTAAGCTGCCTTCCAGGTCCTCACTTTTGCAGACTTTTAAATTGGTTCAAAACAAGCCCCGCTCTTAATATGTTCATAAACACACAAGTCCTCTTTCCTCATTACTTTTGAGGTCCTTGCTCCAAGCAGCTTGGAGCAGGAGACTCACAGAGTTGTAGACCGTTCGTCTTTGACAATACATTTGTTCCAGCATTTTGTTCTGAGCTTAGGCCTGTGTTTTCTCTCATACCATGAGTTTCTAGGATTGTATGAATTGGTCCTTAATTTCTTTTCTCACTTTATATAAAACTTGTTTGATTGCCTTTCTACCACGTAAATAAACAAATCCCGATGTTAGTATAAATTGGCTCCTTTCCTTGCCCTCTGCCCCTTCCGTACTCTTGCTAAGCCCAGAGCCTTTAGTTTACTTCATGCTTTTTAGTATGCAATGAGCTAGCTATCATGCAGTCTCCCATCAGCTCCTTCTATGAGCACATTACCCAGATACCAGCTTCATACACGAGGGAGCTGGGATTCACAGAGCTTACGTGTCTATAACCTGTCATGCCTGCCTATCCCAGTATGTTTCCTTCAATGCAGCTGCGCTATTTACATTATTCTTGAACATTTGGTTTTCTCTATTATGCTGGAACACCCAGATAGTCACATTGTGTAAGTAAACCCTAAATTCAATGCATGTAAAAATTGACTTAAAAAAAATAAATCATTTAACATCAAAATTTTTACACACAGTTGTGAAGTGCATAGGTAGTGGTCTGCGTACATTTTGAAGTATAATAAGTATAGAATAGCCACTGATAAATGGACTTAGGGTCCTGCATATAGAGAGTAGCAAAAAAATGTAAGAGTGAAGCTTTTAGTGTATATGTGGTATGCATTGTTTCCCTGGAATCTGGAGATTCTAAAGAAGCATGACAAACTCACAGGACTAGGGTAAGGAGCAAGAAGGTCAAAGAGAAGAGACCTTGACCGTTAGCTGGTAAACATTTACCTGGCAGGAGACTGAGTTGAAGGCAGAGCACTTAAGCATATCTGGCCCCAGCCATTTATTTCTTCTCCCAGTAGAAAGTGTAATTCTTGTTAAAGCACCTAAAACTGCAGGCTGCTTATTTGTGGGCCATAATGGAGGATCTTCATCAAATCTGACAGGATGTGGTACATGCTTGAACATATTCTGGAGTCTAGCATCTAATAAACTTAATGATAATAATGTTTAAAGTTAAAAACAGCCCTGTGCAGGAATTGCATCTCTTTAGGACCTTTAGGTAGGTTTGGTATTAGCGTTCTGCTGTAGTTATTGTTTATCATATATAAAGCCATGCATTTTAATGCCCTATAACGAAGAAATTGGTAGTGTTGATGGAACAATCCGGCTTAGAACTTTTTGTCCCCCACAAATAGAATTGACAGTATCTTCTCTGTAAGTATTTCTTTATGTTGGGCCCAGGCTGCTGTGGGTTGGATATGGATGGAGACACTCATTGTGTCAGACAGGGTTAGTAGATAGCAATCAGGTCAGTACAATCAGAATTATATTCAGAACAAATGTAGTTCTCATGCAACCCTGCTTTCTGGGGCCAGGTTTGTTGAAGAACAACACGGGGCCTCCCAGTTCTCTGGCTGTTTGTCCCGTCATGTGGTATGCTACTCTTGCTCATACTCCTGCTTGATGCCTATGATGTACCCAGGCAAGGATACCTTTATTACTGGTAGTGCCATGCTATTTCGGCTTTTAGTCTCCAAAAATATGAAGTACCAAACCCCAGTTTTGTTTTGTTTTGTTTTGTTTTTTAATTATAACAAGGGGAAATTGACCAAGATAGTACATTTCATTTGGCTTTAAACAGTAGCAGCCATCAATTGTTTGTTGATCAAACCCTAGCTCAACAAGTAATGTCACACAGTGTATCAGTCACTTTGTGTCACCATGATGAATCCCTGACATGATATGCCTATGAAATAAAGGAAAGATTATATTGACTTGTGGTTCAAGTCTTTGATTGGGCACTGCCATTATGTTGGGCCTCTGATGAAGGTGTCAGATCACTATGGGAACTTAGGTTGAAGCAAGAGATCACATCTTGCCAGAAAGAGACTAGGAGAAAAATACTCAGTAGAAAGAGTCCCTCGCTCCCCTAAGGCATGGCTCAGTAAACCCAGAATACCCCAATAGCTATCTGACAGGTCCATGGCAGCTTCCAATAACACACCATCAGGGACATCCCAGTCACACATCCCTAGGGGCACTAATCATTTGTATAGAAGTCTTCAACAGATTCTCAATTATTCTTATTACATGTATAAAATCTCCATAAGGTTATGCTTTTCTTTTGTTTTCTTTTCTTATCTTTCCTTCTTTCTGTCTCCTCCTCGTCCTTGTCCTCGTCCTCCTCCTCCTCTTCTCCAATCTCCCAGCTTGATGACTTTTTTTCTCTTATTCTTGCTGAGTTCTTCTAATGAATACCTCCAAGGTATTCTTGATGTCTATCCCAGTGCCTTTGGTTTCTAGCATTTTCTTCCTTCCTTCCTTCCTTCCTTCCTTCCTTCCTTCCTTCCTTCCTTCCTTCCTTTCTCTCTCTCTCTCTCTCTCTCTCTCTCTCTCTCTCTCTCTCTCTCTCTCTCTCTCTCTCTCTCTCTCATTTTTTATGCTGACATTACTCATCTGATGCTTCATGTCCCCAGTATTTTGACTGGAGCCACTGTCCTATTTAAAGATTCTGTGTCTGATAATTCCAAAATATGCTTCATATCCTAACATCTGAGTCTGTTTCCAACGCTTGTCTCTTTTGAGACTTCCATTTTGGCATGCCTGGTACCTTGTTGAATCGAGTTCTAAAAACTGAAATATGCAGTCCCTTATTGTGAGGACTTATACCAGTTTCACTGGAACTTGGGCATTCTTTAGTGTGGTGAGAGAGCGGGTACCACAGGGCAGGTGTTACCACTGAGGCAGCTGGGTGGGGTGATGAATTATAGTCCTCCAGCTTTAGTGTTTCCTTTCCCATGCCAGCACAAGGAGGAAGTCAGTTTGGATTTTTACTGACTATCCTTCGGAGGTACTGGAAGGGCCAAGTATCTCTAAGACTTAACCTTCTGGTGTTTTTCTTGCCCTACTGGTATCTATACTCAGCCTCTAGGAAGCTGTCAAAATGATTGCATATGTAAATCTGCTAGTTTTGAGGCTCCATTGACTTCTGACTAAATGAACAAGTCTCCACTGTAGCTTTCTAGGGATAGTTTCTCCTCATATCAGGGTCTTTCAAACTCTCTGAACTTTTACATTCCATTCATTAATGGACCCCCCCAAAAAAAACCTCTTTATTGTCAGTCGGTCTGGTTGTGGCTTGATATTGTTTTGAGGTTTTGTTTTTGTTTGTTTATGTGTGTGTGTGTATGGGTGTATGTGTGTGATGTTGTGTGTTTTTTTGTGTGTGATTATTGTTATTATTTTCACTGTCATATTTTTTGAGAAAGGGACCAATAGTATTTGGATGACTGTAGTATTCCCGTATAGCCCATCAGCTCTCACTGGCCACAGTGTTAGACTTCTACAGATCTGATTTTAAAAGATATAAAAGGTTACTCTGTAAAATCAATTTAACAAATCCTAACTTTTAAAAAAAATTCTCAAAGATATTTTCCATAATATTGTACATCTCTGAACATTGGTCAAGTGAATGGATTTGGGGGGCCTTATAGCCATAGTTTTCTAAAACTACACTATCTCGAAGTGTGAATGCCTAGGAAAGTCACTCTGCTGAGTCTTTACTGAGATTAATGTGTTCCTTGAGTCACTTAACTTACTCTTCTCCTAGTTTATTTAATCATTTGCCCATTAATCCACTAATACTGCCTCCTAAAAATGTTTGCTTCTTGCTTATCCTTCATTGTAAAAGTTATATAATACCTTCTCTTGGTGTTTTCTGACAGTAATCTTCCCTTGATTGTCAACTAGGACTTCTTAGTTTGTTATGATACTTTTTGAAACCAAGTCACTAGTAATACTCATCTATAGCTATTTGCTTTTGAGGAAAAGATTCTGCTTATGTTATGTGGATAAAGAGTATTTTGGTTAACTAATATTTTCTATGAAACAGCAGGTAATTGTGATATCACCGCCAATTATAACTCTTTCCCCTGAGTGTAAAATTGGTAGCACTTTATACTCTGCTCATGACTTCAGTGTGAGCTTGCCAAATTCTGTCAACGTTTCCAGCAGAAAATGGGCCTTTTGGAAAATGTGTTTTTAGGGGCTGGTAGGAGGTAGCTGAAAAATGCTTAAGCTGTCACTAGTATTTATATGCATTTTTCAGGTTGATCAAGAGCAAATCTTTAGTTCTTTTGACTCCAAATTCTATTCTGAGCTTAGGTAATCTTCCTACTTCCTCTTGGCTTCAGTTTTATAGGACTTACAGGCAAATTTTCCTTCAGTCCTCTGAGGCATTCCAGAACAAGAGACAATTTGGTTGACAAAAGTATCTTTGATCACAAAGCTCTTCAAGCGAGTTTGTTACGAAAAGGCTATTTCAAATATAGCAAAACTAATCCTGTGTATTGCTGGTTTGCCTTTGGGTAAAGGGATTTGGTATAAATGCTCTAGTTAAGAAAAACCAGGCTTAGTCTTTGGTTGAAAGCACACAGAGATGCTGTGCTTCGCTTTTCAAATGTCCCTTACATCATCCAATCCTCTTTAAGCATTGCCGCAGCTTCTTATATGAAGGTCTTAAAAGGCAGAGCTGGTTGAGCACTTACCATACACCATACAGTTTTCCAAGCGTTCTCCGTGTAATTTCTCAGTTACAGAGCTGATTAAGAGCTACTACAGGGATGTAGCACCCTGTAAGGAGCTAAATTCCTGGAGATATTATCTAACTCTCCTAAGAATCATAATCTTCTTGGGAATATTCTGCATCCATATCTAGGATCCTTTCCTTTGAAACAGTGCCTCTCTTTTATAACACATGCACTCTTCTTTGGAGACAGAAATAATTTTAATTGATTTAAATGAATGTCTTAGGATTTTCCACAACTCTTCTAAGCTCCACATCTGTCCATGGCATGACCTCATGTACCTGATATATACAGTCTTACACTTTGAGAAACAGAGCGAGTCCACACGTGGCTTCCCAAGCCTGCTCTTTAATACATCTGTGTAAAGAATGAGGTCATGTGTCTAAGCTGTCACCCTGTATACCTGTACATTCCTTTTGAAGAAGTGTGCTAATGGTTGGGTATGTGAGTTCCATTCCTTTTGCATCACAAAGAGAAATCTGCCAACTCAGGTGACAATTAAACTGCAAAATGAGATGAAGACCTTTTCAGAGGTTGACGCTTAGTGAGTCCTGAGGCAGCCAACATCACATAGTTCCCCTAGCAATGTCAAGAGGGTCTTAGAAGTTGACAGTGATAATTTATCCCTGGTCCAAATTTCTATTATGTTGTCTACCCAGAGGAAAATTCTTTGAGAGCTTCTAGTCTGTATCACCCTGGTTCTTCTCTAGTGAGTATTTTCCCATTAGTGGCCCATATCTTCTACTGAAATTACACATTACTGTCAGAGAGAAACGATTTGATTTTGTAATAATACCGAAGCACATGTGTGTGTGGACGTCAACCAGAACCCTGCTCTTCTCGAGCTTGGGAACAGTCCAGTCCGGTGATATGCTTGTCACATGTATTTATACATATAGCCACTTTCTGCTGGCAAGTTGCCAGCCTTTGGCCATTTGTGTGTTTTCTCCCTTGCAGCCAGTTTAAGGGTTCTTATAATCTTTTTTTTTTTTTTTTTATGGACCATCTCTTGTCATACCAAGCTATAGAAGGAAACATACATTAATATCGTTTCACTGATGTCGGGTTTAATAGCTCCTCCTTTCTTTGCAAATCACAGTTATTCACTGAAAATGGCTCAAAAAATCATTCCTAACAGAGTGGAAATTCTGTTAGATTTAGTTGTCAAGTATACTCTTTTTGTTTCAAATAAATCTTCTGAGTTGATTTGTAGCCCCATCTCATTCCCAACCCTTTAAAAAACAAAACAAAACAGGCTTTCATATGACCCAGGCTGGCTCAAACTCGCTGTGTAACTAAGTCATATAGCCCAGACTGGCTCAAACTCACTGTGTAACTAAGTCATATAGCCCAGGCTGGCTCAAACTCACTGTGTAACTAAGTCATATAGCCCAGGCTGGCTCAAACTCACTGTGTAACTAAGTCTGTCCTGAACTTCTTATCTTCCTGTTTCCACTTCCTGTGTGCTGGGATTCCAGAGAATTTTTGTACCAAATTCATCTTTGTAGGTTGCCAATCAGTCAGGAGGTGCTAAAACTAATAGAATTTCTAAATAGTTTTCTGATTTTGAGGTCTTAGTCATCCAGTTACAGCCTTGACTTGAAAGTCCGTGTCTTTGGGGCTTGCCCAGCTTTTCTCCCATCTGTTAGCTGATTATACCACCTCCTCCTGAGTCCTCCCCTGACTCACTCAGGCAGAACTGATGTCCTAACTTCTATTTCTGCTCTTATGTACTCACTATACATCTGTCTTCTGAGAGCCCTTAGAGGTGGTGAGTCCCTGCCTCCAGAATTGCCATGTTGTGATACGACATGTAAAAGCAAGCATAATCTAATTTTATCTTCATTTATCTAGCCCATGGTGTGGTACCAGGCTTACAGTTATTTCCTAAAACATGATGAATAGATGGTTGGGCAGATCTCTGAACTTAGCTTAAAGTATAGTTATGGGTAGATTTGTGTATATGTTTCTATACATGTGTGTATCCATGTGTCTATTATGTATCCAGGTACATATCTGTGTCCCCTTGCATATGGCAGGAGGTAAGAGACAAACTCTAGGTATTATTTATCAGAGTATGTCCACCTTGATTTATGAGACTGACAGTTAGGCTAGACTGGCTGGCCAGTAAGCTGCACAGACCCACCTGTACCTGAGTTGTGGGCTGGGATTGCCTGTGCTTGCAACTACGCCTGAGGGTTTGAACTCACATCTCATGCCTGGAACGTAAGCATTTCACCAAGTACTGGTCTCCCCATCCCACAGGCTGGGTTTTAATGAACTCCATGATTCTTAGTGGTGATGTCATAGCACAAACCTTACAGCCTAGCTTTGTAAGCCAAATTTCTATACTTTGGGCAAGGTACTCAGACCTCTTTGAACCTCAGTTTCTTCTATGAAATGGGATTTCATATGATCTTAGCCGCGTTGTAACATGTAATATGACAGACAGTACTTGTAAAATGCTCAGAACTTTTCCTGGAAGAGGAGAATTTCAGTATGTTATGATAATAGACTAAAAAATAATCAGTTTTGGTAAGCAGAAGAGATAAAGGAAATCTTTATTCTTGACAAGTTCCCAGGTCCTGAGCTATGAAAGATGTCTTTGCTCATGCACTCTCTGTTAGGAGTGTCAGGCCACAGTAAGATCATTTCCAAAGTATGACGTTTGTGCATTAGTTCATTAGCACACAAATTACATTTTGCTGGTTTTAGGTCCCAGCAAAGTTTCCCAACCTTAGGTTTGGTTGAGCAGACCTGAGGAAATGGGTCAGTTTTCTCATTGATTATGGAATTCAAAACCAAATAAACAAAAGAAGAGGAGGATGAGGGAAAGGAGGATGAGGATGAGGAAGAAGAGGAAGAGGAAGAGAAGGAGGAGGGTGGGGGAGGAGGAGGAGGATGGAGAGAGGGAGGAGGAGGAGGATGGAGAGTGGGAGGAGGGGAAGTATTGAGAGGAAGAGGAGGAGGGGGAGGAGGAGGGGGGAGGAGGGGAAGGAGGAGGGGGGAGGAGGGGGAGGAGCGGGGGAGGAGGGGGAGGAGGAGGAGAAAAAGCAGCCAAGAATAAAAAAAGCCTGGGGAGATACACGTGCTCTTGCAGAGAACCCAAGTTAGATTCCTGCACCCACAAAGTAGCTCCTTTCTGAAATTCCAGGCCCTAGGGCAGTACATCCTCTTTGCCCTCTTCTGGTCCCTATGGGCACCAGGTACACAATAGCACACATACGTGGAGGCAAAGCCCTCAGACACATAAAATAAAAATAAAATGTTTAAAAAAAAAAACCAAAAACAAAAGACAAGTGCTTCTCTTTTTATAAAAGTTATCTTGTCTTTAATCTGAATTTTTAACTGCTTCTTTGGGGACGGGTTCTGTCTTCCTTGGGCAAGGCTTCTGGAGTTCAATTAATTAGATCTTTGATTCACTGCTGAAGACTATGAAACTCATTCAACTCAGAGACTTCCTCTGGCTGTTTACCGTCGAGGTTCTTGGGTTTCTGTTTCAGAATCCGGTGCTTTCTTTTAGTGTCCCTGGTAAATCATCAAAGAGTTTTATGTCTAAATAAATTAAGTGACTCCCGCATCCTTTATTGCTGAGGCTTTTTAACGATAAGAAATGACATGGATTGAAATTGGGGAATTATTTACATCTGGCTCTGTCCTCTTGGAGAGCATTTTGGATTTCAGAACAGGTGGCACCCTGCCAGTGACAAATGCAGGCACCGAGAGCCGCTTGCCATCATCGCTTACCTTTTATGGTGTCCAAGGATTTTTTTGCTCTCCTTTGTGACCCAGCTGCAAAACAGCTGTTGTTTGGGCTCTTGCCTTTCTACTCTCACAAAGCAGCTTTACTAACAGTCCCCAAGAGCCTTAAACTTCTGCACCAGTGTCAAGTCTATGCTCTGTGAGCTCCAGAGAGGCCTTGAGGGTCCGTGTAGCATTGAAGCACTCCTTGCCTTTGTCAAACAGTCGGGTTGGAGGAGCAAATGCTTATGACTTTGTTCAAGAGACAGAACCCATCACTGCAGCAGACCTGATGGGTGTTTGGATCTGTTGCATTTGTTACTGTGAGCTAAGACCTGAGTGAGGACTTTCCAGTTTCATTGAGTCCTTAGAGGCATCCCGCACCTTAGCAAACAGCAGGTCTTTCTGCTGGGCACCATTTTCACTGTGCTTTTAGTATCATTTTGTGGATTACAGAATGCTGATTAAACTGGTAGTAATTTCTTTTTTTTTGGGGGGGGGGCGGGGGTTTTTTGAGACAGGGTTTCTCTGTATAGCCCTGGCTGTCCTGGAACTCACGCTGTAGACCAGGCTGGCCTCAAACTCAGAAATCTGCCTGCCTCTACCTCCCGAGTGCTGGGATTAAAGGCGTGCCCCACCACGCCCGGCTTTGAATTTCTTGCTTTGGTTTTGGGAGAGGAATTCTGTTGCCACTGATGGCTTTCAGCATGTATATTTTTGCTGTCATTCAGGCCTCTGTGCTTTCTATCACCCATCCAACATATTTCCCAACAAGAATATGCATTTATATAGTATTTTGGGGGACTTTCCAGCCACCAGAACTGTTAAGAAATCCATTTGTGTTGTTTATTTCTTAAAGACTTGGGCTTTGAGCCCTTGCTTTTTTGCAAGACAGTTAACATTCTTGGTGCATTTTGGCCATTTACCATGTATCTGGCCTTTGGCTTAATTGTTGATTAAACAATTCTTCTAAAGTGGTTTACAATTAGAGAGGGAATTACGAATGGCAATTAAAGTACAGACGTGTCACAACCAAAGTAGGAATCAAGTGGTAAGCTTACCTAGAAGGAAAAGGCCCAGTTTGAAGAAACTAGGCGCTTATAATTAGGCCATGGTATCTATAGATGGAAAGTTATCTAGAAAAGCTCAAACTGTGAGGCGGGGAGTTCATTTACCTTTTTAATTTTTAATTACACTGTGAGAAGCTAAAGGCCAGGTCTGCTTTGATATGTAAAATATACATCTCAGAATCTTGAAATACCAAGATCCAAGATGCAGGGGATATAAAGTGATAATTCCAACCACTCAGAGAAAAAGGGGAAGAGAGATGGGAGAAGGGTTGTGGGAGAGGGTGATCAGGAGGGATCAGTGAATGGGATGTAATGTGAATAAGTAAAAAAATAAAATTAATAAAAAATAATAATAAGGAATCTTAGAAAACACAAAAAGCTCAGTCCACTCACCAAAAGTTAAAATAGCAAACATTTAAAATAAAATATTTAAATTATAAAAATATATGCTTCTTATCCTGGGGGTCCAAAGCCAAAGATTTACTGCCGCAGTTTTCTTGAAATATATTTCACCTTGCTTTTAGACATTTGATTCAGAGTGATTGACACAAGTTTTGGGCATCTCAAATACCTCATAGATATATAGACAATCACAAAATAATCACTGTCACTCCTAGGATTGATTTCCTAGCCTTAGGCTATAAATCTGTAATTCCTCTGTCCTTGAATATCTTCTCTCTTCTGTTACTGTCTGGCTGGCTTAGGGCCATATGTCCATCCTGTATACCATTCTGAGAAGACAGTTCTGTTTTCTGCCATGCTAGGTATCTAGTCTTCACTTCTGTGTCACTTGGAATGGCCCTTCTTCTCCCCCTTCCCACATATCTTAAGCTTGTTGTCTTTATGTTGATTAGTGCACACAGCAGACAGCATCTCCATGTGACTGGGGACAAGGTGTGCTCTGTTCTGTCCTTCTCTGCTCTTGGCCATTTTCATGCTGGCCTTTGTTCTTCTCACGGGTATTTCCTTGCTGTGCCCCTCCTTAACATGCTTTTTGTCTCCTTCTCAGCCAATCAGATACATCTTTTGATCTTTACATCAGGTAACAGTTCCTCTGGAAACTTTTCCTGTGTGCTTTGACTAGGTCAAACCAGATGTTTATTGTTTAGGTTAGTCCATCCTAATACAGCTACAATTTTATATTTGCCAGGACTGGAGTTATGCCTGTTATTAAAATCCCTTTTCACCTTAGTATTTAACAGTACTGCACATATGCTGGGTACCCAATATTTTGTAGAATTAAGAGAATCAACAAACATACATAATGATTTACTTAATTCATTTATTTTACTTTAAAGTAGATGAATATTTTTGTTCTTTAACTGAAAGTTTACATATGTATTTAAGGTCGAAGTTTGGAGTATATTTACCTATAGTTTAATTATAAAGCTGATTAAACCAAAATGTCTACTTTACTTGCACTTTGTCAGGCATTTTAATGGCATATCTAAATACCGTTCTCCCCAACTACGATTACGGATGGGTAAGATGCAGCAATGAGATACTGGGTTTAACGGGACTATGAGTTTGGTTTAACAATGCAATTGTCAAAGCAATTTGCAAGGATGCAGTTTAAGATAGATATGGTTCAATCTTATCAAATCAATTATCGCCCCTGAAATGTTATTACAGTATGTGTGCGCCATTCCTTTAAGCTTGAGGGGAAGATACACAAATGAGCTGATGTAGACAGGAAATTGGAATTGTACTATAACAAGAAGTCTGACCAGGTTAAACACCTTTGATTATAAATTATTTGTAAGTGCTAACCACTTTATTTTTGTGCCTTCACAATTTTATATCTTATCCATAGTTTCAAAGCCATATAGAAGGTAACAAGTTTGAATATTTAATAATTTCAAACATTCTAAATACATGCTTTAAAAAAGCAATGGCCGTGCATTTGTGTGTCTACATTTGTGTGTATGTGTGTCTGTGTTTTCATAATGATATAAAAAAAAATCTACTGAAAAGAGATAGAAACTTGAAAGACCAAGACACAATTTTGCCCAAGTCAGTATGATGAAATAATGAATTTATTGAAGTTAGTTGCAGGAGGATGGGTGAGAGGTTACTTCCAGTATCATGAGTGATGCACAGGCAGCCGAGTCACTGGAAAGTCCCAACACTAGCCTAAGATGACTCTCACAGATGCTGCATCTTAGGGTCATTACCTCATCTGGCCTCCCTGCTCTTGTATACGCCAGCATCCCAGGTCTATTCACAGCTGTGGACAGTGTAATGGAGCGGTTGGAATATCAGAAATGGATGGAGGACTCTCCTACTTCCACCAGGGACTGATTATTAATAGATTTGTATGATTCTCCTAAACTTGCAGTTGTGTGGTTCTCCTCTGAGTGATCACAACTGTTTTGATTTCAAGAAGGTACTACAGCCACATCATGCATGGAGGGCATCCTAGAACGTGTCTTATAATTTGAAATAGCCACTTAAAATAGTCCTGAGTGCTGACATTCCATGCTGTTCTTATATGCTTTTTGTCTGTTATGAGAAACTTCACAACTCTAAGTAGGTGATGTGCTTTGCATTTGATTTTACCATTTGATTTTATTCTTGCTTGGTCTGTTTGCAACTTTTCTTTCTTCTCATGTCAAGCATCAGATATTTGGTCTTTTTATTTCCTGTCCACTCTTGGTGTGTGGCCCTTGCTACAGCCTGTCTTTATGACTTAGTCCTCCAGAGTCCGTGTTGCCTTGACATCTCAAACAAATAAAACTCTAATGGCCCTCTACTCATGCTTGTTCCTACTGATGTGCTCACAAATCTTCCCTATGAGAATAAATACTCCCTTCATTCGATTCAAGTGATGCAATGTAAAATCTCGGAGTGATCCTTGAGTGTTTTTTAATGCTCTACCCACACCCGACCCATCAGCCACTTATTGTCAAAAGAAAAGACTCATCTAATTACTTCACAGCTCTCCCACCATGACCACCTCATGAAGACCACAAGAATAAACACCCTGGAAGTAGAACGGAATGCATTCACCATTCCAAGTCTGGAGCCTTTGCTTAGGAATAGCTTAGAGACTCTACTTAGAATACTCCTGTGTTCTTAACTGCATTAGTGAATTACCTAAACAGCTCAGTCATGCATGCATGTGGGGTGGAGGACAATGGGTGGGAATCAGCTCCCTCTCACCACAGTGTGGATCCTGAGAGTTGATCTCTGATTATCAGGCTTGGTGGGCAGCATTTCTTATCACTTGAGTCATATTATTGGCATCTCGGTTGTTTTCCTATGTCATCAGAAGATTTCCTTGTACTGACTCCAGCAGCACATACACTAAAACTGAAAACAACCCAGAGTGGATGACCATGGCCCCTACCCAAAGTATGTCACCTAGGTATTGGAGCGTTTTGATTGCAATTCCCAGAGTCCACTCAACTCTTTGTTAGTTAACAACATCAAGGGAATGGTAGATAACAACAGATCATGTGGCATCCAGTACTGACTGTGTTTTATCACTTCCTAAAATGTATATAATGAAAATAGATGCTACAAAGTCAACAGGTAAGCCAATTGAGCCCTATACAATGCATCTCTTTCTGGACTTTCTAATGGCTCTTGAGGGATTTAATGTGCTGTTTGCTGATATTTTTGTTGATAGTTCCCAACACTCTGCCTCCTGACTCTTCCTGGCCTGCTTTTTCATTTTGCACTTTGATAACGTCTCATGTGTCACTGGGGGTCTTGACCACTTGATGTTCCCAACTGGATATTCTTCTGCCCAGTAGCTTGTATGATTTTTTTCAGCAACATACTCAAAACTGACTATGTACTCGATGCTCTGTGGACTGTCTAGACTAGACTGAGAGCTAGCTGCTCAAGGGCAGGGCCTTAGTGTTGATTACCAAGACACTCATTACTATAGAACCTATGAACCCTTTTTGTTTCCCTCTTAGTAGCTTAAGATAGAATGTGTTTATGGCCACACAGCTTGACCACTAATGAAGCACTGATGTTTTATAACACTGGGTACTTTCTCCTTCATCAGCCTTGAAATACTAATGGACTAAGGCTTGGGTTCAACTTACTGTTGAAATCTCAACTGGAAGTGACTCAGTGGTAGGGGTGGTATAGTATAATTCAGACACTACAATAAGATCATAAACTGCAATTTACACCCCTGTCTGTAACATTTAGCAGAAAATCAACACGAACTTTCCTGTCTTAAAGATTTTTCCACGAAATCATTCTTACTGGAACACAGTATTCAAGTCCACCGTGGTAGACGCTGAGTTTATGTAAACAGGGCTGAAAGGAAAACACTGAGCAACTGCATCCTTTGGCATCTCCTGCCCTAGAACAAATGCCTGTAATATAACTGACCTGCTGGAACAGAGCTATGATTTACAGCCTTGTGAGGTCCATGAGATGGCTTCCCAGGAAGATTTTATTACATTTGACTATATTTTAATGAAGTATTATATGGATGCTTATTTTGTTCCCCTAGGGCAGTGGATCTTTCCTAATGCCGAAACACTTTAGGGCAGTTCCTCATGTTGTGGTGACCCCGACCATAAAATTATTTTCATTGCTACTTTGTAACTGTAATTTTGCTGCTCTTATGAATCATAATGTAAATATCTGTGTTTTCCTATGGAATTGAGCATCCCCTGTGAAAGATTCATTGGGCCCCAAAGGGGTCATGACCCACAGGTTGAGAAACCCTGCTTTAGAGTGGTAAGGGTTTTGTTTGTTTGTTTTTCTTCTACTTTCTGTCATATGTACATACATATACTAGATGAGTCATAGGAATAGTTAGAAGGATTAGAAACCACATATCAGATTGACTAAATTTTCTTTTAAAAAATTTAAGTAGAAAGTAGATCAATCTAAAGCAGAATGTGATAGTGTAATTCTAACATTGCATGTAGTTTTCAGAGTATGCAAGAAAAAGATTCCAGAATTATTATGTATGTAAGTATGTAAAAACCCATGTCTCTCCTACTATGGCCATACATTTCGTAGTTGAAAGGCATTGGTTAGCTTCTGAAAGAGATGCTACTGGCTTTGTGCCCACCCCCACCCAGCTGGCAGCTTGTTTCTGAGGTGCCCCAGCATTAGCACCAGTTTAATAAGCAAACGAAATAAGGCATCTGGAAGTTGATGCCCTGCTGTGGAATATGGTGTATAAGCTTAACTCAAGAGTATCTTACCTGGATTTGATTCATTGCTCACAAACAAATGAGGGCTGATCAGGGAGGCCAAGCCATGGGAGTGTGAAATGCTGGGCTTGTTGTTTGTTTCTCATGAACTTAAACAGCTTTGTGTGTGTGTGTGTGTGTGTGTGTGTGTGTGTGTGTGTGTGTGTGTGTTTTAAAACTTAGCATAGTCCCGTTTTCTTAGTTTCTGAATACTTCATTTTATTTTCTTCCTCCCTCTCTCCCTCCCTCCCTTCCTTTATCCTTCCCTCTATCCTCCCTCCCTCTCTCCTTATTTCTTCCTTGCTTGCTTCCTTCATTCCCTCCCTCCCTCTTTTTTCCTTCCTTCCTTCCTTCCTTCCTTCCTTCCTTCCTTCCTTCCTTCCTTCCTTCCTTTCTTTCTTTCTTTCCTTCATCAGGCTCTCATGTATCCCAGGCTGGACTAGAACTTTCTATGTAGCCCAGGATGGCCTCAACTCATGATACCCTTGCTTCTACCTCCTGAGTGCTGCGATTCCAGGCATGTGCCATTATACCAGGTCTCTATATAACCTTAAACCCAGGGTCTTATTCATGAGAGGCACATTATCAGATGAGCTATATCCCAAGCCTCCAAAATTTATTTTTTCTCCATATTTTAAAACTCCCATTGCCTCAAACTAATAATAGTTGAGATAGTAAATTTGATTATGTGCAATATTACTTCTCAATGATGGAAACTTTTTTCCTAGGGCTCCGTGGTGCATCTGCCTGGCAGTTGATTGGTTCTCAAGTTAAAATACTTTTATTAGGTGTTTCTTTTCTTCTGTATTTGGTGTTTCACTGAATAGTAACCAAAGCATGTGTGTGTGTGTGTATGTGTGTGTGTGTGTGTGTGTGTATTTGGCAGATGTGCAATGTTTTCACCCAGAGAGACATCTCCAGAATCCTCTTATATTGGAGATTAAGGGTCTCAGCTTTCTTTAATAACTGAGTCCCACCACAAACCACTGTCCCCTGAGAACTGATGCACACTTTTATAGCTTCCTTCTGTGGTTTCACCAGAGGATGATACACGAGGATTTTACCACTCCGTTTATGGTGACATTGATACATGATCTACTTTCTTCCCTTCTGTCTTTAAAACCTTAAGTGGAAAAAAGTTCAAAGCCCACCCCCCCTTTTTTTAAAGAAAAAAAAATCACATATACCAATTTTGTGGGCACTTTACCACTGATAGCTTTCATTAACCTCTTCTATAAATTCTTTGGATTTGATTGTCCGGGTGATCTAAAGAATGAGCATGTGCTTTGAAGCTGTGTATACAGTAAAATATATTCTTTTACTCATAGCAGCACTCTATTACACGTGTGTGTATGTGTGTGTGCGTACGTATGGAAATAACAAGCAACATTGGTTACATGTTTCTAATGTACCTAGGTAGTGTGATCCCTTTATCTGTATCATCATAGTGTAATTTTAAAGTCCCATGCAATCGCTTTTACTTTAAAAAAAATTAGTAACTTTTATTTTTAAAATAGATTTACATTTATAAAAATCCTGCTAATCAGCAATAACAGTGTTTCCATGAAGTGGAGGCTGCTTTCTTCCTACAAATTGTTTTTCCTTATAATTTAGCTGGCTGGTGTTGGTAGCTCACATTTGTTACAAATGAACGAGGCAGTTAATTGATAATTCTGCCTTTGTGTTGTATACCTTATGAATTTGGAAAAATGGATATTGGATACAGCCATGATAAGAGTATCATGCAGAATGGTTTCTCTGTACTCCACCTACGTCCACCTTTCTGTAATAAGGCAAAGTGCTACTAAAAGATGGGATAGTTTTCCATGACTCTTCTAGATATAAAATGTGCAATTGCTCTGCTCACCTAGAATCTGTTCTGTCTCAGACACAAGGCTGCCGGATTCTTCATAGCTAGGGAATGAGTGAAGGAACTCTAACATGGTTCAGTTGCCTTTGTTACCTTATAAAAGGCCACAGACACTTATATATAAAATTGCTCATGCTCCCATTTCTCCTTTGAAGCCCATACCTGAGCAGTTTCTTTTTTTTTCTTTTTTTTTATTAGGTATTTTCCTCATTTACATTTTCAATGCTATCCCAAAGGTCCCCCATACCCACCCCCCCAATCCCCTACCCACCCACTCCCCCTTTTTGGCCCTGGCGTTCCCCTGTACTGGGGCATATAAAGTTTGCAAGTCCAATGGGGCTCTCTTTGCAGTGATGGCCGACTAGGCCATCTTTTGATACATATGCAGCTAAAGACAAGAGCTCCTGGGTGCTGGTTAGTTCATATTGTTGTTCCACCTATAGGGTTGCAGTTCCCTATAGCTCCTTGGGTAATTTCTCTAGCTCCTCCATTAGGGGCCATGTGACACATCCAATAGCTGACTGTGATCATCCACTTCTGTGTTTGCTAGGCCCGGCATAGTCTCACAAGAGAGAGCTATAACTGGGTCCTTTCAGCGAAATCTTGCTAGTGTATGCAATGGTGTCAGCATTTGGAAGCTGATTATGGGATGGATCCCTGCATATGGCAGTCACTAGATGGTCCATCCTTTTGTCACAGCTCCAAATTTTGTCTCTGTAACTCCTTCTATGGGTGTTTTGTTCCCATTTCTAAGAAAGGGTAAAGTATCCACACTTTGGTCCTCGTTCTTCTTGAATTTCATGCGTTTGGCAAGTTGTATCTTATATCTTGGGTATCCTAAGTTTCTGGGCTATTATCCACTTATCAGTGAGTACATATTGTGCGAGTTCCTTTGTGATTGGGTTATTTCACTCAGGATGATACCCTCCAGGTCCATCCATTTGCCTAAGAATTTCATAAATTCATTTTTTTAATAGCTGAGTAGTATTCCATTGTGTAAATGTACCACATTTTCTGTATCCATTCCTCTGTTGAGAGGCATCTGGGTTCTTTCCAGCTTCTGTTTCTTGTGGTACATTATGGTTGGAGTCACTGGGTAGTGGATGATCCTGGCTGTTTGAGAGGAGTTACAGCGTGCAGTACCATTGTTGGAGTGAAAGAACTTTGGAAGTCTGATTTCTTTTCTTTTAAATATTTTTTATTATTATGTATTTTCCTCAATTACATTTAGAATGCTATCCCAAAAGTCCCCCATACCCTCCCCCCCCATTTCCCTACCCACCCATTCCCATTTTTTGGCCCTGGCATTCCCCTGTACTGGGGCATATAAAGTTTGCAAGTCCAATGGGCCTCTCTTTCCAGTGATGGCCGACTAGGCCATCTTTTGATACATATGCAGCTAAAGTCAAGAGCTCCGGGGTACTGGTTAGTTCATAATGTTGTTCCACCTACAGGGTTGCAGATCCCTTTAGCTCCTTGGTTACTTTCTCTAGCTCCTCCATTGGGGGCCCTGTGATCCATCCAATAGCTGACTGTGGGCATCCACTTCTGTGTTTGCTAGGCCCCGGCGTAGTCTCACTAGAGACAGCTATATCAGGGTCCTTTCAGCCAACACTTCCTAGTGTATGCAATGGTGTCATCACTTGGAGGCTAATTATGGGATGGATCCCTGGATATGGCAGTCTCTAGATGGTCCATCCTTTTGTCTCAGCTCCAGACTTTGTCTCTGTAACACCGTCAATAAGACAAAAAGGCCACCAACAAATTGGAAAAGGATCTTTACCTATCCTAAATCAGATAGGGGACTAATATCCAATATATATAAAGAACTCAAGAAGGTAAGCTCCAGAAAATCAAATAACCCCATTAAAAAATGGGGCTCAGAGCTAAACAAAGAATTCTCACCTGAGGAATACCGAATGGCTGAGAAGCACCTGAAAAAATGCTCAGCATCCTTAATCATCAGGGAAATGCAAATCAAAACAACCCTGAGATTCTACCTCACACCAGTCAGAATGGCTAAGATCAAAAATTCAGGTGACAGCAGATGCTGGCGAGGATGTGGAGAAAGGGGAACACTCCTCCATTGTTGGTGGGATTGCAGGCTTGTACAACCACTCTGGAAATCAGTCTGGCGGTTCCTCAGAAAATTGGACATAGTACTACCGGAGGATCCAGCAATACCTCTCCTGGGCAGTCTGATTTCTGAGTACTGAGTACTAGGTTATCCGCAGTTATAAGTATAGAGACTGAAGGCTTATCCCTAGGATTAGGAAGGCGAGTGAGTAAAGGATGTAGCAACTCTATGACTTTTCTTTTTAAAGGAGGGGATGAACAAAGCCATAGCAGCTGCAGAGAAATTAGTTCAAGTTGCATAGATTGAGAGGAACGTGCGATTTTTCACACATTTCGTGTTAGAACGTGGTCTGCAATTTAAAAGACACATGTGAAGGAAAACTGAATCATTGAGTGAGGTGCATGGTGGTGTATAAACTACAGGGCACATGCAGATATTTACTGTAGTCAGTGGTGTCTGAACATAACCTGGTATCATGCCACACTTAAGAGTTCATGTAGGTCTTCATTCCTGTCATGCCAGACCATGGAAAACTCTGGAAAAACATCTTCTTAGTGTTCTCTCCTACCCTGGCCCCTCATTTGTTACTGTGGATCATTGTGAAGAAGCAATTACCACGGAAAGACTACATCACTTCATAACCAGCCTGGATTATATTATTCCAAGAAAACTAAATTTATTCTATAAACACATTTCTCCTTACTGCCTTACTGTTGTTGTTTTTCTGTTGGGTCCCTCACTATTTGCTTAAACGAGGGCTAAGAAGGGAAGGTAGTTTCTGATTAAGTCC
This sequence comes from Mus musculus, assembly GCF_000001635.26. Classification (NCBI taxonomy): domain Eukaryota; kingdom Metazoa; phylum Chordata; class Mammalia; order Rodentia; family Muridae; genus Mus; species Mus musculus. The sequence goes on along the minus strand of NC_000076.6, from coordinate 105,273,414 downwards.
CTGGTTAGCAGACCTTCAGTTCTCAATGATAGCAGTAATGAGAAGTCATTGTTGGAAATTTTCCAAGTCATGACGTTGTTTCCTCACTGGAAGTTATGTAGTGATTACATCCCCAAAGGAACATTTGCCATGGGGTAAAGGGGAGGAGTCCAAGAGAACTGTTGCCTTCATCACTCAGGACTCATGTTTGTTCCATCTGCACCCCAAGGAAAAGACTTGCAGCTTTGTAGACCCCATCGTTCATTTTCTTTGTGTTCTCTCACTTCAACCTTGCTGTGTTTAACATTTGGGATCACTGAGCTATATGGGGTGAACTTTCCCAAAAGAATAGTGTGTTGGAAGGATCAGAGACGAGAATGGCCATGGGGAAGAACTCTTCTTCGGCACAGACCAGAACTCTTGTGTTTCTCTACTCTAGTAGAGTATCTGCAGGTGTATGTGCATGCATGCTTGCATGTGTACATGCATGTACATGTGCACTTACTGGTGGTGATTGAAGTTGAACCTAGAGCCTTGCAGTAGACCTCTGATCTATATCCATCTGCCCCCTTTTATAATATATTATTTGGGGGGGGGCAGGGTCTTCATCCTTTCCCAGGTTAGCTGTGAGCTCCCATGGTTACCCAGGTTGGCTTGTGGAACTTGGTGTCCTCTGCCTTCAGCCTCTTGACTGCAGGGGAACTCAGAATTACCGGTCTATGACATCTGGTCTACCTTGCTATTTTTCTAACTTAGATGTTTCCCTCAGATTCTAATGGTGTCCTGAATATTCATTTACAGACACACTTCACTCCAGTGTTAGCCTTCTTCTGGATTTAGAATTTCTGTGTCAAGCCCATTCCTAGCTCCTCTGGCTCTGCATAGAATTAGTATAAGACGAGCAGACTAGAACTTGAGGGTAGGAGCAATACTACAATTTCAATCCCAGTTTATAATTCCTGTTGGCAGTAATAGCTGTGATGTGAACCAAGGGAATACTTTAGAAAGATAAAATAATAAAGAAAGTAAAACACTAAATGAAAGAGCTTGGCAGTAGCTCAGTTACTGAAATCCTTGCAAGTTATTGAGCTCAACTCTTAGTATGGAGGTTGAGGCCTGGAGAGGGAGCTCGGCAGTTGAGGGTACTTGCTCTTGCAGAGAACCCAGGTCTGTGTCTAGAACCCACATGGCAGCTAATAAAAACTTTAATTTCTGGGGATTCAGCATTCTCTTCTGGTCTCTGTAGGCATCCTGCATGTACATGCACATGGTACACAAACATACACACACATACATACACACATACACACACACACACAGAAAGAGAGAGAGAGAGAGAGAGAGAGAGAGAGAGAGAGAGAGAGAGAGAGAGAGAGAGAATACTCTTATTCTTGTGAAATAAGAATAAATAAATACTTAACAACTGAGATGGTCTTCTGGCCTCCCCATGCATCTACATATACACACACTCACATGTACATGCACTAATCACACTTAAAGAAAACAGAAAATAGCAGGGTTTTTGTTTGTTTGTTTGTTTGTTTTAGTAAACCCAGTTTACCCTTGTTATTTCTATGAAACTTTAAAAACCACTGTCAGTTCCCCAGCCCTGTCTTTGATCACTTCCACTTCGATGGGCTCAGCATCATCTTCTTCTCTTCATGATGTTCCCAGAATCCTGATATCAGTCTTTACTCTTAACAAATTCTCCTTCAGTCACCCTCATTTAGATTAAAAATAAGTGCTTTTCCCCAGCATAGTTTATCTGTAGACATTAGTATATTTGTGTCCAATGGTTTAAAAAAAAATCCATCATGATCCTTCACTGAAGCATCCATTTTCTCTATTTTTCAAGGGTCGTAAGAGTGAGGCTGAAAAGTTCTTCTTGAAGGCTATTGAGCTGGATCCTACCAAAGGAAACTGTTACATGCACTATGGTGAGTGGCGGTAGCTTTTCCATGATGTCCACAGTTGCTATCAATGCTGATGTGAAATTCCAGGTCTTTGCTGGTCAGTGACCTTTGAGAGGACGTTGGCTTCCTCTTTCCAGATTTAGCCTCATGGTATATCCTTCCCTTTTCATTGAACATCACATCCGGGAGAGATCTGCATTAGATTTTCCTTCAGCTAATTTCATTGGCCTTTAATGGAGAAGGCAGTTTTCCAGTTGTTTCCTTCATGTTCACTACAGAGTTTACGGGACATCTCATCAGGAAAACATCTAGCTCTTTATCTGATGCATAGTTTATAATAAAAATATTAGTTTTTTAAAAAATTCTCTACAGTAAATGTATTGTTCATGGACCATGCCAATTTGATGTTTTAGGAGTTTACGTTTTGGCCTCAACGGCTTGCTTACTGGAAGATATGAATGTATACCAGGCTGTAAATGCCTAAGAGTGAGGCCAAGTATGAGCTATAACGAGCCTAAGGAATGCCTGTCTCATACCATTCAGCTTTGGCTGTAATCAGTCCAGAATGAGCTTATACAACACTCTATCATTATAGTGAGTCATGTGTTTAGACGAAAAAAAAAAAAGGATAGAGTTGGTTGGTGTGGGATAAGATGTCTGTTTGTATCAGATTTGCAGATAGATTGGTTGCCTTTCAATGATCAATAACAACAGCAACAACAATAAATATATTCTTTTGTTTATCCCTTAGGTAACAAAATACTGATCTTTAAAAAATAACTACTGTTGACTTTAATGTGTTAGGTATTATAGAGTAGTAAATTTAAATGTGGAGAGAAATCACATCTGTGGAAAATATAGCTAATATGCTTGTATAGTATTAGTTTCTTTTCCCAGTTGTCAACTACTAAAGAATCCAAGCCAAAGCAAAGCAAACAACCGAACATACAACCAAATAATAAAAATTAGTGATGGCCAGGAGTGTTTGAGGAATGGAAATAATAAAAAGGATGAAACTGAGGCAACTACAAGTGCTTTTTTCATATGTATGTTGTTGTGTGTATATGCTTGTAAACCTATTTCTGGCATAACGCATGATGCAAAAACATGTAACATACTATAAACTACTGTGCCTTTGCTCTTTCACCACTATGTAGAGGAAACAGTTGGATAATTCAAATTCACCTCAGATTTTATTTTTATTTTCAAAGGTTTTACAATATGAAATATTTGAAATTAAGATGTTTCTCATCCCTGCTATTGTAGGTTCCCCTATAAAATGTCAAGTTAGCTCCATGATTCTTTTGCTAGAGCATGGAAGACTGTTGCCAGGGCAGTGTAGGAAATAGATGTTCAGTTCTATACCTTTCTGCTTGTTTTCTTTCTTTCAAAATGGTCTGCTTCATGTATCTCCTGAGCTAATTTCCAATATCATTATGTCGCAAACCTTGACAATTAGTTGCATCATACCCCACTCTTGATTGATGCATTTGAATGACTATTGTTAAAATTCACTCCTATAGCCAGGGGTGTGGCTCAGTGGTACAACACTTGCCTAGCATAGGTTCAGTCACAAGTACTGTCAAAGGAAAAGAAAAGGAAACTGACTTTGACTTTAGATTCATTGAGAATTTTTAAAAGAAAAAAAAAAATCACTGTTGTATTAATATTAAGAGTTGGCCTCTCTGTCTTCTCTGGCTATTTCTCCTTTCACACTACTTTTACAAAAAATGTGCATTTTTGTGGTGTATTATGCTCCTGAGGTTTTTGCTGTTTCTCCCACAAAAAAAAAAAATCTTCTTTTGGATTGAGTTCACTGGAAAGTGTAAGAAAAAAAATATGTCACTTGAAAAAATAGTGATAACTCCTGCCTTTAAATGTTTGTGCAAAAACTGAATCTTTCTTAATTCTATTGGAATGTTTTTAATTTGAGGGTTACATAAATAATTAGAACTATATTTCCTTTTTGTGAGAAGGAAGACTGCCTGATTCAACATAATTTTTAAGAAACGTTATAATACTCAATCTTTTTCCTGCTTTTAAACAGAATTTGGAAAGATTTAAAATGAGGCATTAAAAGACAGTTTAGTTTAAGCACATAATCTACAAATGTACCCGAATCCTGTAACAGAAATTGATGCAATATTAATACTTGACTTTTAGAACTGGCAAATTACTTTTGACTTAATTTTAAATCAATCCTCTGTTTTGCAAACAAACAGAGGTAAGCCTGGAAAAATTAAGATGATTCAATCAAATTCAGTGTAGCTGAGCAAATTCTGCATCTCTCAATTACTCGGTGTTTCCCTTTTACAGCATATGTTCTCTTTCCTTTAATATCCTCAGGCATTATATTAGATAGGCAGCAAAATAGACATTTTTATCAGTAGATATTTTTGTACAGAATCTAAGAATGTTATGACTTAGCTTAAAACTTAATTAATTAGAGACAGGGTTTCTCTAAGTAGCCCTGGCTTCCAGGGACCTCATTCTGTAGACTAAGCTGGCCTCAAACTCACAGAGATCTACCTGACGCTGCCTCCTGAGTACTGGAATTAAAGGTAGTAGGTACCACCATGCCAGACCTTAACTTAAAATTCTTAGAGAAGGATTTCTTTTATTTTTATAAGATGTATTGGCTTGCTACAAGACATTGTTCTCTATTCATAAGACCCAGTGAAGAAATTAACATTACAGTCTCATCTTCAGATGGTGATGAGGTAGAAGGTAGAGGCTATGTTAGGGAGGTTAGGTATGTCATGCATCTCTGAGCAGGAGATGTTTGTCATCTCTAAGAGCATGCCAACTATTTAAAGAGCTAGATGTCAATAGGGCAACTGGCAAGTTCAAAGGCCCAAGGCAAGAACAGGGGTATATTTAGAGCAGTAAAATTGAGCTCCTGTGACTAGAGCTGGAGAAACCATTTGAGTAAGTGGAAGAAGAGACTGCAGAAGAATTAAAGAGAAACCCACGAGGCTTTGAAACCCAAGCTAAGCACTGTATCTTCTTCGAGTGCTAGGATGGACCAGGCTGAGCAGATGGACAGAGATGTTAAAGTACAAAAAGAAAAAGGCTTTAGAGAGTGATTGCTGTTTATTGGGGAAGAGATGATACTTTCTGAGTAGGAGTTATCAGGAAAACACATACATTAAAACTATCCCCCCTTTAGATAATTCTGTATTAAGAGTGGGAGGTTTTTATTTCCTCTTTTTAGTGACATCAATAACTACTGTATTGTTAAATCTCCAATAATGTCTCATACTAGAATGGAATCTGGAATGCAAAATTTATTGAACAGACCTTCTGCTTGAATTTTCATAATTTTTATCCAAGAATATTTATATTAAGTCTCTCATATCAGTTCCTTGGCAACTCGCTGAAAAAAATTTTTTTCATTCTCCCTTAGGGTGTTTATACCCACAGATTGAATGAGTAAAAACAATCCCTTAACTTGGAAATAAATATTTAAATGAAATGTATGTGATCAGTGATTGGAGACTTTTTAAGATGCTTTCAATGTCAGTGAGTGGATTGTCGTTTTATGAGAAATCCACTCTCTCAAGCAATTATGTGCTTTTAGTTTGGTTGTTAACGATACAAGTGATTTGGAAAATATAGTTCAGTTGTGACTGGGCAGACAGAATTGCAGGAATTTATATTGGCTGCATTTTGGTGATTAGAAGATGACGTCTGAATATACTGTCGTTTCCTTCTGAGTTAGACCCACTGGATTTGTGTCTAAAGAAAAGCATTGTAGTGAAGATTTTGTTTTACTATAGCTTTGCTAAAGTTTCATTTGAAAGTTTATAAAATTGGTTCAAAGAGAATTAAATGTTGGAGGAGAATTAGAGACTTGGATTATAGTCCTGGGCTGTAAATCTCAAAGATGATGTTGACCCTTAGCTGTTTTCCAGCATTTAAATTTTCTATCACTTTAGTAACATATAAAATATTGGTTTTTTTCCAAATTTCACCTCAATGTTTTAGTTCTGATAAGTGTGTGGAAAATGGGTTTCAAACTACGGTATCAACTATAGTATAATATTTTATTTATATATTATATTTATGAAATTTTATAGTATATTTCCATGTTTCTTGGTGAAGTTTGGTTCATGACTCTCAGAGTAGTGTCTGTTATGGATCAAGGATTCCCCCATGCATTTGTTTGTCTCCAGTAGGAAGTATCTTCCAAAAGAATGAAGGTCAAGATTAGAATTCCTTCTTCAAAATATAAAATTCTATTTGAGAAAAACGATGTAATAAGATAAAATACATTATAAATATGTGCTCTGGTTACATAGAAGCAAACTTGATTTGACTAAAGTATGTTAGTATATATTTTAAAGCACATACTAGGTATTTTCTTTAGTCCGTGTTTTATTACTTTGAAGAGACACCATGACCAAAGCAACTCTTTTTTAAAAAAGCATTTGATTGGGAACTTGCTTACAGTTTCAGAGAATTAGTCCACAGCCATCCTGTTGAGAAGGAGGCAGGCATGGACTTAGAGCCATCGCTGAGAGCTTTACATCTGGAGGCAGCATCTCCATTTTTAGGCGTATAAATACTGTTTCATTTTTACCTCTATTAAATATGTATACTGATGCTTAATTGTTAATTTGCTGATGAACAGAGCAGAAACCTTATTCTACCTTAATATACCTCTTTTTCTCCATTGATTGTTGTTACAAACACATGTATTCCTAAATATATGAATGCATCCTGCCCAGTTTTAATTGTTTTTACATAAGCCTATAAAGTAATGGGTGTCGTCCTGACACTTGTGTATCTTCACATGCTACTCATATTTGCCCTGTATCATCCTGTCTCCCCTCCTCCATCTCTCATCCATTCCCACTCCCTCCCCAGAAGATGCTTCCTTGCTCTCTTGTTTACCTGTCTTTTAAAGCCAGGTGTGCTTTATCTTTGGGGGGAGTCCTGCTAATATCCCTGGGTCTGCTCACTTTATTAAGCTTCTCATAGTATATCCTGATCTCGATATATTCTTGTGGAGCTTATTTTCCAAAAGTCTACTGCCTGTTCTCTAATAGCACTTCTTTTTGCAAACACATTAATCCTTCAAATTTTTCTTTATTGTTTGCTTTCTATACACAGAAAGTACCTCCCGGGTTTCTTCCACTTTATCCACAACAAAGCTTTACTTCTAAAATGGCTTGGGAAGATTTACCACATGAAATATATATATATATATATATATATATATATATATATGTGTGTGTGTGTGTGTGTGTGTGTTTCAATTGTGAATTCTTTTGAAATGTTTAATAGGAAATTTAAAAAGAAATCTTAGTGGAGAAACAAAATAGTTTGTAGTGACCGTTAGGAAGTTTCGGATTGTACTTCTGTGGACTGTGCTATTGCTGAGGCAATAACACCACTGCAAGGAAAATGTTTTCATATAAAGCATTTAACATAATTATCACCATAAGTGAATTTTGCAAAGAGCCACCCAGCATGCATTTTGATGCTTAATCAAGGCAATACCATAACTTAAGTCATTATTTAATTTTAAAAATTATGCTGTTTTTGAAATGGCCAAAACTTATGTTACACACAAAAGTCACCCTCATGTGACGGCCATCTGTTCATGATGCTAATTATCAATAGAGAGATCCTCTTCTTTTAGTGTTCCTATAGGAAAGATCAAATGCAGTCTTTTACCAATTTTTTCCATGCTTATATTTTAAAATGAATCTGAAATATTTCATAAATCATCCTGTGTACAAACGAAGTCCGAATCAAAAGCACAGTGTTCTGGATCTAAATGCAGAAAGAGGACGAATGTGGACCCATGAGGAAAAGTGCCCCTACCCAAGCTTTGAGGATGGGAAAAAGAGTCCTGACTCCCAAAAGTTGTCCTTTGTCCTCCACACATGAGATGTGGCAGGCATACATCTGTGATTGCACACAAGTCATACATGCATACACAATAGTAATGCTAATTAACTTAATGAATCAAAGTTGAAACCGTCTGAAAAGTGAGGTCTTGCTCCTCCAGTCATTGCATTTGAAATTTCTGAGTAAGGAAGTTGCTTAGCTAGTAACTATCATTTTCATCCATTAATATCACAGTGGTACATTCCTCCATCACAGAGGTGGATCCCATGGGGGCGAGAAGATAATCCTGATAGATTCAGAATCAGAAAACACTACACAAGTTAAAGCATTTGATAGATAGATAGATAGATAGATAGATAGATAGATAGATAGATGATAGATAGATAGATGACAGACAGACTGACAGGCAGGCAGACAGATATGGATGTTCTCAGGATTCTAATACTGACAGTGTAGCCAACTAAGGATCTAGGTAATCATGGCTGTCAAATACCTAAACTTCTGTGTTTATGGGGGATAGAGAATAATTAATGCCCAACTTCAGAACTACCTATGGCCAGCCTTCTCAAGTTGGAAAACCTTGATATTTTTTCTAGCAACTTTGTAATCTTTACACTTGAGGGTCTTCATTGGGCACTCATTTAATTTTTGGCTGACTCATAGCTTGGATTTTCTTCCTTCTCTTGAGCTAATTATTGCCTCTGTCTTTCCTTCACACTCCCCAAATCCTCTTGGTGCCTTCTGTCTCAAGTATCCTCTTTGTTTAGTGTTCTCTATTGCTGGCCTTCACATCTATCATTTTATCCTCATATTCGTTTTGAGGATGCAGAAAACAGGATCCTATTGGTCATATTGTCCTTGGGCTCCTATCACTCCAATTGTCACATCTTAATTAAGCTGTTTCTCCTTAAGGATAATTGCAATTAAGTCATTGTTTTTATAGTTTGTGTCTTCCTCACCACTTTGTCAGCTCCATTAGAATATTTTTCCCTCCGACTGTGCTCCAGTATTTAATATGGTGATTGGTAAACACATTGCTGGAGGATGAAGGGGTTCAGACTTATCACTATAGCGCTAAAACCTCAGAAATGTGTAACAGCACCCATCGAGTAACAGTTAAGACAGGGCTAAAGGCTTTGCTCTTTATTAAGAAGTAGATGGAAGAAAAAGAAACCGTTCAACATCTCAATAGTAGCAGATCAGATGGCATAGAAGACGATAGCAGAAAAAAAAATTATAGACGCCAATAGCTCTCTGAAGGAACTCAACTTAAACTTCATGATGTAAAATTTCAGCCGTGGAGATGGCACAGAAAGTGTGGGGACCCAGAGTAGATCCAAAGAAATCACATTTAAAATAAGATTTAATTAACAAATAAATAAGCACAATCATGGACTTGCATACTATAAGGAAAAGTTTTTTATATTAAGCATTTAACATAATTATCATCATAAGTGAATTTTGCAAAGAGCCACCAACATGTATTTTGATGTTTAATCATGGCCTAGGGAGGTAGAGACAAGCAGACTCCTGGGAGTTGATGGACCAGGCACACAGTCTAGCTTGCTTGGTGAGCCCTGGGCCAGTGAGAATACCTGTTTGCAACTGAAACAAAACACATTTGCATCACCCTTGAGGAAAGATAGTTTTTAGCCCCTCGTTTGTGCACATACATACACACATATGACACACAGGCATGTGCACAGACACATACACATTCAAAACATAACCATTTCTTAATAAACAAAAATAAGTAGAGAAAGGCACTTTAAATGCTATTTCATTCAATAATAATTTTCATGATGAATTAAACAAATCCTTTGATTTGTATATATTGTATAGTAACTCATCAAAGTACAGTTGTTACACAAATATTTCAGAGTACTTTGTCTTGGGAAAGTCTTGTGTAGCATCTGATTTAATCCCTCAAAAGCCAGACACGCCCTGGAGCTGGTTCTGTCCACTTAACATAAAAGTCACAAAGCCATTCTGGAAATTTCCCCCAATTCCATTACCATCTCATACCAGTGACACATCACAGTGCTACCTGTGCCAGCTGAAGAGCCATCTCCTCCAACATCAATTTGGAAAACTCTCATAAGACCAAACTAAGAGGATAACATTTAAAGATGACATCAGTTCCAACCCACCAAATCTAACTCTGGTTCTTTTTAAATGGGCTTGGGGATTTTTATAGTGGGTACCTAAATTACAAGGTGTCTGGTGGTCATGCAGACAGAGAAGAGTGAGATTATAATTAAAGAGAAAACCATGGGGTTCTTATTACTGTGTAATCAAGAACACCAGGGGAGATCCCATATCTGCAGTCATCATGGAAGGGGGAGAACCTGAGCTGTATGGAGAGGGAGAGTGACAAAAGACATCAAGAAGAAAGCAGACAGGCTCTAGGCAAGTGTCCTACATAGATTCATTTGTAACATCTCTTTCAATTTTTCTAAAATAGGTATGTTATATTCCTGAAGGAATATGCAATGAAGTACAAACATATAACCATCTTTCTCTGTTTTTCTGGTATTATATAGAGAGGACATCAGAAAAGTTACAGCAACCCAACAGATATTATGTATTTAATAGAAATGAATTGTAAGCTAGAGTATTAAAGTAAGGATTACAGAAAGGCTTTTAACTGAGTTCTCTTTTGAATATTGTTTGTGATGAGATCATCCGATGTCTATTTAGTTATCATTGTGTGTATTTTTTTATTTATCAACTATGTTGATTGTATACATACTCACGATACATTACTTTCTGAGTGTATTGGTTTGTTTGTTATCAGATTGTCAGTAGATAGTCATTTGAGAAAAGAAATGTCACTGAAGAGAACACCCCTATTAGAGTCATCATGAGGCAGGCTTGTGGGGGATTTTCCTGATTGGTGATTGATGTGGAGGTGGCAGGGAAATCTGGGGAATTTCCAAATGGTTTAGTGACTTCATTTTCTATCTGTAAAGTGGACAGAACTGGCTCCATGATGTATCTGTCTTTTGAGTGACTAAGAGAACCTACATGGGAATATCTCAGACAAACTCCACCAAAAAATATTTACGTAATTACTGTATCATTTACTGTGGATGATACCATCCCTGGAATAATGGTCCTGGGATGTGTAGGAAAGCAAGCTGAGCAAAACATAGAAAAATGAGCCATTCAGTAGCTTTTCTCCATGGTCTAGGCTTCAGTTCCTGCCTCCAAGTTCTAGCTTTGTTTCAGTTAACTTGCCCCGATAGAGTGTGACTCGGGATATATAAGCTAAAGAAACCCTGTCCTGCACAGGTTGCTTCTAGTCATGGTGTTTTGCCACAACCATGGAAGAGCAAACTAGAACACTGACAAACTCATATATAGCATCTCACAGAATCTGATAATACAGTAAGATGATCCCTTTTTGAAAAAGGATGACCCATAACCAGAGAATCTTGACTATAGCCATCTGCGTCCCAGCCCTATCAACAGCAGCACATGCAGGGTCAGTCAACATTACCCAGAACATGAATGAATGAGGAAATCTAGTCTGGACTTGTCAGTTTTGTGTTTCCTTTTTATCATCTTTATTTCTATTTCCCCCTTATTAGGGTAACCCTTTGTGATTTTGTGTAACGTGAAGACTTTATCAGGTCAAGCTTTGCTAAGAGGTAGAGTTAAACGTTATGTATGGGCATCCCTTTGAATCTTCCTTTGTATTGGGATTAAAGAAACTAGAAAAGCAAGATCAGCTTTGGATTAGCAAGCAAGAAGAGTAGTAGATTTGGGACAGTGATTGGACAGCAGTCTAAGAGTGACTTTCATGAGCATGGTCCAGCCTATCCTGGATTCTGTTCTAGACTCTTTGGTTTGGTTTGGTTTGGTTTGGTTTGGTTTGGTTTGGTTTGGTTTGGTTTGGTTTGGTGTAGTTGGCTGGATGATCAGTTGGATGGTTGGTTGGTTTTGGTGGTTGTTGTTTTGTTTGGTTTGGGTTTTGGTTTTTTGAGACAGGGTTTTCCTGTATAGCCCTGTCAGGCCTGGAACTCACTCTGTAGACCAGGCTGGCCTCCATTTCAGAGATCCCAAGTGTGCCTGCCTCCCATGTACTGGAATTAAAGAGGTGCACCACCAAGACCTGACTCGCTTCTAGTTTTTAACTGAAGATGACTGCTACTAGCTCATTAAAAAGATTCACTTATTTTATGATAATTTGAGTAGTATGTGACCTGTTCAACAAGTCATAAACACACAACTGTAATTTCCTGGTAATGGTCTGGTCACTTTTAGTGACTGTAGCAGGTGCCTTTGGATCCCTTTGTCCTCCTCAATTCTTATCTTCCAAACTTCCTGGCATAATGCATACAATATTATATAGCAAAGTGAGGCTACTCTCCTCTGGTATTCATTGCTTAAACTAGGCCCCTTGCCTAGTAATGCCTTTTCTCCATCTTCTGAGGATAACGCATATCAGGTTATCAAAAGAGTTCCTCGTGAACCTATGCTTTTTGTTCCCGTGTCTTTTTTTTTTTTTAATGTCCTACTCAATCCCTATTGAATCCATTTAAACATATTATAGGAATCTCTCCCTTTAGTCTCGCTTGCCATTGGTCATTCTTCTCAACTCTTTTCATCTCCTTGTGCCACTCAAATCCCCACTTGTGACCAGACAGATGTAACTACATGACTAGTTTTTGGACATGCCATAACCCTTTTGGAACGAGTCATGGGAGGCATTATTCTGGCAATGTATTTCACCTTTCTGACCCTGTTTCCACTCGAGCGCAGGGCCCTGGCCAGCTGATTCTCTAATCTCTTTTACACTGGACACTTTGCTTGTTACAAGTCCAATTTAGGACAGATTCCTGGCCTTATGTTCACCTAGGGACAAATCCAGACCCTCTCATCCTCATGGTATGGTGTCCAGATTATTCTCCTGGGCATCTTTTCCTTGTTACCTGGCCCATGTATTGTCTTGGCCAGTGACTGTGGCACATTGATCACATTTCTTCTGTAAACAAAGCTTTTGTTAAGTCAGGCTGCCAAAAGCATAAAAACAAAGCAAACAACTAGAAAAGGGACGGATAGTTCACTTGGTTTTAAAGATAGACAGCACATCTAAAATGAAAGGGTTTTTTTTGTTGTTGTTGTTTTTTGTTTTTTTTGTTTTTTTAGAAAGATGCTCAGCAAGGCTCCAAAAAGGAAAGCTCTCCACATTTTTGATTGGCCTCATTAACACCCACTATTAACATAATCTGCAGCCACTTTTCCTTTGGACAGTTAATCTAAATCCTGAGCCCTATGTCAGCATCAACCAACTGTCTGTCAGCAGAACTGCTTTCCGATCGTTCCTAATAGAAAGACCACCATGAAAGTCTTCCTTGCCTCAGTTCCCTCTGCCCACTAATTGTATTACCACTAGATGTCAGCAAAACCAGTGAGCCTGAATCTTTACACCTCTTCTCTTCTCATTTCAAATATCCGAATCTTTAAGAAAACTTCCTGAGGTGCATGTGGCCTTCAGGGCAATGATGGCCCTGTTCTGTCACAGTCTGGATGCTGGTAGCAACACTGTATTCTCTTGGTGAAATCTTTATTACTTTTGCCTTTTCCTCTTTGTTTACTCTTTTAAGATTAATAGGTGAATGAAAAACAGGCAAAATAATCAGCTCCAACCAAAGATTATGTTTTGAGCCTTTCCTACTCTGCCTCACTCCTTCCTGTTGACCTGTAATACTCATTTTCTCCCTCCTCTAGTAGATTTTACCTTTGAACAGCCCCTCCTCTCTGAGTATTGCTGTGTATCTTAAGTGTAGCAGGCACACTGTAGACTTCTTGGGCAAACAAACCTATAGGAGAAACCTTCTTATGTTTTCTGATCATTTTTTTTTCTGTTCCCAGACTATTGAATTTTTTTTTCTAATACAGCACTAAAGGTAAGGTACATTTCATAGTTTAAACTGTTTTAGATCTAAGATATATTTCAAGTCATAGCCAAGTCTAGACTACTTTGTTAAGATCTAAAGGAAATGTCAGAGATCTCAAACCAGCGACATTTTCAACATAGAATATTCATGGACCATCACCATTGATGTGCTATGGCCAAATCTGTGGCCATTTACCATAAACATCCTTTCAAAACTATTATTGAAGTTACAGCATTTATACAAAGGCCTGACATTCATTCATTTAGTCATGTCATTGAACATGCATTTATTTAAATATTACTCTTCTAAGAGATAACTAAGTCAAGGGTTATAGATGACATAATAGAATTTTGCTGGAGGAAATGGTATAGGTAAGGTTCTGGAGCTGCGAACTCTATCTTCCTCTGTTAAATAAGCACTAATTTAAAATTAAGTTAATTTTAATTAAAATTTAATTTTAATTAAAAGAGGGTAGGGATGGTAATACTAAAATGTATAGGCCATTTGAAGGATGCCGCCTCAATCAGCTACAAAATGATACAATTGAATCTTCATTTAATTCATATTGGCGTTTGAAGAATCTTCAGTAGAGTCAGGGGCAGAAAATGGGCACCATTTTCTGGTGGTTAGTATACTAATACAAGGAGGTCATGCTTGGTTACAGGGTGGCATCAGTAAGGATTAGATGATGCTGTATATATTTCAGGGACCATATGGCATCTTCCTCAAATAATCTCTTTAATGTAAATGTTGTGATTTAGTTTAGTAAATAAAATTTTTCATTTCTTTCAGAACATATCTGAAAGTTAATTTTTTTTTTTCAGAAACGAATTGTATCCTCGTGACACCCAGTCCATATTGTTTTAGGTCTTTAGTTGAATTGATCTTAAGAGTAAATTTTCTGTGGCAATTTAGTAAGGAATGCCAGTTCCAATTAATTTAGGGAGTCTGAATGTAGAGGTTGTACAAAGCAGCATTTGATCCTGAAACTTTCGGTCAGCTTTCATTTTTACCAATTTCTACTTCACAGGAGCTTTTGAAATGCAGGAATTAATGAAGGATTGATCTTCATAAGCTTGTCATATTAAAAATTTGGTGAAAGTCTACCAACTAGTTTAAATGGCTCAGCACGTGAGAGAAATATTCAAAGAGGTACCAGGACAATTCCTTCACTAAAATCATTGAAACTTGGGCAGTCGGGGGCTTTTCTTTCATCTTATGTTAGTCAGTGTGGTGACTTACAGTCTTTGTCTCAGGATCTCTAGAGATGGCTTCCTCTTCAATCATCTTCTCTTTTCTCCACACACCGTGACTTTTTCTCAACTTGGTTTTACATTTCCCTTTGTCTCCTCTTTCTTTTTAGACAGCGGTGAAATATGAGAATTGTTAACCTCGGTAAGGCAACTTACAAACCAAATGAGTAAAGATGTTGTAGCAAGAAAACACACATAAGAATAACATGAATTTTCCATAAGGGTTTTGAGTATGTGTGTGCGTGCGTGTGTGTGTGTGTGTGTGTGTGTGTTTGTATTTTATTTGCATTTCTACTCAATTATCAAATACATAGCATGTGTGTGTGTATGTAGACACACACATGTGTACATTACAGTATGTATATATGCGTGAACATATATGGCATGCATATGTATATACATATATATTTATGCAGTATATACTATATATAGACAAATGATTTATTAGAATGTGTTGCCTTTGTTCTTATTGAATGTATTCGTTACCTATGGTGTTCATACATATGTATCTTTCTACTTGTATGTAAGAGCTGGTCATTATGCCCTATAATGGAGGGTTTATTGCCAAGTGTAGGTTACTTTTGGCCTAGTTCAAGCCAACTGCAAGCTAATCCAATGTATACTTGGAATCCATAATATGATAGAAAATAGTTTGTCTCAATGTAACCTGCTGATTCTCAAAGTCTGAACATGCCCCAACGACATCAACATCAATTGTGGACCAATTGCCAATGGAAGTTTCAAGCTCTGTCTCAGACTCATTCATTTGAAGCTGTTGAGAATGGGGGATGGGGGTGGTGATGGTTCTTATATGCATTAGAAAGCAGGTGGAAATGTCTACTTTTCAGCCTTTAGAGAATTTACCATGATAGATAGACCCATTGAATCTTTCTCACTTTCTTGACCATCTTTAGCAGACTGGTTCTTTTTTTTTTTTTTTCCATTTTTTATTAGGTATTTAGCTCATTTACATTTCCAATGCTATACCAAAAGTCCCCCATATCCACCCACCCCCACTCCCCTGCCCACCCACTCCCCCTTTTTGGCCCTGGTGTTCCCCTGTACTGGGGCATATAAAGTTTGCAAGTCCAATGGGCCTCTCTTTCCAGTGATGGCCGACTAGGCCATCTTTTGATATATATGCAGCTAGAGTCAAGAGCTCCGGGGTACTGGTTAGTTCATAATGTTGTTCCACCTATAGGGTTGCAGATCCCTTTAGCTCCTTGGCTACTTTCTCTAGCTCCTCCATTGGGAGCCCTATGATCCATCCATTAGCTGACTGTGAGCATCCACTTCTGTGTTTGCTAGGCCCCGGCATAGTCTCACAAGAGACAGCTACATCTGGGTCCTTTCAATAAAATCTTGCTAGTGTATCTTACAGTAGCTCTCAGTTTAAGCTCTAGTAGCTATCTTGGTGGGCTCAAGAGAAGTTCTTCTATGTCTCTCCTACCTATCACCCCTGTGCCAGGAGTGTGATCCAGAACAGTGGTTTGCTAATGCTTTGCTTCCCAGTTGTGCTGAGCGGGTTGGGATATTCTTGTAACTGAGGTAGCAATATGGGGACAATTCTGGTGTTCACTCTTGTCCCAGGATAATTAATATAGTTCCCTTATATTCTTTGAACTGCTTTGGTTTTGATGGTAAATTAGGTTATAGGGAAACATAAATCATAAGAAATTCTGGCAACCATTGGTAATTTGTCAAAGAAGGCTTCAATGAGAAAAACATATTTAGGACATAAAAATGAAAGAAATTTAAGGACAGTTAAGTAATCAAGAAATGACGAGGGATTGGTGTGAGATAGCCTTAGCAGTGTAGAAAGCTTAATGGTGGGATGTCCTGGGGAAGAAAAGGAGCTTAGAAGCAGTCAATAAACTGAAGCAATTTGGAGTATGTAGTTCTTAGTGTGGTAGGAGCAGTAAGAATAAAAGCTGCCGTTCTAAGTAGACATTGATGGTGAAAGATCCATAAGTGATACCAGGAAATTTTGCTATTATGCCCTGTATACACATGTCATTTGAGATTGCTTGAATAATTACTTGAGGGAAGCCCACTATACCTTTATTTCATCTTTGTGGTCATTTTTTTGTGTTTAAAATGTTTGCTACCTGACTCTCCATCAATTCCGGGCAGTATCCCAAAGAAGTGATCTTTGTGTCACATAACAGACTCATTTCACTTCAGGTATTCAAATTAAAGTGAGAATTCCAATTATTCACATTGAATAATTTATGCTTCTATATTAGCAGAATACTAATGGTGGACTTTTGGGATCTGTGGCCTGTGGAGAAAAGAATGGGCAGAATTATAAAAATACATAGCTAGTAGGTTGTGATACTGTTTCTGAATGTTAATGTGAAGATATTCTAGCATGAAATGTTCAAATGGGAATTTTAAAGACAACCACTTATATGGCTAAGATTATGCATTTTAGTTAGTTTTTGGCCTTTGTAAATAGTTTACAAAGCACAAATTTGTATGACAAAATAATTTGAAGCTGAATATTATTACATAACAGTGAAATGCATATTTGACTTCACACAATACTATGCTGTTTTGATTTGTGGTTGGTGTACATTAACAGTGTGTGTGTTCCTGCAGCTTGAAGGGCTTTGTCTACTACAACATCGTTCATGAATTGAGCCTTTTTGTTATTGAATTTCACTGTGTTTATCAAATGTGGCTGCGGACCTTTCTGTTTCTCTTTCTTTCCTTTCTGTTTTTCACCAAAGTTAACATATTCCCTTTCATTTCTCTCCAGTTTAGAGTAGTGAATTCTAAGAAAGTATCTTTCATTGTTCAACTGATAAATGTATTTTCCTCTGTATTACTGCATGCAATAGCTCAGAGTTGACTGCTTGGAAGAATAAAACTTAGCAGTTGTCAACCTTGTACATAGATTAAATATTATGTAAATAATAAATGCACTCATTCTGTGTTATTTAATTAAATATTATATTCCTGGTAGATAACAATTAATACTTTATCTTAATTTAAAAACAAACTCTAATACCCATTAATAAGTGAAAGGTATTTAGTCTGGTTCCTTAATGACATATATGAGACGATATTGCTCTTTATCTGCGGGTTATATAATTCTTTTGTGCTTTCTGATGTTCTTAAATCTTCTCTGTTCTTTCCTGCTATGCAGTTAGTATATACGGGAAATTTTTGAGTAATGTTTGCTATGTATAATTTTATATTAATTATATATATATGTATATATATATATATGGTTTCTTTTTTTCTTTTTATTAATAAAGTTCTTTATATGCTTTACATCCTGACAGCTTCTCCTTCCTTCTCTTCTCTCAGTCCCACTCTTTCCTCTCCTCTTCCCCCATCCAGCCTCCCTTCCTCATTTTGCTTCCTGCTTGAATAGATTCTAGAAGGTTCCTACATAAGGAAAATAATTTTAGCACACAGAAATTTAGACTCATTATGATACCCTGTAACTATGGGAAAGACATGTAAAATATACTTAAATAAAACTTGCATTAAATCTTGGCTTCAGATCACTGTTTCTGCCATGCGTATTTATTATAGCACATCGTTCTTTCTTTGTTGAGTGATGCTCGCTTACTTGACTTTGCAGGTCAGTTTCTCCTAGAAGAGTCTCGCCTCACAGAAGCAGCAGAGATGGCAAAGAAAGCAGCTGAGCTGGACAACACAGAGTTCGATGTCGTCTTCAATGCTGCCCATATGCTCAGGTTAGGTTTTGTTTCTGTAGCTTTCACAAAGGATTCTTTGACTTGAAGAAAGCTATTCATTATATTAATTTCCCTACAGCATCATCATAGCCTGCATTTTAAAAATGAATCATACTACATAACCAGCTAAAAATTAATAAGCACTACTTGATTCATTATAATCTATGTGCCCATTGTGCAGGGAAGAAGAGCTCTCAGGGTCCACAAAATTATTGAGATGTTCCTACCCACCTTTTTCCCTTCCCTCCAGAAATTATTACAATAGGAAAATTGTAAATGTAAATTTAATAGCTGTCTAATTAAATGTCCCCCAAATAGAAATATATCAATTAATCAAATATGTCCCTGTATTTGTGTTATTATTATAATATTACTGATTGGGACATAGGGATACCTTTTAATGTGTTTGATAATGGGAGCAATTATCAAATACAAATATACTTAAGATACATGAAATACCTAAAATGGCTCTGTAATGAGTACTACTGATGTCTTGAAGAGATACATTGTGAGAGCATTAAAGCTTGCATTTCAGAAGAGGTATTTCAAAAGCTAATTACAACAGAAGCAAAATCTTGAATTAAAAAAAAAAAGTCAACTATTTTCATTGCAAACATTAAGATTAAAAAGGGGTCAGTGACTCCAAAAGGGATGTTTTAGATGAAGGGAAGAAACTCAGAGACTCAAACAATTTAAAGAATTGTATTTGTTAGTTAATATGTTTGGCTTTTGTTCATATGCTCACTGAATCCCCAGCCCTATTAAATCACCACCAATATGACTCATTGAATGATATCCAAAGTAAGATTTGTATGCACAATCTTCACCACAAATGAATATATATACTTATAAAACGAAGAGTACCATTAACTTGCTATTAAATTCTTACTGAAAAACCTCATAGATTGACATGGACCAGTAAGAATGAATATAAAGAAATATCCTGTAACATTTATTCAGTTGCCCCAGCGGTGATGCCTTCCAAAACTATGATACTTATTCACAGTCAGTATGCGGACATTGATAGAGTCATGCTATGTACTTGTACCTCCGTGTGTGTGTGTGTGTGTGTGTGTGTGTGTGTGTGTGTATGTGTCTACAAATATGTCATGTGTAGGTTTGTGTGCCTATCACTGTAATCCAGATACAGTTCATGAGTCGCATCATCAACATTTTCATTCATGTGGTAAATTTTATAACCACCTAATCTGTTTATCACTGACCTCCAAGAAACAAATACTTAAAGCAAATATATTAATAAGTTTCAGTTATCAATTAAGATTGTTATTGTGTTGTATAAAAACTATATCTTAGTGTCCTCTTCCTTGGATTTTTAATAGTTTCTTAGTACAGTGGTTCAAGAGTTATATAGATATGATAGCATTTCTCTGCACTAATGTTTGCAGCCCTAAAGTATTTCTTACTTATTGAACTCAAGAAGTGTGATATCTATGTCTGGTGGATGTGGTTCAGTTGATAGTGTACTTGTCTAGCATGCACAAAGACTCTGGTTCAATACCCAGGGCCTCATAAAAGCAAGGTATACTGGTGAGTGACCATAATCCCCACACTCTGGAAGTGGAACAGCCTAATCAAAAGTTGAAGGTCATCCCTGTCTTCATTTAGAGTTCAAGGCCAGCCTAGGCCAAAGGAGACTCTGAAAAAGAAACAGTGAAAAATGACATGTAGAAATAGGAAGTAAGAATCAATGTTATTGTCAGTATGTTTATAATAAAGAGGATATCCAATGAAAGTATCGTCAACATAAGGATATTGATGATTTTTAAAAAAAAACATATCTTAATTTGAAGATCAAGTGCTGATGTGGTGTTCTTTCTGAATAATATGCTGGGCTCTTAGTCACAATAAGCAACTGTGAGAATAGGAAAGTATGAATTATAGGCTAATTCATCTTACTCATCATAAATGCTTCCACCAACAAGACATTTCTCTACATAGAAAATCACTGCCTGAAATTCAAGATTTATCCATGGAAGCCCATTATAAGACTGTTAGAACACACACAAACAGACACACACACTGATTAGCACAACACACAACAAATACTTGTATCTCATAAACTTGTAAAACAGAAAGCTACATAAAATATTCCTGGAAATTGCTACCAATTGAGAATGTTATGAGGAGGCTGCTGTAGTCTTACTTGTAGTCACTCCAAGAAGGTGCTGAGGGACTGTAACTTAATGAGGCGTACAGACTGCAAGAAAACCCGCAAGAAGACTCTGGAGACATACCTCAAAATTTCCACAATGCTGATTTGTAAGGAAAACTTTCCACTGGTTCTAGCATTACAATAACAAAGAAAAAACTCCAGGTACACAGACACACACACACACACACACACACACACACACACACACAGGAGTTATGTTAGAGTGGCTTAAAGGCTATATAGTCTAGCTAGTTCAACAATGGCTGTCTACCAACAGAACATCCAAGGATCCAGTATTTGATCAGTACATGCAACTGCATGTCCAAGCTAGTCTTCAGTACACAGCAGAATCTCACAGAAGTAGGCTCTAATGCCAGTGGAGGAATGGACTTTCTAGTCTCCACAGCAAGCAGGCAAAGAGAACCTCCTTCCTTCTTTCATGTCCCTCATATAGGCGGCCAGCAGAAAGTGTGGCCAGTATGAAAGGTGGATCTTCCCACCTCAAAAGGACTCAACTAAAGTGGGTGTTCCCAATTCCAATGATTTAATTAAGAAATAATCCCTTGCAGGTGTTCCCAGCCTCTTAGGTTTTAGTTAATTCCAGATGCAGTCTAGTTGATGACGAAGATAGCCATCACAATCGTTTACTGTACAAACCGATTTCAAATCTCTTTTTTAGTATCCAATGCTATTCGGGGATTTGTTAAAAGTACTCAGAAATGTTTCTGGTTTCCTCTTGAGTACAATTTTGTTTAAAAAAAATGTCATAAGTGATCCATATTGTGGTTAATGTAGTTTCACAGATGAAATGTTCTAAGGGAGTTCTAAGTTCTAAGCTGATTTTGATATCAAACCTTTTATCAGGGGCTTTATGCTTGGTGAGCACTACCCTTTAGTGCCAGGAATAATACTTAATGACCCTGTTTGCCCTTGAGGCTCAGCAAATTCTACCCTGTTGGGCCTGTATCACCATCTCTCAAAGCTGGAAGAGCATTCTCTGAGACACAGCTGCCTGCTGTTATGCTGAGTTTAGAATTTCTTAAGACTACATCTCATGGGTGAAACCTGAGTGGAAGAAAGTTAGAAGATGAAAGAATATGGGGCTCCTGCTTTGCTTGGGAATGGTGAAATTCATGTTGTGGCTAATTACCAAGTGCGTTTACAGGGATGGCGAGCACAGAGGCTAAGTCTCACTTAATGTGCATTGCGGATACATGGTGACGCTTTTAGGACTTCAAATAAAAACTTTTAAAGTCCTAGATGCTTCCAGATGAGACCTTTACTTTTTGTTTTTAAGGCAGATTGATTATCATCAAAGGAAAATATCAAAGGAACTTAAAATGTTTGAACTCAGTAGAGTTATGTCTACATAGTTGGGAGAGGAAACAATTGAAGCAACTATTCTGTTAAAAGCGTTCTGTAGGAAGGGATATATTCAGTTTTCCCCCTCCCGAACTGGAAGTTGAAATGAGAGTATGAATTTATTTGGTAACTGAGAAGAAGTTAGGAGGGAATAAAAATACATTTTACCTGGTTCATAGACTTTGGTATGAGAATTTTGTTTTGTTTTGTTTTGTTTTTTCCCCTGTTGAACTAACTTGGTGAGGGATGAAAGCAACATTTCTGCTGATGTCATCTGCCTTTTTGACACTGTGTTTTGCATGCATACCTGACCCTCTCCTATTTCTACCTACACATCTTCAAAGGGGACATTTATATTCTTATTTTATAGCTGCCAATCCTGAGGGTCCCATCATTGCTTCTCAGAGTTGGCAGAGAGATCTGAAGACCACTATCTTGGCTACATATAAATGTTATTTCACTATCACAGGCTCCCTTCATTTCATAGCTATGTGACTGCCCAGAAACTATGGTTCTTACTAAAGGAAGACGACTTGAAGAAGGTGACAGACTCACATATGTAAATCCTAAATGATAAGTCCTCCATAGGGTCTTCAAATGAATTCTTTTATGGTAAATCTTAGAAAGCAGGTTTATATGTTCACTGGAGTGTTTGTTCCAACCTTGTATCATTGGGGTACACAACTTACAGAAACATTGTCATGGACTGTGTCTATTTCCAGTCACACAGCTTGGGTAAATGTGCTCTTACTACTTTTCTTTATTTTGGGCATAATGGTTCAAGCTCGCAGTGTCCCCGGTGTAGTAAGGAATGTCCTACTGTGTCATACATAGCACCTGGTTCCGATTGTTTTCTTAATTTCTAGAACAGAGTGAGTATATGAGCAGGAATCATTATATTATATTGTAATTTCTCCACTCAGGCAGCACAGTATTAAGTGATTATATACTATACAAACATAGCATTTAAAAGTAATAACTTCTTTATTAGCTCTACTGGCGGTGACAGAAAATTTAAATTCTTGGATGAAAAAGAAACAGAATCGGGGTAGTTTCTCTCTCTCTCTCTCTCTCTCTCTCTCTCTCTCTCAGTGGGTGGGGGGTGTGGGAGTGGGTGTGTACATCTGTGTTCAGAGTAAATGCAAACTTAACCTTTAACATTTCTTAGTTTTGCATCTGTGAATTCTAGTAACTACAGAGAGAAAAATTGAGGGGGAAATATGCTTTGAATGTGTACTGGCTTGTTTAGAAAATAATGAGGAAAAGATGCAGCAAAGCACCTTTGATTTCACTAATGATGTATTAGCTGTTAAAACTGATATAGGGCTCATTTAAAGTATGTGGAAGATTTCTGCATGGGTTCTGTGTATATCAAGAGATTAAAGACCCAGAGCTATTGCTATCTGAAAGAGACAACTTTAATCAATCCTTAAGACAAGGTTTCAAGGCTGTGATGATGTTTCTCCATTAAATGTTTTGAGAAGACAAAAATCAGGATAAGGTTTCATGGTTTTTTCAAATTATAGGTTCAGCAGTTTTTTTGAGGTATCTTCTTTTTCTTGTAGCTACATGCTGTTTGAATTCTGCTACTTGAAGTCTCTAAGTAGCAGAAATGAACTTTGAATTCCTTGCATATGTCTCCCGTGAGCTGGAGTCAGGCATGGGCCACTGTATCATTTTTTCAGTAGAATCCTATTTAAGGCAGGTTATTATGGGTTGTAAGACATTTAAGGCTTGACAGAGGAAATTGATATTAGGGGGTACCTTCTAACTCAATCAATGCCTCTTTAATATCAGTGAGTGAAGAAATCACCCAGAGACATATTCTGCCCTAGTGGGTTTGGCTGGTACCTAAGTTTTTATACTTGTAGCATGTTGCAGATGCTGCTGCTTCCAAAGCTGGTTCATCTATCACGAATACAGGCAATTAGTCCTTCCTCTTATTTCTCCATTCTCCCAGTCATTTCTCTCCTGCCTGAAATCCACTTTGAACATAAGTGATAATTTACTGTGTATGAGTATAGTGATTCACATTACCAATCACTCCTTCCCTTTTAATTTTTCAACATAAAACATCTTTTAATCTTCCTATATCCAGGCTTTATAATCTGTCTTTAGAAGCCTTTGGATGGTTTGTGACCATGAAAAAAAAAATTGAACTCACATGTTAGCATGTGATTCATAGGAATCAATTCTAAAATTAGATTGTTAGAGTTAGCAGGAAGGCTCAACAGGGAAAAGCTATGGGTGCCCAAGGTGAATAACACCTAGCAGGAGAGAATTAAACACCCCCTCCTCTCTCTCTCTCTCTCTCTCTCTCTCTCTCTCTCTCTCTCTCATACACACACACACACACACACACACAAACAAACAAACACACACAGAGAAAAATGCAAAATAATTTAAATTACATCATTTTAAAAAGTACATATGGTCTTTTTTTTTTTTTTTTTTTTACATTGTAAATGCCCAGTCACTGGCAAATTCATTGCTGTTTTTTTTTTCCCTTTTTTTTTAATTAGGTATTTTCCTCATTTACATTTTCAATGCTATCCCAAAGGTCCCCCATACCCACGCCCCCCAATCCCCTACCCACCCACTCCCCCTTTTTGGCCCTGGCGTTCCCCTGTACTGGGGCATATAAAGTTTGCAAGTCCAATGGGCCTCTCTTTGCAGTGATGGCCGACTAGGCCATCTTTTGATACATATGCAGCTAAAGACAAGAGCTCCCGGGTACTGGTTAGTTCATATTGTTGTTCCACCTATAGGGTTGCAGTTCGCTTTAGCTCCTTGGGTAATTTCTCTAGCTCCTCCATTAGGGGCCGTGTGACCCATCCAATAGGTGACTGTGATCATCCACTTCTGTGTTTGCTAGGCCCCGGCATAGTCTCACAAGAGAGAGCTATAACTGGGTCCTTTCAGCGAAATCTTGTTTATGGGTCTTAAAACTGCTTTTGATGTCTGCACAGAGTTTTTCTCTAAGGAGTTTATAAACAATTTATTTCAGATGTTTCATTTCATGGATCATTCTTCCCCATTGTTTTACATATGTGAGATTCTGGTGTTGCTATTTTAGGATCTCCCATACATCACATAAAAGAAATGACCATAGCATGTAAGAAACGTCTGGGTTGTCAGCTACTTTAAACAGGTGTATACCAGCCGTCCTGGGGAATCAAGTCTTGCCCTCCATTCGTAACACTCTGACTTGGGAGGTGTTTGACAGTATTTAATAGAATCCCAAAAGCACAGAGCAGAATACTGCTTAGTTCTTTGCTTTTCAAATAATGATTAATGATTTTGTCATTTTTGCAATTAAGACTTGATAAGTATTCCAAGGACTGCTCTTTCTGATGAGGAGTATAAAATATAACCTACACAATTATATGAACTTTGAACACTTCCTCATGAGTTTTCTCTCTTGTCCAGAGAATAATATAAATGACCACTCTGTGCCTGGAAACAACATATTCCTTCCCCTGGTTTTCCATGTGCTATCAACAATACTTTCTGATTAACAATGGAAAGACTTTTTTAATAATAGAAACAAAATTCTGCAGTGGAAATTAGTTTTATACATATATGACATACATAATAAATCCTGTTTTTTCTTTCATTTCCTTTAGAATGTTATCAATTGTAATTCTAGCTTAAATGAACTCTTCTGAATATTTCCTTTGAGCATTAAACTTCTGTCTTAGTTACTTTTTTATTGCCGTGATAAAATCCCTGAGCAAAAGCAACTGAAAGGAGGCAAGGTTTATTTTGGCTTGCAGTCTGCAGAGCTGCCATCCCTTATGATGTGAAGGCATAGGCTGGTGGGAATTTGTGCTGATAGACACTCTACCTCTGCAGTGGGTAAGCAAAAAAAAAAAAAAAAAAAAAAACCAACAGGAAGTTCCACAGTAATACGGAAGTGCAAGGTCCTTCCGAGGACTTCCAACCTCAAGTGAAGGTCCTCCTTCTAAAGGGCCCTCCACCTCCTGTTGAAGTACCAGTTGCTTGGTATCTTCAAAACATTTTGTCTGATACAGAGCCTGGCTTCTCTTTTGATCAGTATGTGCCTTCTGAATTGAAGGTTGTAGAGAGTCCATAGTAATGGCCATACGGATAATACTTGATGTCTACTGTTTGATCTTACTTCAAGGCAACTTACTTTCTTCTAACACCAAGTTACTCCAGTTCCCTACCTCCATGCCTTTTATGTTGCTCTGGAGAAAACCCTTCCAGGGTGTGACTGAAAAAAAAAATGCTAGTTCACATTTGCAGATGCATCTGAACCAAAGTGAATCTGTAATTTGGTGGAGGGCACCTTCATCAAACACCCTAGCGAGGGAAGCTTTTCTGTTTCATGCCAAGCAGGAGTACTTTTCTTGACATGTTGAAGTTGAACTTTGACATTTACGAGAATATAAACAGCAGTGGCACATTGTAACATACCATGAATCTAGCAGAGCCTTGGCTCAAGGTTTGGTTAAAAGATAGTAGTGTAGCGGATTACTTTTCCTTCAAACATTAGCAAGATCTGCCCGGTTCTCCAGAGAGATCATATCTTTAGCCATTCCTATACTTCATGCATCTACTTGGGGTATGGCTTAATGCTTATTTCTCTTGACCAAAGTACAAATTCAAGTTACTAAGGAAAGCTGACTTCCCTTCTTGCTTAAAACCGGACTGTAGTTCTCTAATTGAGAGATTTAACTGATGCATTATTTCCTTTTACTTTTTGTCTTCTTGTTGATGCCAACGTTTCCTAAATTACAGCTTTAAAAGAATATTCTTCCACCACCTTTTTTTTTTGCATACACATATTGATAAACATTGCATGCATGTGGGCACCTGTGTGCATGCAGGTGCACATGTGGTGTATGTATATATATAATGTATATGTATAGTGTATATATTCATACATATGTATATGAAGGAAAGAGGCTATTATTGGGTTGCCTTCCTCAATTGATTTCTCTATATTGAGGCAAGGTATTTCACTTGAACCCAGAGCTTACTAATTTGACTGTTGCAGTCAGCCAGCATATTCTGGGGTATCCCCTCATCTTTTTTTTTTTTTTTTTTGATGAGGTCATAACTGCCATGTTCACCTGGCATTCATGTGAGTTCTGGGAATCCAGGCTCATGCCCTTGCGTTTCTGCAGTAACCCTTTCCCTACTGAGCCTTGCCCTAAGAACACTGTTCTTTATTAAAGCCGACCCTGGAACCATTTAGTGTTCTTTCAGATCATAGTTAATACTGCATATGTCATCTGAAATTAAACTTGGCAATTTTCCCATACCTTTTATTCTTAAGTCCTCATACATATTTACTAGACAGTAGTTCACTTGCGAGATCTTCTTATATCTTGTTATCTGCCACATGGGAAGGTCTTGTGAAGCTGGACAGTCAAAAAAGAACATTACATGTTGATGACTCGCTGACATTTGGTGTCATCTACTGACAGGATGACTGAACCTAGTCTTGGAGATGGGCAGGACAAGTTTATCTATTAGATTCATTGTGAGTTCTCTTTTTTTAAGACACCAGTGCCATTTCTGGGCTTTACCACAAGCAAGAACACTGTCTCTGACTTTAGAGGAGACTAAAGAATCCACTCCTGAGGCTCGGTAGAGTTTCTGCCTAGCAAGGGGTAGGCACTGGTTCAATACCAAGTACCATGCTCCTGCCAAAATAATAATACATCTGTGGACTGGAAGGTTTGAGTTAGCACAATACAGTATAAACCTAGTAGCTAAGAACTATACAGGTGAATCATCTTGCCATTGTTTGCAGGAATAGTCTGGCCTGGATGGACATAGCCTCAATTCTTGCACCATTGTGAGTGAATTCTGCCTATCCCTTCACCTTTCCCTTGACTTTTTTTTGTGTATTTTTATATTTTAATCTTTATCCATCTCAATTAAAATGTCAAGTGGGAGCATCCAGTTACCTGAGATTAGATCACATGCCCATACTGGTTACCAGACAGCAAGAAGAGAACTTTTGTGAGATGAGCATGGTGTGTGTGTACGCGTCTGTGTCTGTGTGTGTGTGTGTGTGTGTGTGTGTGTAAAGAGAGAGAAATAGGGAGAAGCAGCATGACTTTCTATATAAAAATATATTCACATATATAAGTGTCCATGTGCACACAGGCAGAAGCCCGAGGAAGACATTTTCCTCTAGCACTTTCTACCTTAGTGTTTGTGACAAGGTCTCTTGCCAAACCCAGCGCTCACCTCTTGCCTAGACTGACTGGTCAGCTAGCACTGTGGAACCTCCTGTGCCTATATCGCAGTGCTTGGAATACAGACATGCACTGGCACACCATGTGGGGTAGTGGATGCTAGGTACATGGATCTGGAGCCGTCTACAAAACCCAGTTGTTCTGATTCTAAAACTTTAATTAGTATTTAGTTATCATTAAAACAATTTTGGGTGGGCACTAAAGAGCTAGTAAATATTTAAGAGCACTGACTGTGGAAATGGCAAGATTATTCACTTGTATAGTTGTTAGCTACTGGGTTTAGACTGCATTGTGCTAACTCAAACCTTCCAGTCCTCTTCCAGAGGACCCGGGTTCAATTCCCAGCACCCATATGACAGCTCACAACTGTCTATAACTCCAGTTCCATTGGATCTGACACCCTTACACATATTTATTATCATATTTTGTTCATATGTAATCACTACACCTCTCCTCATCTCTCTCCATGTATCATTCTCTTTCAGCTTTTCTTTGTGTCATGTGTGTGTGTGTGTGTGTGTGTGTGTGTGCTCGAGAGAGAAAGAAAGAGAGATTAAATGAATACATACTTTCTTAAATCTTCAAATGTTCACTATGTTTATCTTGAAAATGCCCAACTGGGGGCTTAAAAGATGGTTATTTTGGGTGTTTATTGCTTTTATAAAGGTCCCAAAATTAAGTTTCCAACATTACTGTCCCATAGCTCACTACTGCCTTAACTCCAGTTCTTTTGGCTTCTGTGAAAACCTCTCTGCACATGGTGCACATAAACTCACACAAATACACATACATAGATATAAACATATTTTTTAAAACTATAGCTAAATATTTGGATAATTGATTTTTAAATATATTCTCTGGGTTATCACTTTGAAACTGGAGACTCTGTACCTATTATTTGTGTTTCTTTGAAAAGAAAAATACCTTTTGGGATGGGAAACAGGTAAGTGTGAGTTACCAATCCCAACCCAAATGGGATTATGGGAGAAGAACATTTGCAGTGCATTCAATGTAATACCAAGTACAATTATGTTTTCTTTATGGGAACTTACTGTTTAGTCGATGTAATTGTAAATTTTTTAAGTTAATGTAATTTCTCTTCACTATGCTTCAGTTTTTGTTTGTTTGGCTTTTGTTTGCTTGTTTTTTCAAGACAGGGTTTCCTATTGTAACCTTAGCTGCCCTGGAAACTCTCTCTACAGACCAGGCTGTCCTCAAATTCAGCAATCCTTCTGCTTTTGCCTCATGAGTGCTGGGGTTAAAGGTGTGCACCACCACCGCTACTTGGCTCCAATACTTCAGTTT
Source organism: Mus musculus (assembly GCF_000001635.26). NCBI lineage: Eukaryota > Metazoa > Chordata > Mammalia > Rodentia > Muridae > Mus > Mus musculus. The sequence continues at coordinate 105,243,718 of NC_000076.6, read as the reverse complement.
TAAAATACATGGCATAATTTTGTTTTGTTTTATTTTATTTTATTTTATTTTATTTTATTTTGACAGACAAGCAAGCCTCAATGAAGCCGCTGAGAAGTATTACGATCTGGCAGCAAGACTGAGACCTAATGTAAGTACTTCCCCAATGAGCGCCATTAGTGAAGGCATGCTCCCAGGGCATGCAGTATATTCATTAAAACTGTCTTGTTTCCTCTTTTCCTCCCTGGTTTCTCTGTTTGAACACCCTCTGTATAGCACATAACCACCCATTCCAGTTTCTTCGTCTTCCCCAGAAATTTCTCTTTTCCCCATTGTAAATCACCATTAACTTTCATCATCTGAATACAGGTTTGATCATCACTAAATACCTTTTACTTGGATGAATCTTCCCATTCTGTGTAAGCTTTTATTGTTTCGCCAGTGCTAAGTCCTTACTATTTGTCTTTTGCTCCATTTAAGCCTTCAGCCTTGTACCCATTTCCCATTCTAAAACTCCTCATTTTTAATAACTCGACTCTGCAAGTTTATTGATAATGTTTTCATTACAAGTTTTCCCTGGGTAGTCTCAGTTCCAGAAAGTGCGATGGATATAAATTAGATCATTACTGTTGGAATAGAATTACTATTTATAAGAAGCCAAGAGCTGCTTTTAGAGCTGCCTGACAAGCAGGGGTTTTTTCACAGCATCAAATTTCTCTCCTGAACATTTATTCTCATATGCACTCTGCACCACTGTGTAGCGGTGAAGCCTTCTCCCGGGCTCTCTGAATGTAGACCGTGCATTTGAGAAGTGCAATTTGCAAACAATAATGAAAATGCATGTGTGGCCGTAGGACAAAGAATGGAATGGGTCTCATTTCTTTATCATGTCGCATCTATTGGACAAATACATGTACCGGGGCTACTTGGAGAAGGAGGCAGATTCTAGATCATGCAGCAGATTAGGCAAACAGTGTAACCAAATAATTGATACAGTGTCGTGACTCCTGTGGGGGGTTAGTGCCCTGAGAATGGAAAGCTATGGGGAACTTGTGTGTGTTGGTTTCTTTCTTTGTTTTCCCCTTAAGATTGAGCCATGAATATAAATCTCAAGTTTGATTTGTAGTAATATGGTATGATACAAACACCATGAAATATGTTGTGGCCTCATAACAAAAGATGGATTGGCATTAAAAAAGAACCGTACACATTCGTTTATGATTTTAGGACGAAAGAATCTTCAGATCCAAAGAAGGAAAGGGAAGATTTTTTTTGTTGTTGTTTGTTTGTTTATATTTTATGGCGATTGATGTACAATGCAGTGGTAAAGGATGGAGGCGATTCAGAAGGTATAGACTAAAGGGACCAGGCAGGTGCAGATGGTATAGACCAGGGGGACCAGGCTGGTTCAGAAGTTATAGACCGAGGGACCGCAGCAAGGCCCAGTTATTCAGATTCTTCTCTGTCCCATCACCAGAAATAAAGATGTAAATGTTACCGTAGCACCTCCTTTACAGGAGAAAACACGAAAGGTCTTGGGACCCTCCTGCCTGTATTGTCTACTCGGTTCCCTTTATCTCAACAAATTCAGTTTTCCAAGATGCTGTGTTCTGCAACAGCTGTCCCGAAGCACTTCCCACAGTTAGCAGACTCCCGAGGAAGTGACAAGCTGTTTGCAACAGGAGAAAATAATCCCAAAGACAAGCAAAGTGAAGGCTAAAGTTTATGGTATGCTCACCCAAAACTCACTTTGCTAGGTACTTGGTGAGAATTTGCTTATTGCAATTCACAGCTGCTTTTGCGGCCTAGATGGTGCTGAAGGGTGGGGAAGCTAAATGCCTCACCTGGCAGCACTTTATAGAGTCACTTTGTCATTTAAAAGAAAGAAAGAAAGCTTAACAAAGTTTAAAGGGGGTTGGGGGTGGAGAGGCTAAGCAGCAAGAGGACATACACAGTATCTATTGGTAAGCCAGCCTAATACTCAGTCTGTTTACTCATTTTGTATGTTTGGTGAGTACCAGGTCCTACTATAGGCACTGGGACAGAGCATCCCTGTCAGGAACTTAAAACAGGGGTGGAAAGAGGGCAGAAATGAAGCAGCTACTAATATCTCAGATTGTGCTGCATGTTTGCAGAAAAATGAAGCTGTACGGAAGTTAGGAATGCACCACACACACACACACACACACACACACACACACACACAAAAAACACCTGTAAATTTTCAAGTTTGACACCTAGTTTTTCAAGCAGTTTTTAAAGACTTTAAAAGGCGTCTTATACCTGCAGTCACATTGCAATGAAGTGGTCTGCTTTCCTTTTATGGATGTTGATTGACATATGTTCTATGTAAACTACATGATAATTAAGATGAACATTTATTTATTGCAAATCAGGTCCTCTGAATGTGACCTTTAATATTGCATGGTGTGATTGGCTAAAACATGGTCTTTATCACAGTAGAACAGTACGGGAAAAACAAATGTCTGAGCCTCTGAAGAACAAAAAGATGTCTAGGTACCACAGAGTGCAGGCCTGACTTATGGAGTTGCTTTTAAAAAAAAAAGTGACTAGCCAAATCATAAAATCAATATTTAATCTCCAGTGCAATGCCCAAAATATTTCATCATCAAATTGCTTTTGAAAATGCACTTATTCAAACGATCCTTTCCATATCTGGTAAGATCGCTTTTTGCTGGCTTTGTTATACAGTTTATATTTAACAGGAAGTAAATGGTGTTTTAATTGATAGATCAACCAATGTGCATTTTTGCCAATTAATTTTCTATTTGCTTGGCTGTTCAGTTGATACTCTAGTGTATATAACATGTCACTGAGGCCCGAATGATGGAGTTACAAATTGTGTCACTAGCATTTTTTATTCAGAAATAGAGAACTATTTAAGCAACAGATATAATTTATTGGGGATCCTGCATTTGATCTAAATAGAAGCACCTGCCCAATATGTATCTTGCTGTTCATCCCCTTTGTTTGTAAAAGCATTTTTGTTTTTGGTGCAGTTAATTTAACAAATGCCCATCGGTTACTTGATTATGTGAGAGAGGAGACCTGACAGATATCAATGCTCCTGGCCTGTTTAAATAGATCCATTTCCTGTTTTATTTCTTTTGTTTGTTTTTGTTTTGTTTTGTTTTGTTTGTATTTCTCATCTACACAATCAGCAGAACTTACACTTGCTTTTCATAAAAGTTCCTCTTCTGTTTGAGTCAATAAATTCCATTTCCATTGTGGACATCAGGGCGTTCTATATGGGTAACTGAAAGTCTAACAGGGCATATGTCAGGGCCATACTGTCTAATGTAAAGTGGGTGGCTTGTGTGAGACCCCTTATTACCACCATATTGAATAAGTTATTGATGGGAATGGAGAAGTGGTTCAGTGGTTACAGATGGGCTCGCCTTGCTTCCCATCAGCCAGTTCAGAACAACGCCCTCTAACTCCAGTGCCAGGGATGCCCTCATTGGCCTCCAAGGCCACTGTGTTTGTGTGTCTAACCTCTACCCCCACCGATACACACACATACATACGCATAATTTAAAATAAAGTCTCTTTTAAAAGATTTTTATTTCTGAGACATACTTATTTCTTGGTAAAATACTGATTTCATTAATTTTATTATGCCCTGTAATTTTTATTCTCCCAAAGCATATTGTACTGCAGAATTTATGTTGAAAATGGATTGACCTTTTGTAGTGTATCTCCAGTGATCAAATGTTGAAATAATGAAACCAGTCTAGATGATTAGGAACACTGCAGAGTTTTATATTTAGCTTTGACTGGCAATGTGGTGCCCAGTATGTGGTCATACTGGAGTGGGCAACTGGAGGATTGTGATCGTTCACAGCACACATCATTGGTATGTTTGCTATAGCATGTCATATTCCATCTTAAATTCTTCCTTAGCAGATATTGTGTAGAAATGCTGTAAAAGTAGATCTCTTATTCCACTAAAGCATTTTTTGGCAATAAGAAAAAGTTGTTTTTTTTAGCAACATAAGGTTTGTTAGTTTTACTTTTTATAAGTAAGTTGAGCTTTGTGTGGAATTACCTCTGTGGCGATCCTTTTCCGTCTACCTCCTCCGTCCACTTAAGCACATCAAAAACTGCTGACTCTTGAGAACTAGGGAACATTTAAAGGGAACTACTTTGTTCTTTGATTGGGAATGATGCCAAAGTCTGCATTATCTTAAGGATAAAAGATTTAATGTGATGAATGGGAAATTTGCATAGTACAATGTCACCTACCTTTATTTAACTTCTTATTCACTCTGGAGTCCAGAGGGCAAAATTACCAGGGCTTGGGTTTTCAGGGCCGACTTGTTTATGGGGTATAGTCATTGCAGCCATTTTTAATTCAAGTGTCAACATTATATACGACTCTATGTCTAATGGAATAGAGTTTCACAGTTATGAAAATTTAACTCTGACCTTGAGAGCCATACAATATAATATAATATAAGGAAGGAGAGGAGGGCAGGAATGTGTCTCAGTCCTCAAATATCAGAGCAATAAATAATGCTATCTAATAAGGGCTTGTGCAGGATGTAAATTAGGTGTAAAATAAAGGGATAGGAGAAATTACTTTCATCTGGGTTGATCTTAAAAGGCTTCAAATTGGAGTAGGAAAGCTGAAAGATCCTTAAAATGATAGAACTGTATAGATTTCAGCAAGAAGAAGAGAAGGAAGAAAATTTGAGCAGTGAGGTCATAGTATATAAAAAGGCAGGGAGAACCGTAGGAAAAATGGAATTATTAATTCACCTAAAACAGGTGAGACTCATTGAGTCTCACACTTAAAGACCAGAAGCCTCTACTCTGTAATATTGTTAAATAATATAATAGTAGAAAGTAGTAATTTAGGATGGCATAAAAATGTGTACTGTGTTCAGAGAAGTAGGACTGAAGACCTAGCCTTGGTAGAACCAAAGAAAAGATCATTGTAAGGGTAAGGCAGTCAAAAGTAAGAGTGGAAACACAGTGGGATAGGGAAATATATATATATATATATATATATATATATATATATATATATATGCAAGCTAAGCAGTAGTTGATAGCATATGAGTAGGAAAATCAATTGTTTACAATAAGTCCTTCAACATTTGAATTCAAGTTACTTAGAAACAAAGAAATACCATAAACGAAATAAGATCATCAGAGTGGTGTGTTAACACCTTTTCTGGGGTCTGATGAGCGCTGGCATCGGGCGCCTTAACCCGGCGTTCGGTTCATCCCGCAGCGCCCGTTCTGCTTACCAAAAGTGGCCCACTAGGCACTCGCATTCCACGCCCGGCTCCATGCCAGCGAGCCGGGCTTCTTACCCATTTAAAGTTTGAGAATAGGTTGAGATCCTTTCGGCCCCAAGACCTCTAATCATTCGCTTTACCGGATAAAACTGCGTGTGTCGGGAAGAGCGAGAGCGCCAGCTATCCTGAGGGAAACTTCAGAGGGAACCAGCTACTAGATGGTTCGATTAGTCTTTCGCCCCAATACCCAGGTCGGACCACCAATTTGCAAGTCAGGACTGCTATGGACCTCCACCAGAGTTTCCTCTGGCTTCGATCTGCCCAGGCATAGTTCACCATTCCAAGAACACAATCTTAGGTTTGAACATAACACATTCTGAATGAATGTGTGTGGGTGAGTGTACTATCATGTGTGTTGTCTATACACATATACATGTGCGCATGTGGGTAAGAGGGGCTGTAGGGCAGCAGTTGATTTTGTGTGACTGTCTTTATCAATCTTCACTGTAGTTTCTGAGACACATTTCTCTCACTGTACCTGAAACTCATCAGTTCAGGTAGGCTGGCTGGCCTGGTTGACCAGCAAGCCCCAGAGATCCTCGTGTTTCCAGCTCCCTAGCTCTGGAATTACAGATAATCACAATCATGCTTAAAATTTTACATGTGTGTTAAGGATCAAAGCCAGGTCTTCATGACTGCTTAGTAAAGATTATACTGGCTGAGCTGCCTCCAAAGCCATATCCTGAATTTATTTTTTTAATTAATAATTTTATTCATTTACATTTCAGATGATATCCCCTTCCTGATTTCCCCTCCACAAACCCACAGCCCATTCCCCCCTCTTCCCCCTCCCCTTTGCTCCTATGAGGATGCTCCTGCATCCACCCATGGACTTATGCCTCACTGCTCAAGCATCCCCCTATACTGGGCATCAAGTCTCCCCAGGACCAAGGGCCTCCGTCCCATTGATGCCAGATAAGGCCATCCTCTCCTCCATGTGTATCTGGAGCCATGAGACCTTCCATGTATACTTTTTGGTTGGTGACTTAGTCCCTGGGATCTCTGGGTGGTCCTGTTAGTTGATAATGCTATTCTTCCTATGGGATTGCAAACCCCTTCAGCTCCTTCAGTCCTTCCCCTAGCTCTTCCATTGGGTAGAACTTCCTTTCAGGAAGTGCTCTAGAGAAAGGATGAAGATGTAAAAGTCATCTGCCACAAGTGACAGGACCAGAAAAATGAGTAAAAAGTACCAAGGAAGAGAAGATCAGAAAGGAGAGGAGAGTGCCAAGTTCTAACCCTGGGAATTCCATCTAACTGTGGGATAACAGAAACATCAAAGACAGTTACAGGGTGTAAAAATTCTAGCTGATGAGCAGTGAACACTGATATAAAAGGCAAAGAGAAACAAGGACATGATTGTCTACTGATGCAGAGAGAAAGATGCCCCTTGGTGGCCTTTAAGATCCCATTTCCATACTAGTGACGGGGACAGTTTTCAGCTACTAAGAAAAGAAGAGCAGTCATGGGGCTCATTAAACATTCTGGACGAAGGTTGTAGAAATTAAAAAAAAGAAGAGACATAAATGTATAAATCAAAAAATAAAGATAGTTGTAAGAAGTGCACACATTTAAATGTGATATGAAAGATCTGTCCAAATACAAGAAGCAATGCTGAAAATATTGAAGTCTTAAAGAGTAGGTTTCTTCCTGGGAGATAGAAGAAAAACGAATGTGATATGTTGAAGTAACATAGGTGAAAAAATGAAGAGGCAGGGGACTGAGTTTATGTAGTAAGGGAGGAGGTGCCAAGTAAATAAATACATGTGTCATTTAGCTATCTTCTGATCCTGATGAAGAAAAGGCTGAATTTGAGATTAAATACTCATAGGTTCCTTAGAGCTTTGAGGTGCACAAGAAACCATATATCTTAGAGGTCTCAAGTAGCCATGCAAAACAAACAGCTGCCTGTTGAAAGTGTGTTTTGTAAGCAACGAGTCATTCTATACCTATAAATGGATTTCTGAAATCACTTATAGATTAGACTTTTGACTCAGACTTCTGACCTATGCTACGTCTTATTTGTACATTTTATTCATACATGTATTCATATTCATTTCTCATTGGTGTACTATTTCACTTTAGACATGTATTCATTGTATAAATATTAACGGGAAACCATATCCCCTGGATTATTTAATTGAAAGTTTCACGTCTGAGCTTTAACTTTCCCAGGCACTTAAATTTTAAATTGATTTCTGGATTCATAAACACAATCTGGTGCTAACCTCCTGCCTCTCTCCCAGTGTTGTATGTCACAAGTTCAAAATGACATATATAGGAATTTGGTTTAAAAAAAAAAAACCTTTACTATGACAAAGTGCATCTGACATCTGGTTGAATAGTGTTCCTCTTTTGTGATATGTTACTTTTAATTTTTAGTACCTTTATATAGTAAAAATGCTCATAGGAGAAGGTAGGTAGAGCAGAATGAAGCACTGGAAGTCCAGGCAGAAGTTGGAATTATTCGGACTGTTCTGACATAAGACATATAAAATACCCTGAGCATAGAGTTGTTTTCTGGTGGGAATTCTATTTCTCAACCATAATTAGAAAAAGAGACCATGAAATTAGCTTAAGCTAGACAGATTCAGATTTGACTATATAAGGGATATTTTTTGGAGCCTATTATTGAGATCACCATTTTGTTAGGGGGAAAATGACAGGGTTAATAATAATTTGCTTGGGAAGCAGTTAAACCACATGTATGCTCATAGGAGGGGGAGGAACTGTCTGGCCGCTCCTGAAACTTTCCAAAAGTTGCTGTGATGTGGAAAAAATGTGTATCCTGCATCTCTGGACTTTGAAGCATTGAAATATATATCTTTGTGTGTGTGTGTGTGTGTGTGTGTGTGTATGTATGTATGTATGAAATGTTTGTGTGTATATGTGTTCTAATTATGGTTGACATATAGAATTCCCAACAGAAAACATATATGTATGTGTGAAAAATAACCAAATTAATTGTGTAAGTAAAAAAACGTTTCAATACTACACATAAATCTGACACTGTGACAACTTTTCTGTCATTTTCAAACATATCTACATTTTATATTTAGAATATGAATTATGTTTTAAGTGGCTGACAGTAAATAACGGAAATTTCAATCAAAGAATACATTATTATCATATCCTCCTCGTACTTACATTCAGTTGACCCAGAGATATTATAAAATAAAGTCTTTGATAGACTTCCGTTCATTTCTCAAATATAGTCACCCAATTTTTATTCTGTTCAATTCATAAATCCCTTTCATCGCATTTGTATGGTTATGCATTTTAGAAATCAAATAACTAATTCTTGTCTAACTCCAGCAAGATCAGGATCAATGCTCTTTTCTCTGAGAGCTATAGTTATGCTGGGATCAATTTTAATCCCCCTCCACCCATATTTCCATGGAGACATTTCTCTCTGGAGATCTCGTTTCCAAATTATACTTTGCTATGCGTTTATTACAGAGTCTAGCTTCTGACGCGCTCATTTCTCTCTGCTTACATTTTACTTTCTTTTTTGTTGTATGCTATTTTGTAAATGTTAGGTAAACCAGAACACAAATGTACCTCTGAAGTGGCTACAGCTTTTTCTCTTGTTTATCTGATTTTCTAAGTCACATAATTAGAAGACACTGTGGGGTAAGTGAAGTTCATTTGTGTGCTGTTGGTGTGAGCAATTTGCAGCCCACTCTGGTGACCTAAGCTAACTTTACAGTTCAGGAGGTATTGGCGTCTTTCACAATCCACATGCAAAATCTATTTTAAACACAATTTGAAAATTATGTACAAATGTACGTGTGTGTGTGTGTGTGTGTGTGTGTATTGTTAGATTCACAACAGAAAAGACTCTTCACTGGAGGTAAGATCACTGGAGGTAAGAAGTGGGTAGGAGTTTAAGTAGCTCTTGGCTATAAAGAAAATCAACTTGAGTATTCTAGCTTAAGGAACGTCAAACCTTGGGGGGATTTCATTTAATTATATTCTCTAAGCATGTTTATTTTTACTGCCATTTCTTTGAGGCGGCACCCTGGGTATGGAGTTGTTGCTGTAACTGTGTGAGTCATGGGACCACACACTAAAATTATATCCAGTCCCTTCTCCTCTGAGAAACTCAACTATTGGTTTCTTTGAAAATTCAAAAGTCCTAACCACACTGGCCAATGTTCCCACCTGGGAATATGAGGGAGGAGTCTGGCTGCCATCTGCAGAGGTCCCTCACATTCTCCACAGTCCCACTCCGTCTTCTCCATAACTGCCTCCTCTCCGTGTGATGCTGTTATAGGTATTTATGCTTTGGATCCTTGATTGAGAACAGAGAGCCTTTCCCCCCCAAAATGTACATACACTAAAACAGGAACAAGTAGCTTCTAGTAAGTCTTTATTCTCCCTTGTAATTTAATAGCAACAGCTTACTCTGTAGTTCCGAGTCTTACATCACTCTCCCTTAGTGACTGAACCCTAATCTAGAAAAATTATACTCCTCCAAAAAGCAGCAGGTTCTGCAGAGTCAAAAAAAAATTGTAGATTGGTAACTTCTTTTCTGTTCTGTCCTATGTCCTCAATAAAGGGGAAAAATGCATGTATTAAAAATGTAAAGGAAGACTTTTTGTTAGCATTTACTAACTGTAGAAATAATGAGTATCACTGATGTTTTCAGGCATGTACCCAGTGTATTTTGACTATAGACATCCTATTGCACTCTTTTACCTCTGACTTCCTTCTCTAGTTAACCTCTTTCCTCTTCCCAAATAAACTCCCTTGTACCCTCATAAGTCTAGATTCTGCATAGAAGAGCAATATGTGATACCATGTTTATGATCTGGCTTATTTATCCTAGCATGATGATCCTTTGTTCTATTCAGTTTTGCTGCAAACAGAATTTTGTCTTTTCCTATGACTAAGGAATATGTCATTGTATATACTGGCTATGTTCTCTTTATCCAGGAATTCACTGGTGAACATTAAGGCTGATTTCATAGTTTAGCAAGCTCTCTGAAAGTAGACATGGTTTCCACATGGCATAACGACTTAAATGAAAGAATGTATTTAAGACTATTGTGATGGGTATCAAGACTATTGTGATGTAAAAGAAAGAGGGCAGACTCAACTCAAATTTAACCAAGACATTCAAGGATTTCTTGCAGAGTGGTTCCACAAGTCATTTCCCAACATAAAGCAGTTTGTCATGCTGAATACATTATGCTAAAGGATTGGAGAAATGGGATGTGCAGAAGGGAACTTTCTGACACTTTCTTTAGTTTATCAAATGAGAGGAACCTTCCCTATCAGAGAACAGTGAGAGGCTCAGTCTCTAAAGAGGAAGCAATATGGAGAATCTGGACACAGACCTTCCAATGCTTCCCCTACCACAGACTGATGTATTTGGTGCAAATCACCCTTTCCTGTCTTACTTTCCATTCTTCGTGCTTCCTCAAATCTACCATTAAGAACACTGTAGCTATAACTGTCACATAAAGATTGGGCCAAATCAATGTATGTGGATTTTCTGGTTAATTTACCTTGTCTTGCCTACTAGTATCCGAGCATCCTGCTAGTATACCAGTATCACTGAATCCCTACAAGTGAGTCAAGATAGCTAAAAGTGAAAGATAGCCTTCTCCTCCTATAGTAGCTGTAGGATTGGATAGGAGATCACTAGAAAACTTCAAGGCCAGAGAACTCCTGCAGCTGACCTGCATGGAATTTTTCCTGCAAGAAGTTCAGAAGATCAGGCACCGAACAGAAGGGCAGGAAATGAAATCAGAAACTGAAGGTGACCAGATGTAAGGTCTATCTTACTGCATGGATTCCTACTGTATGGATTTATCAACTAGAGTAAGCAGACAAAAGATAAAAGGGAAGGATGAGGCTTAGTCCAAAGGAAATGTAGAGGAGCCTGTTGAAAGTTTGGTCCAAGATAGTCTTCATCATCCTGGATGACTGCTTTCCCAGACTGAGCTATTATAAAGTCCATGCTACTTGGACAATCTCAGAATCAAATGATGGTCTTTTCTTACTTGAGTGGGTAAGTGCATGAAGATAACAGTCTTGATAAATCCTAGAAGAGAAAGAAGGGCAATTTTTTAAAGGAAGGGTTAAAACTGTATGTTATATAAACTGTTTTATCCTTGACCTGTACACAACTGTTATTTCCTCTGATGTCAATCCAGCTGTGAAGAAAAACTCTAGTAAGGAGCTAGGGAAATGACTCAGTCAATAAGTTTCCTACACTGCTGGCACTGAGATCTGAGTTCAAGTCCCCAGAACACAGTTGGCTTATGCTGGTATGTACCAGTACTCCAGAGTCTGTGAAGTAGGGGCAGACAAATGACAAATGACTGAAGCTCACTAGCCATTCAAATCTAGCTGAATCCATGACTTGTAGGTTCAGGGAGAGATCCTGACTCAAAACATAAAGATGGAAAAAGAATGTGGTCAGGAACTTGCATATTATTTATATCACAAAGTTAAAAACGATAGGGAATTCAGCTTCTTTGTTGTTGAATATCTGTGTTTGAACAGCTCCTATTATTCCTATGGGGTTTTCATCTCTAGTTTGTGAGTGTGTCACTTTCTTAAGTAATCTTTACTAAAATAGCTCCTAGGAATGCAGCTTTACCACATGTGTGCATTTCCATTTTGAAGTATAAATGGCGTGTTAAAAAGAGCAAATGTGGTGCCATTAAGGATCCTGTGACAAGAAAGAATTTGAAATGGTCTCCTGATCACTAAATTGCTTTCATTCGAAAATAACTCGCTGAGTTTGGTAATGTGGCATTTTAGAAGAGGCACAATTTTGAAAAGATGGCTTACAATGATTTACCAGATGATAGGTATGAGCCACTCTCAATAATTGATAACTATAAGACATTAATTGCTTGAATCACATGGGGGAGATGATGAGCATTGCTTTTGCAATTGTGATGTAACTGATGCAAGTTCTAGGAGCCATAGATGTATAACAAGAATTCTTCTCTTTCCCATCAGTTTAAGTTACTCTGCCCTCTCAGCTAAAGACTCGAAGCATGTAAGAGATAGATGGATTGTCTTTATGAAATCTTTTCTTGTTCTAGTTTGTTTTTCATTTCATTGATTGAATGCAAAAATTAATTTCATATTAATTTAATATGAAAGCAAGCATCTGAAATCCATGCCAGATACTAAGGAGATTCCCTTTGAGGAAAAAATTATTTCATGTATTTAGTACATTTAACACTATGTGTTCAAAAGAAAGAATTGTTTCTATCTTAAACAGTTTTCAGTTGTTTATGTTTAAGTTTCAGCTATTATAATTGCCTGTACCCTTTCTCTTTTTTTTTTCTTTTCTCCTGAGCTCTTTATTTTAATCACAGGTATCAAACTGTTAACAAATCAAAATTACAATAGTATATACTCCCTAGTAATAAATGGTACTCCTTTATATTAATCTTTATATTTTTACATGATACCAGAAATAATAAAAATTATATGTAAAAGATATTAATATATACATTGTAAAGGACCGAAGCATTTTTAAATGAATTTATATGGCTCAACCTCCTTAGGCAACAATCCTGAGAAAAAAGATTTACACTTAGAATTTCTAATTTCTCACCTGGATTGAGGTGTCCTTCCTAGGGCTCTCTCATTTCTTTGTATGGTTTCCTTAAGCTAGCCTTGGGAATGGCAAATTCCTCGGGTCTTAACTGAAGGAATTGTTTTGCTACCCAAACAGGATTGTACTCTTTAATCAGTCTAGGAAATCTTTACAAGAAACATATGCGTCTGCTGAGTGCTTCCTTCATCGCATAATAGGACATTATCATTTTATTTTCCAGTATGCTAATTGGCACCATAACTCCCAAACATTTCCTATATCTAGGGAACGCTTATGAAGAACAGATGATGGATTATAACCCTGCGCAGTGCAACACCATATCATTGTTTTAAACGTGTTATCCTTACATCTGAATTTGTCTAAACCATGAACATCGAATGATGAAAAAGAGGGGAAATTCACCTAAACAGGAATAAAGACATTGCAAGCTGAGCATGAGGGCATAGAGCTAGTATCTCCTCACCCAGGAAGCTGGGGCAGGCAAATTGTGACTCCAAGGCCAGCTCCTCTTTATAGCCACACCCTGATTCAAAACCAGAAAAGGAAAAGTCGTTTAATCCAAGAATTATAGATCTTTATTTCTGTGTACATTATGAATTATTACATAAAAGAAAATATGAGTACGTTGGACCAAAGAAAGTTACCGGTATTTTTTGCATTAATAAATTTCAAACCAGGTATAGTAGCACAAGGCCAGGAAGGCAGAGGCAGGGGAAGCTCTGACTTCCAGGCCATACAAAGATATATAGTGAGCTCTTATCTCAAAAGTATAACAAAATGCTAACATCTGTGCTGATCAAGGATTAAAATTTAAGTTCTCAGTCATGTGATGTAGTGCACATCTGGAGTTCAAGGGCAGTTTGAGCTACAGGATCATAGTGAGTTTCAGGCCAGCACAAGCTTGTAAAAATTATCTTTAACATGTATATGCCCCATTTTTTATATGTGGGGAGGATGAGGCAGACTGACTTGCCTGGCCATCCTACAGGAAAAGCCAGCATGAAAACCTAGATAATCTAGCTTCAGCAACGTGTACTCTAAACTCCTTAGTTCTTTATATAAGTATTCATGAAAAAAAATCAATGAATTTTTACAAAACCCAAGGCAAAGAAATAGTGAACCAATACTTCTTTAAATGTAACGATTCAAGTTTTGACAATAATTGTGTACTAACTCTTTGGGTGGGGAGGGTGCAAATGTGCAATCGGGCGGATTCTGGAGATGAATTTACAGTGCCTTTAGCATATTCCTATAACCAACTTGGTTAGACATCTTGTGACAACTCCCTGACAAGACTAGTTTGATTGTAACAATATTGACTGTGATTGCCTTCCAAGAGGTTTTAGTCTTTAGTTGGCTGGTACCGTTGCGGCAAGCCTGGGGTAGTAAAGGATATCATTATAGCTGCAAGATATGCAGGAGGAAAGCCACATATCTCACTGTATCCAGGGAAAAGAGAAAGAAACAAACAAAGATATACCCCTAAACAACTCACTCCAAACCAGGCTCATTTCCTAGCTGACTTAGCATGAACCCATCACGTGTGGAGTTAGCACCTTTAAGGCCCAGTCATTTTTTTCAGTATTGGCCGCAGTTGGGGACTGAGTTTTCATCATGTGATCCTTCCATAGGACATTTCAAGTTGAAACCTTAACTGTACCCCCACAGCACATGGTTCCTGGATCTTGCTCAAAATAACCCTGGGAAATTGAAAGGGCACAGATTTTATGGCAGAAAGTAGTGTCTCTCATTGTTTCCAAGCTAGACCTGGCAGATAAAATGAGATGATTTCACTCCTGTATGTGAAAAATGCCTATCCGCCGTTGTCAAAAGCCTTGGCATTTAATTGTTTTTTTAGTAATAATCATTCTTTCAAAGAATCATTGCATCTTTGGCAACTTAAAAATGCAAGAACTCAATCTCCTGTATTGCATCTTCAAAGAGCAGGAACATCAAGAGATCTAGTAGTCAAGTTATTCTGAACTGCTTGAAACAGATTGCTTATTTTCCCTTAGAATGACTCATGCAATCACAGGAAATATGCTTCTCACAAGAATCCTTAGAAAGAATTTATTTCCTTTTCCTTGCTTCAGAAAAATCTCAAGTTGCCTGAATGGTTTAATATAAGGTTGGTCTAGTGTTTGGAAGAGCAGGTACTTTGTAAAAGGGATTCTTAACCAGCTGTTTCTTTGGAAAGATTGCTTCTGAATTTGTTTTTGATTGTTCTTTTTTATATTTTTGTTTGTTTGCTTGTTATTTTGGTAGCATGAAAGAATGATTTGGCTCAATGGTATCACATTTCTGCCATATGGTTATTACATTAAACTAAGAGATGCATTTTAGAATAAGTTTATTTATTAAACTTTTATAATTTCATATATGGAATAAAGTATTTAAATACACAATAATACAAACATCCCTTAAATACATATAGAGTAGTATGCATTTACATTTTTAAAATTTGGCTTATGAAGGACAACATCAACCTACTTAGAAACATGCCAGGATTACATCGTTGCTGTGACTGGCTTTTTTCTTTTTTTACATTGTTGAAAATTGAAACCAGAACTTAGTATATTCTAGATAAATGCTCTACCACCAAGCCTTCATTCCACTACTAGAAAATGCTGAACTGGTTATAGGTTTTGAAATCATTTTAATGAGGTTTAATTTGTCACGAGAGTCTAAGAATTCCACCGAGTCAGAATTGACACTGCATGCTTTCACTCAGATGAAAAGAATTAAGCCGCCTTACATCTTCACGCTATGTATAACTGGTTCCTCCTTTATAAACACCTCCATCATATTGAGCAGCTTCAGTTTCACTGTATGATAATTACTTAAGTGCTCAGTACTTTGAGCAAGAAGATAGCAACCAACCTAATTCTTCGAAAACTTGCTCTGAATTTTCATCTCAGGTTTCAAGGGAAACGTCGTCCTCCAATGCTGATCACTTAAGATGTGCTAAAAAATGTGACAGTCGATAAAAGTTCCAAAGCTCTGCCAGACAAGCATATGTGACTGATGGCTTCAGCACAAGCCAGGGTCAAGAGTGTAAGCCAAATAAATGCCAAGCATTATAACACACTCCATCACTGAAGTTTGACCATCAAAGAGCAATTCATCACTTCAAGCTGTCAAAACCTATTTTGGTTTTCTCTTCCCCGTTCAGTGGGGCCTGGCCAGGGATCAAATGCATCAGAGCTATTTAGAACTAAATATTTTGACACAGTAGTAGTACATAAAGTGATGTGAACCTTGACATCTATACAGATTAGCTTTTAGATACTTCTAGGAATAGGCATCCTTCACTCTGGATATATTATATGTCAAAAACTCAGTCTTGATTTTTTTCATATGCACAAGTGAAATCTAGTTTGTGAAATATTGAAAACTCTATTGTGTTGTTTATATATGGTTTCATCATGAAAGCTGTCCAACTCCAGCATGAATCTCATGTGACTTTTTTTCCTATACAGCATATACTATTGTCTTTCCAGAGACTATTATCTATTTACATCTATTATATATCTATTAGACTATAAATAGTGTCAATCCCACCAGTAGACAATAAGACCACTACCACCATTTAAACTCAAATTGGAAGCAAGCTTTAATTAAATAGAGACCAGGAGATAGACTCTGGCCAGGTTCACCCCTGAGTACCAAGGAAAATGGTCATGGATCACACCTTTAAGAGGCTTTAAAAGACAACCCCACCAGGAGACCATATTTCCTACTGGGTCCAGTCAGGAGCAAGCATATATCCTGGTGTACTTCCTGCTTGCATACCTCCTGCATCCATCCAAGCATACATCTTGACATCTTTCTTGCCCATGTACCTCCTACCCACATGTGATCAAAGGCATCTTGTACAGGTGGGTCAAATAAAACAGGAACTTATTCTTAACTATACACAGAAGTCTTAACCTGCAAGGTATATTTTTCCTGTTTTGGTCACACAATTTCTTGCTTAAATAATATCACTTTTTTTTTTCATCTGATAGGCAACCCCTGTAAAAGGGTCATGGCCCACAGGCTGAGAACTGCTTCTCTAGACATTGAAAATCACCCTTTCTTCCAATTGCTATACTTCCATCCAAAAATCAGTTGGCTTGCCCAGGCATTGTCAACAGTGCTTGTTCAAACAGTACCTCATACCAGTCAATCTTTGCATCTTCAGACCCCTTCCGTTTTTATGCTGCACATCACCATTAACATCTGGAGTCCTCATATCTTTGTGGGATCCACCTCTTCTCTCTTAGTCATGAGCTGATAATGGCAGAGAGCTGGTTCTCTCTACTGCATTTCCCAGCACAGACCAGGGATTCTGTAGGTCCTTTGTTATCAATACTGAGGTATTCATAGGTGTCTTAGTTAGGGTTTTACTGCTGTGAACAGGCACCATGACCAAGGCAACTCTTATAAGGACAACATTTAATTGGGGCTGGCTTACAGGTTCAGAGATTTAGTCCAGTCTCATAAAGGTGGGAGCATGGTAGCATCAAGGCAGGCAAGGTGCAAGCAGGAGCTGCTAGTTGTATATCTACATCAGAAGGCTGCTTGGAGAAGACTGGCTTTCAGGCAGCTAGGAGAAGGATCTTAAAGCCCACACCCACAGGCACACACTTCCTCCAACAAAGTCACACCTACTCCAACAAAGCTACAACTCCAATTAGTGCCACTCCCTTGGCCAAGCATATTTAAACCACCACAGTAGGAGATCACTCTCCAATGTGTTCTATTTCCTATGTTTCGTAGTGTAGACATCTTATGCAGTGGAGTGCAGTTGTAATGTTTTAAATATATCATGCAAATCCTCTTGTCCCTTAATGAAACCTGGCCTAGGAAGTAGAAGCCAACCACAGCCTGGGATGCTCAGCACCAGCGTGGTGATCGTTTACATAGCTGGCAATTAAACCACAACATAGCCAAACCGACAGCCAAGAACACCCTGAGATGAGGAACTTCACGGTGTACTTCAAGGGAAATTCAAGTGATTTTTTAAGAGGATCTCAAAAATGAGATGATTATTTAACTCTTGCTGAATAAAGAAACTTGAGGTTCTTTCTCCTTAGCCACTGTATGTTTCCGCTGAGTCTTTGGCATTTCTCTGTCTTTCACCATCAGGAACTTTTGTGGGAAATTGAATGTGGAGTCAGTGCCACTTTTAAGTGTTCCCCCCCCCCCCAAGGGTCTCTGCATGGCCTTAAAGTGTGATCGTCTTGCCTCTGCCTCTCACGTGCTGGAATTAGGGGACCGTGCCACCAAACCCACGTAACTGAAAATGAATTTATCCTCAGGAGATCTAGCTTTATTCACATGGCTTGGTTTCCTGTTTGATGTTCCGTTTCTGGAATTCAGTCCATAGCAGAAACCATAACAAATCTAGCAGAAGAAGCAGAAGTCTTTAGGTGTCATCTGTAGGCCTATGCATGCATAACAGAATATACTTTTATATTATTAGCTAGAACAGCATGGTCTGGTGAAAACATGCTTTAAAAACCTCATACCACTCTTGAAAAAAATAGCTTCTTATGACAAAGGTTGATTTTGTTACTCTCATAGATGACTTTAAATTGGCCAGTTTTTTTTTTTTTTTAACAATTAAACCCAAAAGAGCATGTCTGCATTTCAGTAGACAATTTACCTTATACAAGATTTCTTTACTCTTAAAAAATACAGAAACATTCTAGTGCAGCAATTTTATATACACATATTTTATATGTATATATGTGTATGTATACATATATACATATGTGTGTATATATATCTATGCTTTATCTATATGAAATTAGGATAGGAAAATGAGCCAACTCTTTTAATACTTATTAGTCAGCTTTATGAGAGAGAAAAAATCTAGAAATCATAGTTTATTTCCCTTTGTAAATGTCAATGAGTGACCTATTTTGAAATTTGTAGCCACAATAAGGGAACAATTCCAGGTAAGGAGGAAATGACAAACATGAGAGGTACCATAGGACATGGGCATGAGAAGGAAAGTTTACTAGGGACTGAAATCCAGCTGATAGCTCTGAATAGCAGTGTCCTCCTGAGAGCTGGAAGGAGAGATAATCCTATACTCTACAAGAGAAATAACTTGACTGTGAGCTCTCTGAGGCGTTTCACACCTGTGTCTGAGAGCCCTGGGGGCCTGAAACAGAAAGATCACTCACTAGACACTAACTTTGGCTTTTTGTGAGTTCAAAAGCCAACCTAGGTTATAATTTAAGATCAAAGAAGGAGGGAGGGAGAGAGGAAGGGAAGAAGGAAGGGGGAAAAGTTTGGAGGGAAGAAGGGACAGAAGAAAAGAAAAACAGGGGGAGGGAAGGAGGAAAGAAAGAAGGGATGGAAGGAGGAGGGAAGAAAGAACTATAGACATTAAAGTTGCTGGCTGGCGAATCATACTTGCCTTCTGTGAGAATGCACGTTATAAGCTAGCCTTAGCCCATTGTGTGGCTGGCCAGTTAGTACATCTGTTCAGTAGGATTTCGGGGGCCAGAGTGTTATTTGCATCTGCTATGTGGAGGGGGCTGATGGTAAGGTCTTGATTTAGTTAACGAAATCATAGTGAGTGAGTCGTGGAACTCACTGTGAAGACCAAGCTGACATCATATGTGAAAAAAAAAAATCCTTCCTCCTCTACTTCCAGGGAGCTATGATTACATGCCCACTCCCATGCCTGATTATATGTGGTGTCAGGGACTGCAATGGAAACCAGGACCTGCACTGAGCTGCGGCTCTATCATTTATTGAATTCCTTCCTGTTTCTTTCTGTTTCTTTTCCTTTTTCCTGTCTCTTCTTTTCTTTTTGAAACAGAGCCTAACCCAGGGTGTCCTTATATTGTGTATGGACCTAAGGAGCATCCAATTCTCCTGCATCCACCCCTAAATACTAGAATACAGCCTGCCAAGTTTCTAAGGTGCTGGGGATGTAACCTGGGGACTCCATACAGTTGTAATAGGGCCATTGAATCAGCAGTTACACTTTGAAAATGAGCTATGTTTTAATCCCCTGCCCAATTTACATATGCGAGGACTTTTCCTGTGAGTTGCTTTGGTGGGAGAACCTTGAAGAAAGATGTGGGGAGAAAAATCCCAGAATATGATGGCATTTTACTAACTGTGCCTTAGAGAAAACATCCTTATAAACTATGTTTGTTCTCGCTCCTCTCAATGGATCCTGTTTACCCAGCATTCTCTTTTATCTGTCCTAACCTTTATGTAATAGATTTTTATTTGCCCTGGAGAGACAGCAAAGATATTTTTATTTTGGTTTGTTTTATTTTTTTAATTTAAGTCGCAGTCCATTTCCATAGCTTTACAGATCATTTCATTTCTAAAGTTTCTCTTTGGAACTTCTTTTTTTTTTTTTTTTTTGTATTATTTCCTTTTTCCTTTTTTTTTTTTTAAATCAGATTCATAAAACTCTGTTGGAAATAATGGTGTCGTTCAACCATTTCAAGAGTAACGACTCTTATTTCTTGAAAATATTCCTTATATGTCTCTGAAAAATAAAGTTCCATGTAAAATAGGACAGGAATTGGCATCTAAAATCATTTTATTGATTAAGTTTAACATGTGTGTGTGTGTGATATGCGTTTTTGAGCTGAGAGGGCAGTTTTCAACAATCAGCTCTTACCTTCTCCCATGATAAGGAAGAACCGCCCTTCTTGTTTCCTCCTGCTAGCTGCCCCATAGACACCAGAGTTGACTTTTCTGTCTCCCAACCCCATCTTGCAGTAGGAGTCCTGGGGTTACAGATAAGAGCCATTACATCTGCCTATAGGATCATCAGGTGTGAGCGACAAGCACTGACACTTGGTGAACCATTTCATACCCCCTGCACGCTAGCATTTTCGCAGTTAACCATCTCTTTTGAGCTTTGTTTTGCAAAACTCCTATAAGACCTCTTACAAAAATCCTCAAAGATTTCTAGAAGTAATATGGAGAATTTACTACCCAATTAAAATTGACAAGAAAGTAGGCTTTGACATTGATTAAATAAACCCAAGATGCTACATCCACACTGGGACGCTTTGTTTTAACTTATCTATCATTTCCTCCTCACAATCAATTCTGATACATTTTCTACCACAGGCAAAATTGGCAAGAGTAAAGTCCTGCTATTCACTGTGGATTTTCAGATCTAACCCCTGTTAGTAACCTTGAGAGCAAATGTGAGGAATTGAAAAGGTACCTATAGCGTTATGTAACACAACCGCTCTCTATCTAGTGCACGTTAGAATCACCTGGGAAGGTCTGCAATATGCCAAGATCTAAATTGTAACCAAACGCTTGAGTTTATTTGTTCACACTCAGACGTCCCGAATTCAAGGTTTGGGAAGGCCCTGGGTGATTTTAATGGATGGTTAAGCTTGAGGACCATGGGTCTTTGCTTGACTCTGTGGCTACCACCCAGTTCTGATTTAACTACGTGCTATGTGACTTTGTGACTCTTATTTAAAAAGCCTCTTGTATCAGTCAATTGGCCATTAGTCGTACCTGAGTCAAAGTATCATTCTGAAAATCCAAAGAAATAAAGGATGGTACTTCTTTTTTTTTTCTTTTTGTATTATTTCCTTTTTTTTTTTAAGCAAAGTTATAGTTCTTGAAAGATAATATCCAGTAAGTGCTCCCTTTCAACTATATTGTCTCAAAGAGACAATCTCCAAGATGAGACTGGGGGTGGGACATGTCTCAGGAGCAGCAGGACAGGTGTCGATCCACCTTTTGCCTTGAAAGGAATGGCCCTTGGGTAAGTCAAGGGGTGCCTGCCTGCTGGGCTTGGAGTCTGGGACAAAGCAAAAACTGGGAAGAGGAAAAGTTAAAAGATCAAAGAGTTGGACTGAGCTACCTGATACGGGTGTTCTGCTACAGAGCTGGGGATGAGAGTTGGAGCCTTGGAACTGGGGTCAGGGGCAGAGAGAAGGTCTGCAGGCAGCCTACCTGGTTCTCTGGCAGGCCTGGCTTGTGGATTAACAGGAGAACCTGCTGGAGTTGAGGGCTGAAAAAGAGCAACCAACCTGGCCTACTTTTATGTTAGGTGGTGGTAGGCGGGGGGGGCGGGGTGTTCTGCCTATGATCTCTTCACACCCCACATTTTCAAGAGTCAGTGCACACAGGCTAAGATTGCAGTTGGCCGGCAGGGCCCCCAGTTTGAATTGTGATAGAAATAGTGAGAAATAGCATCTCTTCCTCTCCACTCAGCATTTTTTTTCTGTCTCCGTTTTCACAGCACATTATATTAGTAATGAAGTCAGAAAGGCGCTGAACAATCTTACTATTCCAGAAGATTGTCATGGTGGCCTTGGTGTTTTAAGTGTGACATTAAGATATCTAATATTCAGAAGCACTAGAAAAGTTAAATTGTATCTAGCCCCACTTCCCTAGATGTAGTTTGTATTATAGAGATATTGCTTAAATCCATGTGACTGCTGAAGGAGAAAAGAATGAAGCCAATTACACTTTGAGAAACTCGGTGAAATATACTTATTTCTAACATCATATCCTGGTATGAGTGTCACGTTCATACCCTTTTGAGAGAAAACCCATTCGCTGTAATTTAATATTGAAAGTGCCGATTCTCCTGCTTTGCATTTAAAATCGTACAGTTAACTTAGTGCAAGCCATTTTACAGATTTAACCTCTAAACTTGATCTTGTCTGTCAGCAGTTCCTGACCGTAATCCAAGTGGGCAATGAAACAAGAAGCAACCTCAGTTCCTTCACATCTTTGAAGCATCCTGTCTCTGTGTCTTAGAGCATTCCCTGCCACCTCCATCCCAGGTGCAGCACTCCCCCCCCCTTTCTTGATCCTAAGAATGATCCTGCTGTCACACAAGTTGTCTCTTCCTTCTAAGGCCCATAGTCTTGTGTGTGTCACAGAGATGTTTGAGGAGGTAACTCTAGTCCACAGCTCTCACCCACATTAAGTTCACATTGTTCTTCTACCTAATATTCCAGATATTGCATCAAATATCTCAGATACAAGGCAGATATCCCAAGACTTCAGCAGACTGTGACTGTCGGGTTCATCTTGCTTTTCATGTCAATGTCAATGACCAAACTTGGTCACGCCCATAGATATTAGGGAGGCTTCAGAGCAAACGTCCATGTTCAACTTAAGTATCTAGGTTCTTTGTGAGTCACTGATACATACCAGTGCCCAACCTGACCTGCCCTAAAACCCAAGTTGCCTTATTTAACTTCCCCTATGTACAAATATCATTTACATAAGCCATTTCAGATCATGGAACACAACCAAAGTCCAGGTTAGAGAACAGTGAGATAAGTGAGGTATTGCTATCATTTTGTTGATATTTTTCCTAGCAATGAACATTTATTTAACTTGGTTTTTTTGTTTGTTTGGTTTGTTTTTGTTTTTGTTTACTGTTTTCACAGTGCTGCAAAAAGCTACCTATATTTTTCTACAGGTTTTCTTCTAAGATAACATATTAAATGAGTGATTGGTGAGGCAAAGACGAACATTTTAATTTGAATAGTTGCTATGCTGCAAATTTACTTTTAAAAATATTTAGGGTAATTTGTAATCCCACCAGAATGATTACTGCGTATGAATAATATCCATCTTTTTTATCATTCTGAAGAGCAAACATGCTTGCTTCTTATTTTAGATAGCATTTTTGGCTGCTTCTGTAACAGCTTGCCTGTTCATGTGTGTGTATTCCTCATTTCTCTTCTAGGAGGCTGGACTTTCCTGTCTCTCACTATTTCTGAGTGTCATACTTTTATTATCAAGATGTCTTTCTCTTTTCATTTCAGTGTTTGAGAAATGTCTAAAAACACATATCCAAAGGATTTTGTTTTGAATTTTCAGTTTATAATTATAATAATTCCTATGACTTTTTCAAACACTGTTTCCCAATGTATTCCATTTAAGTCACTGAGCACCAGTGTGAAAACCTTTCATATTGTTTTTAAGCTTTCTCTGAAAATGCATGGTATTTAGCTAACAAAAAATGAATGTACATGGTGTGTCACTTCCGTGTGATGCTCATGATGTTTTATATGTACATTCAGAGTAGCAGGGTTACAGCTACATGATAACTATGTGCATGTACATAGCATGTTGTACAACATACAGGAATGGAAATCATTATGCTTCTTTTCAAATTCGAGGAATATGTTTTCCTCCTGGGGTACCACTAACTCACCAACTCTCTTCATAGCCTCAGGCTTACCCTTCTAGAGTGTTTGTACCTAATCAGAGGACAGACTCCACTAGTTGCACTAACACTGAAACTTAAGCACTCTTTCATCTGTTTGGCATTTTTGTACATGCTTAGAACACTGGTGTCTTCAACATGAACAAGGTCAACTGTTGTCCTGGATTATCCTACCAGATAAAGGTTTCCTTTATACAAGTTTAAAATGTCAATTCATTATAAACACACAATTCATGTTTTCATGGTGAATTATAATTTTAAACTTGGTGAATGCAAATGGTATTCCCCTATAGACTCATAGAGAATGGCATTACTGAAGGAGTTACCTTGTTGGAGTAGGTGTGGCCCTGTTGAAGGAAGTGTGTTACTGGGGATGGGGTGGCTTTGAAGTTTCATAAGCCCAGGCCAGGCTTAGTGGCTCACTCTGTCTTCCTACTGCTTATGGATCCAGTTGTAGAACTCTTAGCTACCTCTACAGCACCTTTTCTGCCTGCATGCCATCATGTTTCATGCCATGATAATAATGGACTGAACCTGAAAATTTTAAGCCAGCCAGATTTAAATGATTTCCTTCATAAGAGTGGCCATGACCATGGTATCTCATCATAGCAATACAATCCAAACAAAGATGGTGAACAGCATAGTACAAAGTTGCTATGGTTTGGATGAGTGTCCGCAAAAGTCTACAAGTAAAAGCTTCATTCCCAATCTGTCATATTGGGAAATGATGCTACATATCTTGAAGAATAAGGAAGATTGTGCACTAAAAATAAATAAAGAACTCCCAAGAGTAGAGCTATTATGGAAGGTCCTTGGGTCACTCTGGTTACTAGTACTTGCACTGACACCTGCTTCTGCCACATATTATCCTTTCCAGAGATGCAAACTGATAGAGCCACCAGATCATGAACTTATAACTCCTATACTGTGAATCAAAAGCAACTGTGGTTAGCTTCAGAAGTAATCTGTGTCAGGTGTTTTGTTTTACTGCTACAAAGCCAACCAAGACGATAGCCAAACCTAGCTACAACAGACACTAAGGAGTATTGCATCGAAATGTTAGGCAAGTGGCCAGGAAAAATGTAAAAATCATACTTGATTAGGGGATCAACAGCAATCTCTACCACATTCCTTTGTTTCCCTTGCTGGCTAGATGCAGGTTTCTATCTATAACATCATTTTGCACAGACAAGTAGACACTGCATCTATGTCTTTGCTGTACCCAGGATTAAAACCATATATATTGTCATACAGTCCTTATCAGCCATCCCTGTATCAGATAGCATGTAATTATACTAATTGAAGATAACTAAATATGATATTGAAGGTTCCTTGTCTTAACAAACATGTAGCAAAATTAAATTTTAAAAAAGGACTGCAGGCCAACTAGGGTTTCATAGCAACTTCAAGGCCAGCCTAAGCTACATATGGGATAGTTTTCCAAAAGCCAAGAGCTAGAGGTGTAGCTCAGTGGTAGAATGCTGAGATAGCAAATATAATATCTGCATTCTATTTGAAAGAAAAAAGAAAGAAAGAGAGAGAGAAAGAGAGTGAAAGGAAGGAAGGAAGGAAGGAAGGAGGGAGGGAGGGAGGGAGGGAGGGAGGGAGGGAGGGAGGGAGGGAGGGGGATCGGGAGGGAGAGCGGGAGGGAGAGCGGGAGGGAGGGAGGGGAGGAAGAGGAGGAAGGGAGGGGGTAGGGAGGAAGAAAAGGAAGGAAGGAAGGAAGGAAGGAAGGAAGGAAGGAAGGAAGGAAGGAAGAAAGGAATGATTCCTCTTCAAACATTCTTTTCTCTATGTTTATTTAAAACTAGTATTGACAATCTTGAGATACATATTCAGTCCTCAAGCATACCAAAGTCTTTTTCTGAAAAAGTAGTTAGAAAGAGCTCATATCCTCCCCTGGGAGACTTGCAAGTACGTCTGCTGCCCATTCAATATTCTTGGTCTGTTCAGGTTTTTATTTACTCCAACATTCCAGTGTTGCCTTAAGTGCAAGCGGAACACCTGAAGAAGCTAATTAACAATGCAGTGCTAAAGAAGAAAATCTTTCCAAGTGTAAGCTAAATTTCTTGGCACTAGTAAATTAATACCATAAAGTGGCATTTTTAAAGAATATGTAGCTTTACATTTTCAACCCCCCCCCTTTTTTTTCTGAACGTGACCAAAGGAACAGGCAAGGGGAGAGAGAGCAAAGAAAAACCAGGAAGAAAGTATAATACAAACCTCAAGATGTTTCTAGAAATTTTCAATTCTTTTGTGCCCTCAAGCTGCCAGGTTCAGTGAGCGAAACAGTATTTCCAGTGAATCCCCAAATGTAAAGACAACAGGGAAGAAAAGATATGAAGTAGTTTTATAACTCTTACTCCAAACTTTTTCTGTATTAGATAAGTTGCTAGCTTGTTTCTGGGAGAGTCTAGAAGGTAGCAAAGGATCATGATAGAAGAGTTTATGCCAAGCTCGTTCCTGCTGAGCTTGTGTAACAAAAACTCTTATTGTATCCCTTTCAGCAGAGAGAAGAGGAGGGAAGTTAAGGTGGATGGGAAGGAGAAGGCACCGAAAAGCTCCCCAAAACAAAAAGTTTTAGAGAGAAAAGACTTAGGTCTTCTCAAACTTTAAAGACAGGTGGAAAGTTTCTTCTTCAGTCTAATCAATAAAAGCATTTTGGGTACCAGTTATATGGTATCTCCTCTTTTAGTAGTTAGTATTTCAGGACAGAACAAAGAAGGCTTACTTGCCTTAGTGAGCCTACTGATGGAGAAAGCAACAAGATGAATAATCCCGAAGTATGAGTTATGGTGAATGTTAAAAGCCTATTCGTGATGCTATGAGAATATTGAATGGATTCATTTAAATGAGGCTCTGTGGTGTGAGACAAGCCTTCCCTGAAGCTACAGTAAATTATCCCCTGCCTAAAGGGTGAGCGTAAATGCATTCAGTGGGTTGGGATGGGAGAGTCCATTTAATGTGAGCAGAGTCAACAGTTCTATGGGAGGGGCTTCTGTTTCTGAGCTCAAGTAGGAATGTCATTTGCCAAGCATTTGTCAAAGATGATCCATGGTAGCGCAGCCATACTGCGGGATTAAAATTCTTCTACGAAGATAGTCTTCCTTTCATTTTGAAGGAAGAGAAGTATTTAGCAAAGGAACTTTAGGGTTGAGAGTATTTTCATATTTGAGAGATGTAGACAATAGTATTATGTATTTCAGAAGTAACATCAGCTCTTAGTTCAAGAACATAGAGTTGGGAGATTCGGAGAAGTGGCTCATGCAGGTTAACAACAGTGTGGTGAAGGCCTCACCTGCTTTAGTCAGGTGGCACATTCAAGGTCATGAGGGTACTAAGGCAGTTTGCAGAAGCTTTCCCAGCCCTGTTGTGGAGATAATCTTTTTCTGGAAGTAGAGCTAAGAGCAGAAAGAGCAGATCTGTTCTAGCAATCTATTTTTGAAATTATGAAGATCTCACCTAGGGCAGAACTGAGTTTCTGAGAGAAGAGGTACATCAGAAAAACATTTAGAAGATGAAATAGGCATGTGTGGTTATTCCTGAAAAGGGAAAATAAAATGAGAAAAAGAGAAGTTTGGGCTTAAAAATGGACTCTGCTACTCAAGGACAAACGTGTCTCATGAGAGAGATAATGTGCTGCAATTGACTATTTAATATCCTAAGAAGCCTGCTGGAAAAGTGAATGGGAAGCTAAAGGTTAGAAGTAATGTCAGAGTGGGAGAACAGGTTTTTAAGCCATAGGATAGAACTCAGAAGAGATAGATTTTGTTGTCAAAACCTAGAGTCCATGGAGTTGGTATTAGAACATTCTGTGATCTTCAAACGTAAAGCAAAACCAAAAGTGAGGTGTGAGTACCAGTGAGAAGAGAGGCTTACAGGTGACTAAGTGGGACTTTTTTTTTCAAGAGGGTGGAGGGCTGAGTGTTTATCTTTGTGTTGAGGAAAAGCCTGTCCTATTGGTAGAGGAAGGTTTGGGCTAAAGTATGTGAAAAAAAGAAGAGTCAAAAATATCCATGTGCTGTAGCCTAAGCATCCTTGACAAGGCAGAGTTAACATCTTAGAAGGTATGGTGGTTTGAATATGTATGGCCCAGGGAGTGACACTATTAGAGGTTATGGCATTGTTGGAGTAGGTGTGGCCTTGTTGGAAGAAGTGTGTCACCATGGGATGGATTTTGAAACCCTCCTCCTAGCCAAGTGGAGTCAGTCTTTTTTTATTTGACTTTGAGATCTGGCTTTGTCACAATGACTTTACAAATGCTACCATATTTGGAAGGCTTAATAAACTATTTTAACGAACAAATTAACTTACATTTCATACATTCCATTCACATGTAAGGCGTGCATTTTAAAGTAGTTGGCCCTCCAAGAAAGTTAAATTTTGCTTTAGGAGGCCCTCTTCATAATTTTGTTGAACAAGTAGTAGAAATTTCTCAGTAGTAGAAATGGAAACTGGAAGAAGACTGCTTTGAAATCTTAGACAGGAATGATGTTCTCTTACTAGCACAGCAGTTTGACATTGGCGTCAATGTAGCATCAGGGCAACCTTGCAAGTGTCAAAGATAGGCTCTTTGAGCCAGCATAAACATACATTGCTGGTGTTCAATTGCTGTTTTCAGTGCACTGTTTTTTGTCTTATAGGCACTTCACAAGTTACTCAAGTGCCTCCTATACATCTTGAAGGAAACATGTTCAGGTTTGAAGAGCCAAAGTTCCCATCAATATATTTCTGCCACATTCAGGCAGAGTACCAAAGTATATGTAGGATTATCAGTATAAGACTGGAAGGTGGTGGCAATGATGGCAATGATGATGATCATGATAATGATGATAGTCGTGGTGGTGATGATAGTGGACCACATTATGGTTTTATGGATAGAAGCTTCTTGAGTGATTTTAAGAGGAAATGCTTCATTTTGTAGAGATGTCTGGGGCTCCACTGGAAAATGGAAAGACGAATAGGGAGCCACTGCAATAGTCTATGTTGTTGATGCAGGCAGTTTGGCCTTATATGAGAAGTCATGCACATTGTATTCAGAATGAGCAAATTCATTCCTCTGCCTCTGAGCATCTCTTCCTGTACAGCAGCTATCACAGGTGCCCTCCACTCAAGTGGCCATTCCCTCTCCCTTGCTCTTACCTGTACCTTTCTTCCCTCCTTCCCACGTTCAGCATTTTGTCAGATCCTATTTGAAAATTCAGAAAGCAACAAGCACTGATATCTTTCGTAATCTGCCCTTTCATCATCTTAGCTTAATGTTGCATAGCAATTTGTATTTTAAAAATCTTTTTAGGAAGCTTCTAAATTCGGTGTCAACTCTGTTCTACCCTGTCATTAAAATTGCAAGTTTCTTAAATCAGTCAGTCTCTGTCACTGTCCCTCTGTCTGTCTCTGTCTCCCCCACTACCACTCCTACCTCCGGCCTCCACCTTCCCAGCACCACTTGCGACTGTACTGAGTATGTGGCACTCTTGAATTTCATGCACTTGGCCCTTTTATTCTGTTAATCCTTCCTCTGCTCATATATCCCACCCTTCACCATGGCTTGATGGCATCATCCTGGGATCTCTTTGTCACTTGTCTTCCCTGGGCACATCAGCACTGATCCTGATGTCAGGGAAACAGAAGCCTGCTGAGAAGCTCTTAAGTCTTCAAAAAGCCTCAGTCCCACAGCAAAAGTAAGAACACATTCCCATTACTGAGAAAAAGGAAATAAATTTTACTCATAATCATTGCGTTTTCTTGCTGCCAAGATCCTCTTAAAAGAAAAAAAAAAAAAAACCTTGAAGTTTTCTCCGAGAGTTCTACTTTGAAAAATAAAATACAAGATATTCTCCTATCCCAACTATTTCCAAGAGGGTCCCTAACTTCTTGATTAAAAGCCCAATTCCCTTCCTTTACTAACACAATAGATGTTATTCTTTAGCATTTATTGTAAGGATTTATAACAATAAATGATTCGTTTTGGACTAAAGAAAATCAACCCCCACAGGCAAATAAGTAAATAAATAGGCTTTAACTCTTATAGATCCTAACAGTGCACACTTTCCTTTGTATTATACATGTATAAAGGGAATTTAGATCTAAAGTCTAAACATACGCTGCTTTCAATATCCTTATGCTATTATTGACATATTTTATTTTCTCCCAGATGCTGAGTTCCTCTAGCATCAGGAAGGGCATTTTAATTTACTAATCAAGATTTTGGGCTTTATGCCTAAGATATATTTCTTCACACACCCCTCTATGTGTATGTGTGTATTGGGAAAAGGAAGTTAAAGGCAAGGTGGTGACTGTTTCTATTTCTTCAGTAAGGTAGAATACTCAAAAGATTCCCCAAGTTGCCTTCTTGTTCTTCAACTTAAAAACTCACTAAATTGGACTATTCTTCACATGTTTAAGTAAATGTTATGCTAGGCATAGTGCTACATAACCTCTAATCCCAGAACTTGGCACTGTGCAGGCTGATCAGATATTCAAGATGATCTTTGTCTATAGCAATGTCTAGCCTAACCAGACTTACATATACATTACCTCAAACACATGCATGTACATACACACACAGGTGCATATATACATATGTGCATACACGCTTGCATGCACGCACACACACACAAACACACACTCAAATCTTGGTGAAATAGCTCATTGAGTAAGGGCACTTTTGCTGCCAAGCCTGATGATCTGAGGTCAATCTCTGGAGCCCCACATGACAGAAGGAAAGCACTGACTTCCAGAAGTTCTTTCTGATGCTACACACTTTGCCCCTGCCAAATTATGTGTGTGTGTGTATATATATCTATATATGTATATATATATAGATAGATAGATATACACACACATATATATACACATAGGTATATTATATATTATTTGATATGTGTGTAATATATATAATATATGACTATACATTTATTGTATATGTTATATGTAATAAGTATATAATATATATGTACATATTTTATGTAGAACTAAATTGAACAGAAAAATAAATGTTGACCTTTTCCCAGTTTTCCACTTATCTTGCTCTTATTTATATCCTTGATATTTGCTTCTTCTGATTTTGTTCCAATAAGGCAACATCACCTGGAAGCTATACATGTCAACTGAAAGGGTACACCTGCTGTCTAGATAACATGTGTTATAAAATGCCTTAGTTTTATGTAGTTTTTAAGATTATTTATATATCCACGCTATGACTTACTCCTCAATTCCTCATAATGCCAAAGAAAGCTGGGCAGTTGTTTTCATAGCCTTACTTTGTTTTGTTTTGTTTTGTTTTATCGGGAGCTGACTTGATAATGTAATTGCCCAGGCAATAATGGGCAAGAAAGCGCAGGGCTTCATGAGCACCGATCTACCTTCTCACAGTTTTGACCATGTGTTCAAATGCATGGTTGTGGTATTTCTCTGGAAACATTTTTGTTTTAACTTTCAAATAAGTTTATTAACACCCTTAAACTCTGAGGCCTTTCTTTTTCTTATTTTCAACAAGAGCACTCTGTTAGAAGAATGGTAGTTAGGTATATATGGAACAATTTGGAAGAAATCTTGCAGTATTTCTAAACAGTGATGAATGTGGGGTTGTTCTTTCTCTCACCTTTCTGGAACATTTTTTTTTAATTAAAATTATTAGCAACACTAGCCTGCAACGAAAATCTTCTGACAGTTGTAGCCATCCTAACAAAACACTTTGGACAACGTCTCTATTACTTAACAATGTCTTAATTGTGAGATTAAAGTGTCAGAGCTGCACTGTTTTGTGGTTTATAATCCTAATTTTCTTCTGAGTTCAACAGCAACTTACAAACAACATTGACCACACTTTAAAACAGACTTTGCTCTGTGTAACTTGATGAATGTGAAATATATTTTTAAGGGAAGTGAAATACAGTCCCAAGTGTTTAGCCTGATGGTTTTTGATCCTATTTGACATTTAATGAAAAAAGAATCGAACTGCATTTTTTGGCATCATTAAATATACTTGGGCACTGCTCTTTTCTTTCTTCATATCTAAGCACTATTATTTTTTAGGGCTGTTATTGGTAAGCAATGAGCCAATTGTAAAATTCCTTTTGTGTTTCTTTTGATAGCAGTGATTTTTTTTTATTTATTTCGGTACACAAAGCAGGCAGCAAACAATAAAATGGAAATAGTCTTGTGGAGGTCAAATGCTGTTTAGTCTCTTGAAAACTTTGTATAGGTACAAATTTTCACTATCTCTCAATACTTTTTCCTCATTGTTGAGACTTCAATGTAGCACTGGCTCATGTGTTTAAAAGCTGGTCCCCTTGTAGTGGTGCTATTTGGGAAGGTTGTAGAACTTTTAAGGGATCACAGTTTCCTAGACACAGTAGGTCATGGGAGTTGTGTTTACAGTTTTATAGCTGAGTCCCTGTTCTTGCAACTCTGCTTCCTCACTGCTGATGGAATATGACCAGCTGAGGCTCCCATTCCACTGTTATGACACTCCTGCCACAGTGCAATGGATGGCCTTAAAGTTGAAGCCAGAACAAAACGTACTGATTCTGTCATTCTCTTTGTCTTTCTGTTAACCTCTGCCCCCAAATTATGCTTGTAGGTTATTATAGGTTCAGACAGTCCAAAATTTTGTGCCAGATATTGTGAACCAGCACTGGTACTTGACAAGATGAAACTCGTGACTCTCTCAGTATCTTAATAAATTAGGATACTTATCACATAGACAAGAGAGGCAGTGAGATACTTTGAAAGCTGAGCTCCGAACTTGGCTTACTTCTCGTTAGTTAATGTTGGACAGTTTACTTAATTTCTGTCAGGGCCTGTATCTCTCTGGGTCAATCGTGAGACTCAGTCATAAAAGCATGTATAATTTGAAAATATAAAAGTAACAAACACATATAAGACAGCTTTGCTTAATTAGTAGAAGATAACTTTGGAGCCCATTGAAAGAAGAGAAGATCTAAGAGCTTTGAAAAAATAATTGCCTGAGAAGTAAAATGATTTGCCTACACACTAGACAAATTGCATGCAGAAAGGACTTAACGAATTAATACTATAAAGATGTTCCAAGAATGTTTTAAGTGACAGTTATGTGTATACTTGATTGGCTTTCATGTTGGCCATAGCTCTTTGCTCTTGGGTAAATGTTGGCATATTTCAGACCCTTGTACAGATAATTGTGACACAGGAAGAAACGTTTTCTTTTGGCTAGATACCAAGGAACGTTATCACACAAGTCCCTTATCCTTCCTGTAAACATCAATATTGGCAGCAGGGAAGGTAGCCTATTTTGGCTCTTCCCATAAGTAAAATAAGACACAATATATTTAGTCTGTTAAATATCAGGGTTTGGGCTCAGTTGGACTTGCTCTATAATTTTGCCGCTAAATGATAAAGGAGGAAGCTAGATGAAGGAAGGCAAATCCCTTCTCATTTTGTAAGGATGGAATTAGACTTTGTCTTGGCAAGAAGTGGACTAGCTCTGCAAAAATTATAGCATCTAGTTGAAATTGCCCTGCATTATCACAAAGCAGTTTTGTCAAAATGCTACACAGTCATGCATAGGATAAGTTTTCTCTATTGGGAGAAAAAAAAACTTGCACTTGAGCCTTCTGATAATTGAACTGTGGGTTTATGATGCCTCTCAGTTGTAATCTAAACAAAATAGCATCCTTCCAAGAGTGGATTTCATTCCAGGAGGATGTCAAAGCATGTTATTAGTTGTCAGTATTTTCATTAGTATTGCTTATCTGTATTTGCTACCCCAAGTCTTCCTGTGAGTTAAAAAATGTTTTAAGGCCAATTCCGTTTGAATGTGGTTGTTGACTAAATCTTCACTATTATGCCAACCACCCTAAAGTTCTCCTACAGCCAACTCTTTTACTTGTCAAAACATTATGACCTTTTCAATTGCTTTAGTCAGAAGAGCACAGATGCTCTCTGGGTAGATGACAGAATATTATTCTCCTTTGGAAATCTTTTCCACTTTAAGGATGGATATAATCATCCTTCTCCCAAGAGTCCGTAGAGTCAAACTGTTCACATTCCTAAGGACTACAGAAAGAGAAATCAGAAACACACAGATGTGTGTGACCACGTTGAAAATATTGCTTGTGGAAGGTGTGTGACAGCTTTGAAGGGAAAGATATCCTGGCAGTTGGGAGGCAAAGAATACCACAAAGTCACACTTTACAACAAACCCCATCCAAGAGACTTATGGGGAAAGACACAAGAGGGTGACTGCCTCTGCTCAGGAGAGAAATGAACTGAACAGGACGCTTATACAGGGTTTGTTTTGGGGGAGGGGGAGGGATGGGGGAGGGTATGGAGCTTTCCAGGGTGATCTAGGATTGGTAGGATTCTGTGCCTTGATCTTGGGTTTTTGGGTTTTGTTTGTTTGTTTGTTTGTTTGTTTTGTGTGTTTCGTTTGTTTTGTGTGTTTCTTTTGTTTGGGGGGATTTGGGGGGGATTTTGTATTTTGTTTTGTTGTTTGGTGGTGGTGGTGGTGGTGGTTGTTTCAGAGTGTAGCCACCTGTGTCTTGAGAGGCTGGAAATAGAAAAGGTAGTCTCAGGGGAGGGCCTGAGAAGCAATGATATCGAAGCTCAGTGGTTAGACAGTAGTCAGACATTCCTGTGAACACCAGCAAATTGAAGATATTCCTGAGCAAACTATCCAGTTTTCTATACAAGATAGGAAAATCTGCATATAAAGAGAAAGTAAGAACTTTGAGGGGAAAAGAGCTTGGAGACACACAGAGACACCACGTTAGCATGTGCCAGGCTCTGGGATCAATTCTGATCCTTAGTACTGAAAATATAGAGAAAATTAAAACAACACAGTGTCTGAACATCATCTATTCAGAGACCTAAAGTATACAACTGGGCAGGAAACTGTTTAGAACCACAAGATATACAGCATAATGTGTGGCAGAGTGAATAGATAGAAATCCACCTTCACCTCACACTGTTGATTTTCTAGAATACCAAACACAGAATTGGGAATCTAAAAGCAGTCAGAAGGAATGGACCGTATCTGTAAAGCACGCTAACTTAACCAAAATTGATAATCAATAGGAAAGGCACTGAAACTCATCATACTGTGGAATGAGCACTTTAACAGTCATTAATACTCTTGGCAGCTAGAGTTATCTTTCAAAATGATGGTGAAATAAAGGCTTTGATAATCAAACACTGAATAGACTTAGCACCAGTAGACCTTCAGAAATGAGATTTAAAACACATACCTTGGGCAGAATGGGAATCATTCTAGAAGGAGAATCCAAGATGTTAACATTAAGCATGATACAAGCACAGATGAACATCGTGGCTTTATGTGTTTATGTCTTCAAGCAAAAGGCCTAGGAATATTACCAGAAATGCAGTGCTTCAGTTTTCTTCACAATTACCACCACGTAGAACTCAGTCAAAGATGTGCAAGGGAACATTTTCTGTTAGTACAGAGGGCTTCCTTTGAGCTTCTTGATGACAAGCTCCATGGATGTGTGATCCTAAAGCATACTTTTAAAAACAAATATGTATGTTATAAAATGTAATATATAACTCATAAGTTATATTAATATGTATAAGTGCAAAGTCTTAATGAAAAGAGCATTACCATGAATATATCCTCTATCCCCCAAGGTAACCCTTTCCAAGTACTTTGTATTTGTGTCTTAATTAGATTCATCTTATTTCTT
The DNA here is from genome assembly GCF_000001635.26 of Mus musculus. Taxonomy (NCBI): domain Eukaryota; kingdom Metazoa; phylum Chordata; class Mammalia; order Rodentia; family Muridae; genus Mus; species Mus musculus. The sequence continues at coordinate 105,207,955 of NC_000076.6, read as the reverse complement.
CCTTTTCTATAGTTAGTAACTACTGTTTGAATCATTGCGCTAAATATTGTATCATATTCTTTACTGAATATAATATCACTGGCTCCCAAGTTAAATATATAATTATTTTTAGTTGATTTATAAATGTATTTTTTTAATTTATTACGTGCTGTTGAATGGACAAGAAGTAGAAATGTAATTCGTGTTATTTTAAGTCAGCTGCTGTATTACAAAGAAAGTTAATGGTATAAAACAGGGACCAAAAGACTGCTAGAGCTATCCAAAAATAACACTAGGAAGTGCATTTATCTGCTGTCCTCATCAACTCGCGGCAGCTGGAGTTGCTTGTATGTAACCTGCAGGAGGTCATACCAGCCAACATCCTAACATGGGAAGGTAAGGGATCCATCATCTTCCAGCCCTGAGGTGCAGTGGGCAGCTAATGGAGCTGGGGAAGGGAAGAGTCAGTTTTCTTTAAAGGAATGACTTCTGGTAGCTTGACCATGCTCCACTGGGTGAACTCACCCCTCTGAGTATAATTGAAAGGATAAACTGGAGTCAAGATGTTCTTTTTTTTTTTTTTTTAAGTCCAAAAAGGAGGACATCAAGTTGGGAGAGAGTGACATAGGGATATATCTGAGAGGAGTTAGGGGAAGAGAAGAGTCCAAATATGATCAAATATATTAAATACAACTTATATATCTAAAAGTAAAGATATACATTCATCAGTATATAGAAACATTTTAGAACATATTTTAGATATCACAGTATCCTTCAAGGTGCAGATGGTCAAGGCATAAGTATCAGCTCTTTGGTGCTTAAAGTACGGTATCAATAAGTGACCATTACTCTTAGGAAATTAACTTTTTATCAAAATGAATCAAGCCGTTTATTAATGAAATCGATGCATATTTCTTCCTTTGTATGACCAGGACTCTTCTTCGTCGTGTTCTTTATCTTTCTTACAGAAGTCACCCGAAATGTCCCAGTGTTCTCAGATCACCCCTCATTTTGTGTTGCCCAGGTGACTGTACCTCTCTTCTGCCTGTATTTTTCATCACTGCTGAACACCAGAATATTTTCCAAGCGTTGTTCTTCCCAGTGGTCCATCTTTCCCAGTTACTATTCCCATTCTTACCTATCATCTTCACTTTGGGTACCACCTAACCCAATGCAGACACCTGCAACCAACAGTACCAGGAAATTGCTAGTATTCAGTATGCTTCATCACAACATTCCTTCCAACTCTTCATGCTTACATGATGTTCCATGCTCATTCATTATAATGATACATTACTCGTTACCTCTCCTCTGCTGCCTCTCACATACTCATACATGTTGTTCAAGACATTACCATCTCTGTGTGGTTCATGCCTGCACCTTAAAGCTGAATATAAGTAAATAAAAATATATGTCTTCAAAATCCGTGTCAGTAACCTCACGTGTCTTCTATTCTAGGGAAATCATTCTAGGACAATAGTTCTCAACCTGTGGTTTGGCAGCCCTTGGGGTGGGTGTTAAACAGCCCTTTCACAACAGTCACCTAGGACCATTGATATATATATACAGATATATGCATTATTTGTAACAGTAACAAAATTAAAATTATGAAACATCAACAAATAATTTTATGATTGGGGGTTCACCCCAACACAAGGAACTGTATTAAAGAGTTGCAGCATTAGGAAGGTTGGGAACCACTGTTCTAGAGTTTGCTAGTGTTTTCTCATAATTTCTCAGATAACTGTTTACACCTTATTCTCATGACTAAAAGTCCCAGAGTCACTACTGATTCCATCAGGGTCCTACTAGAGGCTACTACTATATTTTCTCTAGAGTATAAATTTTGAAGATATCAGAGAGCTTCCTTAAACTTCTGTCCCCACATCTAACATTTATGGTCATCTGTACCCTTAAGGCTATTTTCCCCCTCCTATTACTGAGAAAGTGTTCATGCTCTTAATTCAAATGAAACTCTTCACTAATAGATACCTCTGCTCTGGATGGTAATGGACAGCATCCCCAAAGCCTCCCCACTCTTATTCTGTCTCCCCTATTATAACAATTTATCCATTACCATTAAAGAATATTCTCCCTACAAATTTGTAAAAATGGTAAGAAAAGCTCTTAACCCCTTTTCCTTAGCTATCCTCCACACTATTTCTCACCTCTACTTTAAAACAGAACTTTACATTTTCCTTTGAACCTACTCCATCACATATTTGCACCAATCAGCCATGCGTGTGTTCTCAGTTTTGAGTTCTTTGTTGTCCTATGGGAAAGCACTTGAAGGATAGTCACTCCTGCCTCCTGGAAACCTATTCCAATATTTCCAGTGGATTCTGACTCAGGCCCCTCTTGCCTTCAGCCTGCTGGTAGTTCTTTCCTATGTATGGATGTGCTGTTCATGTTCCTTGTGGACTCTTCTTTTGAATCTTGGGAGAGGGGCGGCAGAGGCGGGGGGATCAAAATTAAATCAGACAAGATTTACAGAGTAATTTACTGTCTTCCCTCTAATGCTTTCCTTAAACACAAATCCTGATTCACTTTTAATCTAAGTATGTATTACAGTATTGATGGAGCTCACACATATTACTTGTGTATTCAATAGAATGTAAGCTCTATCAGACCTGATATATGGACTGTTATCTGTATTGTTTGGGCTTCGTCATATAGAAGCTTCTCATTAATTAGGTAGGCTACACTGACCTGGAACTCACAGAGACCCACTTTTCTGCCTCTTCGAGGTTAAAAGCATGCAGCACCACACCCAACAAGAAACTCATATTTTTAAAACTCATAATCAGAGAACTGCAGGACATAGTTGATTTTAGCGATGTTTAGACTGAAATTGTACTTTTTCTTAAATTTTTCATCTGTATAAAATTTCTTTTTTTCTTTCTAGTTCTTATGTATGCAGTAAGAAATGCCAGAGTGCCTTGTTTCTGTTTCTTGAGATGTCCGTGGTACCTGTTCCCCTGTGAACAAACTTTGGAGCAGAGATGACCTGCACCCACCCCACACCCTGACTCCCTGCTGGGATTCACTTGTGTAATAGATCAGGCACACAGCATTAATTTTCTAAGAATGCTTCTTTTATAATTATCATTTAATTTTTCTCTTGGGCGAACCAAGAAGTTATCAAAGTTTTTAAACTTACATTTTTGACTAAATTAAAGTATCAAATTACAGGCATTAGAGCATAGCTTAACTTTTATGAGTCATTTCAAGACACTGGAATTGGATTTAAATATTATGTAGAATGGACATTAACCATTTATGACATATATGTCTTACAATTTAATTAGTGGAGTATTCATAAGGTACTTCATTTCTACTAATATACAGTAGGAAGGAAGAATCGTGCCTCTGTTTCTCACATAAAAGAACTAGAAAGATATGCCTTCTTATAATTCTAAAGAAGTGCATTTTGTCTTGGCTGTTCAGGTGTGAATCACAGGTACCAGTGATAAGTAGCCTAGTCAAATATCAGATCTCACGTTGTTACACTGTGCATACAAATTACTTCTTTCAGAGGATGGCAATGTATTGCATGCAATGGATTTGATATACACTTTTGTAACTCTTAAGGCTCCCTAACTTGGTATAGAATCATAAGGAAGTCAGGGTTGGCATAGAAAAAATTCTAATAGAGTCTGAATTGATTTACTTGTCTCGGCATTTCTCTCCAACTTTCATTTTGGTTGTAATTTGAGAGACTGATGAGAAAAATATCCATTTGATGTGTTTGAGGCTAGCCGTGTTAGGACTTGGGGCATGTGTGATTATTCCTTGCTTGTCCGTTTCCTTTCTTGTATTGGTGTTCAGCACCAAGGAAGGGAAAACTAAAGGAAAGAGTCGTGGGGTTTTAAAAATAAGGAAGCGATGAGACATTGATAGATGGACCATGTATAAGCATTGCAAAATCTGTATTATATAAGAACATAAAAGGAAAATACGTCATCAGGTCAGTTATTAAGATCGTATAGCTGTAAAAGCCAATGCTGGCTGGACATGCCTTATTTAGAAGATGATTAATGACATCGTTGGTTAGAGCCATTCCAGATACTGACTTTGCACAGGCTGGAGAGCTCCTTAGGTGGCGCTTGAGTCTGTACCACATGTCAGAGGAAGTCTGCCACTCAGCACCCCTTGGTTTGCCGTGAGTGCTGACCCACGGGCTACAGTTATTTATTTTACGTTTGCAGCAGCTGTGATACTTTTGCAAGTGCCATGGCTCAGCTTGTAGCATGGCAACGTCACCTTGATGAGTGTATCCTGGTGGAATTGTTTCTGAAATGATGTATAAACACCTCGCATCACCATTTTTTTCCAGAAGATATTAACAAAGACCCCCCCCCCTTTAGACCCCACCCTAAAGAGAATAGTGTGCATCGGTCAATGTCCACATTTTACTTTTAACCCCTGGAGGATGTATAGTTTTTGGAGGAACTGCTTTACTCCTGTTTGTTTATGTTTGATGTAGTCATGCTTGCTTAGAGCATGAGAAATACTTTCTACTTGCTGTGTGCACAAAAGCTGTGGTTGGCTTGCTCAAGAAAGTGCATGTGTGTGTGTGTGTGTGTGTGTGTGTGTGTGTGTCTTCCACCTGCTGCCTTCTTATGTCATGTTGAAATGTGATTATTCTGACTGAACCTCATCTCTAATTAATCCTTTGTTTTCACATCCTGTCTGCTCTGTAACAGAGAACAAAAGTGATGTAGCCTAGGTGTGATGAATTGAATATCTGATCAACTCCCAGATACATAGACTAAAACCCTTCTCCTAAAGTAATTGGAGGTGGAGGCTCTGAGAGAATCGATTGGGCTTGATTGATTAGGCCTTGAGAGTAGAATCCTTAGGATGGGACTGAAGCTCTTCTAAAACAGTATGTGTACACACTGAGGAAGGCCATGAGATTGCCGGTCGGGGAATGAGACCCTCACTGATTATCGGTTGCCACACTTCTAGAGTCTGATTACTGAATGGGAGAAATACATTGGGCCAGTACATTAATGGAGACTCCATGATCGCAGTTTAGTGAAGGTTAGAAGGTTATTAGGCTAATCATTTTAATCTGCTGCTTGGAAATCATTGACCTGCTCCTTTCCATAGTTATAAGCAGGGAATATTAACAGTAAGTCTTATTCAGGAACAAGTCTGTCTTTTCTGCATTACATAAATCATCACTGCTCAGATAACTCCCGTAGTATCAACGAATTGAAAGTATAAAAGTGAACTAGAGAAGGCCTCTACATTAGTTGAAGTAATTTCCCATATTTGATTATTTTGCATCTTTCAATTCATGCTCCTGTGTATCTTTGGTTATGTCAGTGTGATATTTCTGAACCATATGATAAACATATACTCCCTGATTTCTTGTGTGTGTAACGAAGATAAATTTTCATTAATAATATTAAAAAAAAACCTCCATGAAAGTGAGATTCTACTCCTGCCAATCATGATAATGGAGTTCCTAAATATTTTAGGTACTAGTATTCATTTCCAACATATTTCTGACATATGACTTAATGACGTGGCAGTGACTAGTTCCAACTTCTCAGAATACATAGCCCTTTATCACATATATTCAAATTTATGCTTGAACAACCTGGTCAGCTGGAATCCATTCACGTGACTATGATTGAGAATGTCATCACATGTTCCTTCTTCATATTCATGCTAGAGCTATTAAGTGCAGTATAGAGTTAACTATATTGCTTGAAATGATAAGCAAAGCAATTGTCTCAAAGATGGTATGGAATCTTGTGGCACCTCTCTAAGGTAAATGGGGGCAGGCAGAGCTTGGCTTTCTGTTTGTTTCATTATGACATCCAGACAATGCTTGTCTGCCCTGACTATTCTCATGGTGAAGAGCAAAAGTCTGATAGTTTTGCTTCACAGAATAAGCATTATGTTTTTGTTTTGTTTTGTTTTGTTTTTTACTGCAAATCAAAACTGAGCAGTGTGCTGGTTACATTTTACAAATGCCACTTAGGTAGCCTGGGACCCGGGCTTTCCACTTGTGAGCTGGGAAAGACTTCCCTATAAAATGGAGAGCATTTAGGAAACGCAACTTTGAAGTAGCACCTTTTCAGTGAAAAGTAACTTTCTGAGATCAGGTTCTTAATTTAAGGGATGCATTTTGAAGTCTGTTCGAGATAACTATCACCTTGGAGATGGTCCCATTACAATGACTGTCTCCTCACCCGCCACGCCACAGCTGCCGACATGTCGACTGCCAGGGAAATGAATAGCGCTCCACATTGTGGCAATCACTCCGGCCATAAAAGTTAAATGAACATGCCTGGTATGCCCCGTGGGACTTGGCAGATGTAGGAAGCAAGGATTGAGTACACAGGATAAAATGTGTCACTGACAGATTGAAACTACTCCCTTAATGCAATACCATGTCTTCCTTGTTACCCGCCTGTATTTCGTTTTATTCAAAAGCTATTTCACAAATCCAAACACTACATCTACACTGAGGATCACTCATATCATCTGTCAGGAGCTGCCTTCCCGTTGCTGGATTTCACTGCTGTTATGGGTTTTTTTTGTTCCATCTATGATTTCATAAATCTTACTTTGTAGTGACGCTTTAGTCAAAATTTGACTTCAGAGAACTGTTCTCTTAGCATGGAGAGCACTACGTTGCTTATGAATTTTCATTTCACCGCGCTTTTCTGTGAAGAGCCCTCTTCCGTGCACTGCATTAATAGTATATTGTTAAGTATGGGTTTCCCCCTGAAGATGGTTGGGTCACAGAAGGGTTAACATCATGGCTGTCACTATCATCAGCTTAATCTTCAAAGTAATTGAAATCCAGACCCTTATATATTAGGATTACTGTCCATTACCTTCAGCTCTGCTCTCAGCAGTCTGCCAAAAATGCTTTTAAATTTTTTTTTAAAAAAGGAGATTTCAATGCCACCTATTAATTACTAAAATTTATGCACACTCTGATTTTGGATATATAAAGTCTTGCAGCAACCAGTTAGTGTATCTTGTCTCATAGCCTTCTACCCAGATATAAAAGCTTTCTCTCCACTTCCCTCACCGATCTTACTGTGTTCCACTTAGACACATCTTTCTATACCTTCCAAGGGATGCATTTGTCATCATGAGCAGGCCTAAACACTGAGGACAGTGAATCCTTCCCATGTGATCCCTGTTAGCACTTACTTTAATGCATAGAGGGCAGTTTTATCTACCGCCTAAGTTTGAGGGATAACATTGAGATTATATATACATATATATATACATATATATATGTATATATACATATATACATATATATCTTCCTACATGCTTGAGGTAAATAGCAGGATACACTAAAATGAACAAATTCCACATCTATTTTAAAATAAAAGCTTTTTGCCTGTTACTTATCTAGTGTGTAGCTGAGTACATGACCTATAGGTGCACAATAAATGCATTTCAAATTAAACTGACCCAGGTTTAGAATTGACCATTGCTTAGCCAGTTTCTTCAGCTGGCCCATACAGAATTTCAGCAAGCATTCATTGAGTGTTTCCTTCGTATGCCAGCGTCTACCTCGAGCAGTTTAAAGACAATTGAAATCAACTCAATGAGGTTTTCACCCTCCAGTGAAGAAGACAGACGTGTGTAACAAGCAGCTATGATTCATTGTGGTAAATGTTGCAGTTAATGTATGCAGGCAGTGCCATGGGAACACTGGAAGTCAGCAGTGAATAGAGATGGCTGTCCACTCTGGCTTTGTATTGTTTGCTTTAGTGAATAGTTTGTCTGAGAGAAAGGAAGAAGGGCATTGTTAGAAGAGTCCTTTATGGGAGGAATAGATGTTTTAAGGAGCACATGACAGAAACAGATGTCTAGGAAGTCCAGACAGAACAGGGAATATTCATTTTGAATGCCAGATTTTAAAAGACTGCTTATAACCAAGGCCGAAGGTTCTGGATACTTTCTTTTAGGCACCGCTTGAAATCTCCAAAAACACCATTCCCCACCCCTTTTATTAAAAGTGTGAATATTTAAGTGGGAGACATGCAGGAGTAGAGAGGACACTGAAGGTGAGAGAAGCACGGGAGGCTGTTGTTTAGAAAATGGACAGGATGCCAGCAGAAATTTAAGTACTTCAGAGGGGGAAAGAGCAAGATTATCCTCCTAAACCTCAATTATTTTTTCTTGTTATCTTTTAATGGATCTGAAAGGGGAGACATCAAGCAAGGCATCTGGACAAAGGCTATACGTAAAGTTTATCCTGCGGGCTGGCTGATTAGCAGATAGCATTGCTCTCCTGCTACAGTGACCTTGGATTACATGATCATACGGCTCTGATCGCTCAAGCATCCCACACATGGAAGGTGAACCTGTTTCAAGGAGGCTCCATTTTGTTTATGACAGATAATTCTTAACTTTTATATATATATATATATTTTTTTTTTTTGATTTCTGAGACAGGAACTCATTCTGTAGCTCAGGCTAACTTCAAATGTATTTACCTCACTCCGCCAAATGCTGTGTATATAGACTTCAGCCATCACTCCTGGACACACGTTTCTGTTGAGAAACACTACTAGTGGGACATGACAGTGTACAATTGTAATCTCAGCATTTGAAGGGCAGAAGCAAGAGATATGTGGTTTCAGCACCAGCCATCGCTACATAAGGAGTTCTAGGATGGTTTGGAACCTGCACAACACTGACTTAAAAAAAAAATCTTGATTCCTACGTAACATTTTGCAAAGGTGTGTAGTGTCATTCATCCCTCCCTGTATCTTCTCCTCTACTTTGTTTTCCCACAAGACCCAGTTTAACCCTTCCTAATCTATTATTTCCATTTAATCCTATAAGTGTTTGCTCTCTCTCTCTCTCTCTCTCTCTCTCTCTCTCTCTCTCTCTCTCTCTCTCTCTCTCTCTCTCTCTCTTGCACTCTACTCCACTCCATGACTCCTTACTACTTTCTCCATCTCCCTGGGTATTATTCCAAATAAAACATACACATCTGTAGATTCAACGCTAATAATATCCTCAGATGAGAGAAAACATGAAGTGTTTGTCTTACTGGGTCTAGGTTACCTCACCCAGAATGATGTGTTCCAGCCTCATCCATTTACCTGTGAATTTTATAAATTCCTTGAAGAGCTGGATAATAAAATCCCATTGTAGGAAGCATACTACATTTTCATTGTCTGTTGTTTGATGGAAAGCTGGGTTGTTTTCATTTCATAGCTTATTGTAAATAGAGCAGAAATGACCCTGGATAACAAAGTATCTCCATGGTAGCACATAGAGTTCTTTGGGTATATTACCAAAGATGGTATATTGCCAATGATATTGGTTACCTTCCAAAACTAGACAGAAGACCCTATGCTGAATATGTTACATATCATTGTCACGAAATATGGAGAGATTCAGCTGGTACTCACTGGAAAGCTTCATCCATACTAGCTAGCTTTGATGGGTCAGGAATGTGCTTGCATGTGATCAGTCTTCTCCAGCCACAAACTCTGAGAACTACAATAATTGTTTTTGTTAAAGTTGTATTAGTTGTTATTGTAGCCATTGTAGTTGCCTGAAAAAATAGGCCTACTTGTGCAATAGTGACATAAACAACATGGGAATAACCCACCACTTTCTGACGCAATTTTGAGCTCACTCCACAAAATGAAACATATACCTGGCATCTTTGTTGAGTCATGAACTATATCTAGACAGGTCATAGACCCTACAGTAGAGTATGCCTTTAGTTTCCTAATTGTAAGCACTATTAAATCAACTCCTAATGATTATTTGTACCCCAAAAATACACATATTTCATGCCTTCACAAAAAAACACAATACAACAAAACAAAAAACAAACTATTTGGAGTATCATGGTGATTCCCACAGATTCCCACAATGAATCAAGATGCAGAGTATAAGAGACTGTGAACTGCTCAATGCTTAATGAAATATCTGTTACAACTCATCCCAAGGCTCAAAAGTCATTACAGAATATGTGATAAAAAGACGATAAAATCCAGAGGTGGGTGATTACAATGAAATATTGGTTTTCAGATATATTAGTGCAGTTTCACATGTGGGCTTACACTCACAGCAGTTGTGATAACATTTATAATAAGACCTGTGAGGGTTCAAACTAGGCATGAATCCCAGCACAGATAGTGGAAGTCAGCACAAAGTTCTTCCTCTAGCTAAGGAAGTATTGACAATTGATACAATTGATAGCTTTTGAGAGAGGAAGATCCAGGGTTTTTTGTTTGTTTGGTTGGTTGTTTTTGTTTGTTTGTTTTTTTAAGTATAACTCCTTTCTTTTAAGTTTTAACTCTTTTTTTTAATTAGATGTTTTCTTCATTTACATTTCAAGTGCTATCCCCTTTCCTAGTTTCCTCTCTGAGAATCCCTGTACCTTCCCTCCTCCCCCTGCTCTCCAACCCACCTACTCCCACTTCCTGGCCCTGGCATTTCCCTGGACTGGGGCACAGAATCTTCAAAAGACCAAGGGCCTCTCCTCCCATTGATGGCCGACTAGGCCATCCTCTGCTACATATATAGCTAGAGACAGGAGCTCTGGGGGTACTAGTTAGTTCATATTGTTGTTCCCCCTATAGGAACAACTTCAGCTCCTTCAATACTTTCTCTAGCTCCTTAATTGGGGATAGATCACACTTCCAGAGAAGGCCACACATCCAAGATTATATGGGAAGCACAAATTGGAGTCAACAAATTAAAATAAAGAAAGAATAGAAAGTTGTGTAGGTCTGAAAAAGGAGAAGGGTCTGGAAGGAGTTAAGAAAGGGGGATATAAATATAATCAAAACACTTTGTACATAAATTTCAAAGAAGAAATTTTAAAATGAGGTAAAAATGATGGCATGAGAGAAGAAAATTGGTAGCGGAAGAAGAGGCAGAAATGCAGAGTGGTCAGAAAAGTCTAGTTTTTAGGCTTGGGAACCATCAGAGAACCCTTGATTCCTCCTCCTATGTACTTAAGTACCTCAGATTCAATTGTTTGGTTTTTGTAACTTAACCTTAAAAATCTCTCTTAAATCTTTTCTGTTTAGGCTGAGTCTTAGATTTGTGAGGGCCCATGTTCTTACTTTTCAGATATTTCCATGTGCCTGAAAACTCTCAACAAACTCACTTTATCTACAGATAGATCTGAATATATATGTTACTGAAGGTACATTGTAAAAAGATCATAAATGAAAATGTTACTTCTCCAGTAATCAGTGAAATTAAGCACAGACTAAGCTATAACAGTCAGCTTATTATAAATAAGTTAGAACGTGCTGACTATTATTAAGGCTATGGTATATGGACTGACTATAATATGTTGATGACATCCTAAGATCTGGCAAAGCCAGTGCTCCTCTGTGATGCAGCAACTCCACTCCTAGAGGCCATTCCATAACTATGTGTGTAGAGATACACAGGACAGCAACAAGTGGTCGTATTTAAAAGAGTTCTGATTCCTGCCAGGAAGAAATTGAAGTAATGCAGAGCAGTACAAGTGAGGAGACAACCTCAGATGCTAACCAATCAAAACGATATACGGATGGGCAAAACTGGCAAGCTTCAGGTACACGCATGGCAAAATGGCATTTCATGTTGGATGATGAGTGGCTGGGCTATACAACATACAAAAGGTTTGCATTTACTTTGCATGCACACACAGAAATGGATACAATGTGCCCTTGGATGAGAACTGTCCATTTCAAGATAGTGCTTCTGTTTTGAAGGTGTTCAAGAATAAAGCACTGATGTAGCCAGGGCCTTCAGTTGTGTTAAGAAGGTTCCATTAATTAGATGTGGGTTCATGGTATTTTTCTGCCACTCACTATCTGGTCAGTTAGCTATTTTTTTAATGTCAGAGTAATTGTATAATGTAGAAGTTTTCTTAAGGGATTAAGAATTAAAAACATGAAAGAGAAAAAAAAAATATAGGTGTAAGGGTCTCCCTTGTTTCTCTGGCCTTTTTTTTTTTTTTTTTTTTTTTTGGAGTTGTTGCTAGCATCAAACTCAAAGCTGCACATAGGCTAGGCAAACAAGTCTATTGTTGACCTACACCACCAACTTCCCAGGGAAAAGATTTAAGAAATATTTTTAAAGGTCCATTTACACAAACTTAACAATTAGATATGATGTGTTTGAATATATAGGAGGCAGGGATCAAAGCTGCTATATCTAGGATTGTGGTTTGGGGTTAGACTGTTATGCACACCAGTTGGGCAAAACAGGACTAACAATAACTGCAAGACTGAAGATTATAGTATATCTGGTATTATTTCAGTTCACATTATGCTTTTCTGTAAGATGTATATTAAAATCACTAGTATGTTCTTTCCAATATTGTTTCTTAAACTGTTTATGCCAGTAATTTTTTAACATAATGGCACAGTCATTTTTCATGTTAATTTTGATGAGTAAGCAATTTCAGCCAAATACATTTGAATGGCACCACGTAGCCCTCATTCAGTTATTTGATAACTTTTTTTCTTTTTTCTTTTTTCTTTTTAATAAGATATTTCTTCATTTACATTTCAAGTGCTATCCCCTTTCTTGGTTTCCTCTCTGAAAGTCCCCTATACTCCCCCCTCCCCGCCCTGCTCCCCACCCACCCACTCCCACTTCCTGGCCCTGGCATTCCCCTGTACTGGGGCATATAATCTTTGCAAACCAAGGGCCTCTCCTCCCATTGATGGCCGACTAGGCCATCCTCTGCTACATATGCAGCTAGAGACACAAGCTCTGGGAGCTACTGGTTAGTTCATATTGTTGTTCCACCTATAGGGTTGCAGATCTTTTCAGCTCCTTGGGTACTTTCTCTAGCTCCTTCATTAGGGGCCCTGTGTTCCATCCAATAGCTGACTCTGAGCATCCACTTCTGTGTTTGCCAGGCACTGGCATAGCCTCACAAGAGGTAACTATTTTTAAAAATGGTGAGTATCCACTAATAATCTTTAACTATGTAAATTTATTCATTTGAAAATTATATTCAGAAGGAAAGTTGAAGGTGAGGCTCTTGGAAACATTCCTCTGGTACACGGTATATGAGTTAGGAGGAGACCGTTCGCCTGGCAGGCTTTCTCTTTCAAATGGTATCTGGTTCCCACAACAGTAAATATCCCACTCTATAAATAGTTTCAGCAACATGAGCAGATTCTTTGGAAAGGAATCAATAAAACAGATTGGAAATAAAGGCATTTATTAGGTAGAAATATCGGTTACTATATTCTATTTTCATCTTCCCATAGTTGCTTCAGTACGAGAGGAGTAGCCACAGGGTCTAATGGAATATATACCACGTAGTGTTTTTCTTCCTCTGGAACTTCCAAGGACTCTCCAGACTTCTATATTTTAGCCCTGTCCCCAAAAGAATCCAAAAATTCCCAAGTCTGTATCCATTCACAAACCACTATTTTTCCTTTAGAAGTTTCTTTCCAACATTATGGGATGTGACAGAAAAAGTCAACTCATGTTCCCAAAGAACGTTTAAGTTTTTGAGCTTGGACTCCACGAAGACCTCCACAATCTTGCTGCCATTGCTCTAACCTACCCCAGTAGATATCCATCATTTTAATTTCCTCCTCCAACATAAGAGAATCAAGCCAAAGACCACAGTAAAATAACAAGGCACAACTCTCCAGAGACTTGAGAAAGACGTCACATGCTGCCTCCACATGGCTGCTAGTTATCCCAATTGATGTAACACATCTGTCATCTTCAAGGAAACAATCGATGTCTGGTCCACTGTTATAGCCTGCAAAGAAGGAGGTGGTCTCATTTTGTTGGTATTTAACCAGGAGCCCTGTGTTACAGGGCTGTAAGCTGCTGCCTGCCATGGATAACACATTGAAATTTTCATCGGCTGTCTTCAATAAAGACCATGTGTGTATGAGGGAAGACACTGGTGCTTGTCTTTATGTGTCTCATCCCAACCCATGGGTTGCAGATGGCAGAGAGCAAAGCCACCAGTACATAATAGGACAGACTTCCACCCTAAATTCTTGCATCCACTTCCATAGCTAAAGAGCCTTGCAGGCTGTTTAGACACCCATCACACGCTGTCTCCACAGCCTTTTTTTCTGTCTCCTAGCATTTAATCATTTACAGCTCTGTTAATAAAATTTCATCTGGACACTTACTGTCTTAAGTAATTATATGACCAAAAGGAGAGTTCTACTTTACAAGAGGATAGATAATATGATCTGACACAGTCTGTTCTACAGGCTCTACCTAGTCTAAGCAATTTCTTTGTAAAAGCTGTAAGATGATAGCATCTTTGATCTAGAAGCGACCTTGACAACAGCCCTTCTAGTATTTTTGTGGGAATAAAAAGAACCTGAGGACCTAGTTAACATTCACATTCTGACTCCATGAGTGGGGCCTGAAATTCTCCTCTCCTGCCCTGCATTGAGGTGCTGCCAGGAGTATTTTTTGAACTTAGATGTGTGGCTAGAAGGCCAGAAGTTCTCAGGACAGTGGCCATATATTAATCCTCACAGCCACTGCTCTGGTAGGTGTACGTGACAGGCTTTGGAAAATAAACCATGTCTGTTAATATATGGTTTTTTTAACAAAGACTTAAACATTTATTTATGTGCAAGTCAGTGTTGATGCTTTGAAAGCGGGTACTTAAGGTGCCAATATCCATTACTTCAGTGACGTTTTAGCAGAACCCTTTGTACATTTCATTGTTTGCCATTATCTCAGAGAAGCTATAGGGTGTTGGAAGCAGTATACTATACAGATTTTTAAATTTCTAAAGTAATTTCCCTAATAGAAATGGTATTTGCATTCATTACAAAATGTTATAATGATAAATAAATATGTAACCACTTAAAGTATCGATGTTCTTAAATATGCATATACCTAGTTTTACACATTTTTTATTCTTTACGGAAAACAGTTAACAAATAGGAATGAATTTCCTTGAGGTCAAATTTGTGACAAAATTATAACCAGCATCTAGAAATCATCCACAAACAAATGTAACTTCCTTTGTATGTTTTCTTACAATAATACTAAATACTAATATTTTATTTAGCAACTGGTGATAGGAAGGACAGAAAAGCCTTGGGCTCTAGTTTAGAGAAACAATAATACAGTAATGTGTGTAACTTGGTTGATGTCCTTCCCCACCCAGTTTTTATTTCTGCCCGTGAGAGGAACAACCTGGAAAAGATTAGAAAGTTAGCACAGGCCCAAGCAGTCCAGAAGGCCTGGTGCATGTTGTTGAACACACTTGGAAGGAGATTTTGGTTCGCAGTTTTGAAGTGATAAGGCAAAGTAGGGAGAGAAAGGGAAAAGGCAATATGATTTCATTCTCAGAAAATCTTTTTAGTAACTAGATGAAGCAAATTCTTCTGTCATCAAACTTGGACAAGGAATTGCAATCCCAAGACAACACCCAACCTGCCCAGATATACATTTCTTCTTTGTGGTACTGCTGCCATGTGAACCTAGGCCATTTGAATGCTTAATCTGTGAGTGTCTTGATAAGCTTTGTCTATTGCAGTTTGATGCATATACACTATAGGTAGAGGCATATTAGTAACACAGTAATTGAGGAAATAAAGGCTGTCCCACAGAGCCATCTGGTTTCTCTCAGCCCAGTTCCTGGGCTTCTCCTACTTCTGGTTAACAAGGAATGGCTGCCAACAGTGATTCTCCTTCCCATATTTAGCATCTCTAGTAGTTGAGGCTCTGAATACATGTATACCAAAGTTTAGGAGCTGTGTTAGTGACAGTCATGCTAAGAACTGTGATGAGTCATAATTCAGAAATATGTTCAGGCATCAGAGGAGCTCCAGGTAATATTGGTGGTGTGATAGCAGAATTCCTGTAGACGATGATGTAGGCGGTGTTAATTTGGTTTCCAGTGTAGCACTTGACATTGCCATACAATTTAGAGCTGGGTAGATTTGAATTAGTGTTTAAAGTTAGAAACTTACCATCTGTATTTTTTTTCTTCATAAGTATTAAGTCATTCTAGCCAAAAGATTAGTGAAAAGTCAGGCAAAGCTTATATTTGTGATATAATTTGAAGGAAAATAAGAATGTAGAAAAGCTTGAAAAGAATGGCTAGCAGTTTAGAATTTAAGAGAATTTTGATGTGTATTCAGAGATATTCTCTAGCCACTGAACTAAAAATTATGAAAATTACCAAGAAGCATTTAATAGAATAGAAAAAGCTGACCATGGCATTTGCAATGTCTAATTTGTGAAGGTATTCTGCCACATACTTCTCTAGGAACGTTCAGAAATTGGGATACAAGGCTCTTAGGCCATGTCACCAAGGTCAGGATGGTTAAGAACTCAAACCCAGATCTCTTAAGCTTGAAACTTGATCATGCTTTTCCTTTAGTTGGTTTTACATGATTCTACTCTTTGGCTCAGAAGTAATTGTTTTTACAGTAAACAGTAGGATCAATTGAATTCAGCTAAAAAAAATGCATGCATTTTAAAAATACCAAATCATAGAATGGTTTGACATTATCTTTGGTTTCTGTGTAGAGTGAAGGACAATTAATGGCAGATACTGTCTGCAAAAATGAATTCATAATCATAGCATATAAACAATGTTTATCTGATATATGTACTATGCATTTATGTAGCTGCCAAAAAGTTTGCTTCCTATTAACAAGAGCCTTCTAAGGATGGGACACAAACAGGGATGCAGTTTCTCTATTTGTAGAGAGAAAGCAAAATATTTTTCCCATCACAATAGACTTTCATGAACAGGTATCTGAGAATTTGGAGACAAAAATCCTCATAGTAATCTATGGTTACCATAATTTTTTAAAAAATCTTTCTGAATCTTTTACATGACAATTTTATATTTTACTTGCCACAGTGACTAAAATGGTGTATTATTTAGTTTTTCTTTTTTCATTCTTCCTTAAGTATTTTTCAACAAGTAGTATAAAATGGATTTATTGAAGTTACATTTTCCTGTGCCATATGTTTAATCTGGTTTGGTATTGTTTTCCTTGATATATTTATATAAACATTCAGCATTAGGAGAATCTAACCATTTTAAAATTTTAAACCTGTGGGTCTTGTCTTGCCAGGAAATATTTTAGTTTAGGTTTCAGAAAGATGTTAAATTTAAATTTAATTTTTTTTTCAGGGCTTCCATTCTGAAACCATTAGTAAATCCCATAGCCTAATGTTTATACACAGAAAGCCTAGAATATAGCTAAGAAGATAAAACATGGACATAGATAGCTTCACTTTGCACTCAGATTTCTCATTTTTGAAGTACATTTTTGTTCGTTGGCTTTACTCAGATAAACAAGGTTTCCATGCTATAAGTGTTTTCTGTTTTGTTGCATTGGGACTTGAACCTTGAGTTTCAGGCACGGCAGGTACACACTCTGTCACTAAGCTATACTTGTTTCTTCCCAAAAACAGGTTGTCT
This sequence comes from Mus musculus, assembly GCF_000001635.26. Classification (NCBI taxonomy): domain Eukaryota; kingdom Metazoa; phylum Chordata; class Mammalia; order Rodentia; family Muridae; genus Mus; species Mus musculus. Next base: position 105,190,563 of record NC_000076.6, on the reverse strand, counting down.
GGGATATCTAGTCTTCTAATGTATATATGCTTTTCCATTAAAGAAAATTAAAAAAAAAAAAAAACCCAAAAAACATTTCTTAACTGCCTATCCTAATCCTATTTAGAGTACATATCTACTGTTTGAAGATGGGCATACTTCCTGTCTCTATTTCTATAAATTGGTAAATTACTTCTATCAGATGCCTCTAAACATGGGAATCGTGCCTGAGAGGTTGAGGACGTTTGTCCTCCATGAAGGAGCTCTTGAAATGGCCTCTTTATCAATCACTTCCTCTCTCTTCTTCCAGTACCCTGCTGCTCTCATGAACCTAGGGGCCATTCTGCATCTCAATGGGCGACTGCAGAAGGCTGAGGCCAACTACCTGAGGGCCCTGCAACTCAAGCCAGATGATGTCATCACTCAGTCTAATCTCCGCAAGCTGTGGAACATCATGGAAAAGCAAGGTTTGAAGACCTCCAAGACCTGACACAGGAGAACTCCCCTCCTCCTCCTCCGCTTGTCAGAGCTGGCTTCATTAACAGACAGAACTTCCCAGGAGTGCTGTGATAAAAGCTCAAGGGCGACTTCAAGCCCAGGACAAAGGTCACTATGGTTACTGCCACTGCTGGGAGAATCCACTTTGCTATGGGCACAGCCCTTAACACCAAAAAGGGGAACATTGAGACCCTCTGGGAGGGTGTAAACTGTTACCCGTAGACTGTAAACCAGAGCACCTAAGAGGATTTCGGAGAGTTCCTAGAAAGTAGAGGGGTCTCATTTGCAGATGTCCACTTTGGAGGGAGAATTTGAAATTCTATTGTTTCTTAAACACTGTGAGAGGAAGTCAGAGAGCCCATCCAGCCACAGTGAACTCTTAAGGGGGTGATTAACACAAGTGTAAATCCTCAGTGAGCCACCGGTTGTCCTTATGCTGCTGCCTTCCCTCTTTGGGACAGCCTGCTTATTGATTGCTGAAGCTAATCCAACTTTGGTTTTAACAGCGTGTCGGGATCTGTCAGAATCTCCAGTTGTTTCTTGGCTCGTGCACATAAACATTTTATGGTTTGAATGTCCTAGGCTTCCTAAGTGTTTAGCATCATTTTTCTGTCATGTCTCAAAACGAACGTGTGGAGAAGAGCTAACCACTCGTAGAGGTGATACAAGAGGACTTAGAGTGGCCTTGGGTGTGTGTCACAAAGGCATTTTCATTTCGATATTGTCAGTATTGTCTCCCGTGTTGTTTAGTAGATCTCATTGTATTAATTTTTTTGAAATTATCTTCTATGATGTCTATCCATGGTTACTATACATGTTGTTCACTAAGGCTGAAAAAAAAATGGGGATATAAGTGTTCCAGTTCTCATAACTAATCATGACTATATATGACACAGTCCTCGGTGCTTCCTAGCCAGTGGTTGCTATAATAAGCCAATGCAGGGTAAGTACATAAGGATTGTTGCCAACGACTTTGTGTTTTGAAAAGAGCTGATATGAAATACCCATTGTGTCCTCGCATACCTAAACACCAGTGCGGATAAATCCTGGAGGGTTGTCTCATTTTGCTCTTCCTGAAAGATGTCAAAAATAAATTATTTTAAGATGCCATGGAGTAAACATCAGCCTGCATATATCTCCATCGTCTGCCAAATGCTTTTCTCAGTTAAAAGATATTTTCTCATAGAAAACTGAGCGTTTTCTTTCCTCACCTCCTATTAGCTATTTCAGTGATCATTTTATAAGTTAAAAGCTATAAATGAAACAAAGAAAAAAATTTTTTAACATTTTTGCCTTGTACTCAAACTTTACTACTAAAAATTAAATTCCCAGAATACCAGTCTATTAGCAACCTCTTTGTAGAGAAATTAACTATTCTGTACCCAACATATTTATTTATTTATTATCCAGCCATAGCAAAATAACAAAACAAGACAAAAAAGATTTGCTAAAACAGTTATTTGCTTTTTCTCCTTCCCTTCTATACTCCATGTATATATATATATGTATATGGTCAGTGATTCCATTAAAGGGAAGCTGGTCATGAAAAAAATTCTATGTTTTCTCCCTATATTATATATCATGTCATGTATCGAATACAGTGGATAAAGAACTTGAGGTAGTGTTCCAATGACATTAGTTTCTATGAGAGAACAGATGTAGTGAGAGTTTTAATGGGGTTTATGAGAAGGCCCTCTTTAAAGTGTATATTACTCTGTAAACATTTCACTCAAGGGCCAGAAGTTAAAGTATAACTAAATCGCTGTGTTGTCAGAATAATATTTAACATTAACAAGAACAAACCCATGGTCAAACCAAAAAATAGTGGGTTGAAGTATACATTTCATTTTCTAATGCATTGGCAATTCGGATGACAAAGAAATTTAATATAAAGCTGTAGAGATAAATTCAGTGTCTAACCTTTTTTTTTAATTTATTTAAATAGTTGTGGCATTCTAGTCTTTACATTTTATGTCTGTCTTATTACTGTTCCTTCTTTCTAACACTTGTTTTCTGTAGGTTCACTGAATGCACAATAGTCACATTTCACATGACTCAACTCCCAAGTGGTGTTAATCATTGGGCCTGTGTCATAAAATGCATGGATCTTTAATACCTACATGTCGCTGACACTTTTCACTACAGGGCTGGACTTAGTAACTGACCAACTCGGGGGGGGGAGGGGGCGCTGGGGTATTAGAACATGATCAAAATGTCTCTGCTCAGGGATTTATGGTGGATCATTGCAGACAGTGCTAAAAATGTAGAGCACAAGACAAGTTTACTAAATTAAAATTTTATTTTTTGAAAAACTGTTATTTGTATAAATTATCAAGATTTGTAGGCTTTCCTTTTGTAGAAATAATTGTTTGATGTGCCAGAGAATTTCAATTTTGTTTTGAACAATAAAGCATTGATAACAAATATGTTGTGTGGGGCCTTCTTTAGAACTTTTCTAGAACAACAGTGCTTAAACTCTGGCAACATTTTGTTTTGCATTGTATGAGAGTTCACTAGGTTGAGCTGAAACTTGTAGCCCTTCTCTCCCCTCAACCTCTGTCTTAGGGTTTCATTGCTACAAAGAGACACTATGACAACTCTTTGAAAGGAAAATATTTAATTCAGTCTGGTGTACAATTTCAGAGGTTTATCTATTAACATAATGTCTGGGATCATGGCAGTTTCCCAGCAGACATGGTGCTGGTGAAGTAGCTGAGAGTTCTACTGAAGAGTTCTACTTGAACTGAAGGCAGCAAGAGACTGTGTATCATACTGGGTGTATCTTGAGCATAGGAGACCTGAAAGCCTGCTTGTACAATGATACAAGTCCTCCAACAAGACCACACCTCCTAATAGTGCCACTATCTATCAGCTGAGCATTCAAACACAGGATGCTATAGAGTCCCGTATCTATTCAAACAACTACAATGTCCAAAGTGGCTTGCACCACCATGCTTATCTTTTAAAGGTTTTTGTTATATTTTAATTGCATGTATATTAGAGGGGCAATATGCATGTGACTTCAGGTACCTCTAGAGTCTACAGGTATTCTATTGCCTGGAGTTGTATTTAAAGACATTAGCCAACTCACACTACTGCTGAGACCCAAACTCACGTCCTTTGAAAGAGTAGTGTTACTTTTCTTTTGCTTTGATAAAACATTCTGACCACGGCAACTTAAGGAAGAGAGTGTTTATCTTGACTTCTGGTTCCATGGGAATAAACGTCACTGTGGTGAAGGAGATGGCAACAGGCAAGATGTATAATGGCAAGAAGAGGAAGCTTGAGAGTTCCCCTCTTAAACCACAAGCAAGACGCAGGGAGAGAGAGAATGCTAGAAATAGCGAAAGGCTTTGAAACTCCAAAGCCTCCCCCAAGTGATGTCCTTCTTCATCAAGGCTACACCTCCAAAACCAACACAGAGAGCACCATCACTGGGGACTCTGTGCTCAAATGCATAAACCAATGGGGACAATCTCATTTAAACTGTCAAAGGTCCGATGCACTCCTAATTACTGAGCAATCTCTAAGTACTGAGTTTTCATATGGTGCTTGAGTGTAGGAAATTATAGACCTTAGCACAGAGCTACTTGGAGACAGTCTCAATGCTTGAGCTTAGTGACACTGGCCAAGTTGCTTTGACACCTTCCGTTCAGTTTCCTGGTATATAAAACTACAATGCTACAAACCCCTATCATAGCTATCATAAACTTTGGGACTTTAACATGATAAGAGAAAGATTTAAAAGAGTGGAATTTAAGCCTCAAAAACATATGTATATATATATATAATTTTCAGTATTAATAATAATAATAAAGATTACCTATATTACCTAGCTTCCTATGTTCAAAAAAGATGATAACATTTTGTTTTCTTTACTTTCGTTATTGAGGTATGAAGAAAAAAATATCTAAGAACCATTCAAAACACCATGCAATCACCAGCTCATTGTCTTCATTGATCATTGGGTAACAATGGCCCTATTTAAAACACTAGCACTCCAGTTGTGGTCTTTTACAAAAGCATAACCCTATTCTCCTAAGAAATGTACATAACACTCAGGTATCAATGATGAGGGGCTCTGAGGCCCTAGACCAAGTGCCAACATACAGAGAATTCTGGTCCTATTGAATTTGTTATTCTGTCTACAGAATTGTTATATATTAACTATTTCCTGCAACAAAGGAAAAAAATGGTTTTGAAGGCTTTATTGTCTGCTAAGAATCCAACAGATGTATGAAGCATTGTAGTTTTATACACCAGGAAACTGAACGGAAGGTGTCAAGCAACTTGGCCAGTGTCACTAAGCTCAAGCATTGAGACTGTCTCCAAGTAGCTCTGTGCTAAGGTCTATAATTTCCTGCACTCAAGCACCATATGAAAACCCAGTACTTAGGATTTCCAATTGGTATTTTCCTAATTATTTCATCATCTTTCATGAGATTTCTACTCTACCTCTCACACCATGAGTATTAAAAGATGTCATGACAAGAAAACATCTAAAGAACGGGTTATGAGAATTCACTGATCAGTAGCTGGCCTCACTTTCCACCTGATGAGTAGAAGGCTGATGTGTTAAGAGATTTAACTAAGGTCTTAAAACTAGTTGGTAGCTGCATCCAAATGGCTATAAAAACACTCAGTTCCTAAGAGGTCTTGCCAGATGACATAGCTGTGCAGTTGATTGCAAATCAAGGTATCAGTTTAGCTGCACTGTAAAACTACTGAAATCACAGACCATGGTTCTCCCTCCTGGTGTTGTTTCTCCAGCCTAGCACATTGTTGCTTAGGAGAAGCCATAAAATATACCATAAATGAAAATTCCATCTAATTACTCATAAGCTACTTGATATTTTTGAAAGCTCACCTTGTAAAGAGCTCCAATGCAGGCAATAAATGATTCTCCGTTTGTATTTCACCAGCGTGATGACAGCTTTCACATAGTATATGTTTCCAGCGAAAAGAAAGGAAATACATTAAGTCTCGATTATTCTCCCTAACACAAGGGAAGAAAGGGTTTCTGTGGGTAGCTAATGTGTTAGAATAGTGGCGGCTCATTTATATGTACCTTTAGAATATGGTTTTTCACTTAAATACTATAGTAGTATAGTAGTAGGGGGAGTATAGACTTTGCATCTTACCATTTAAAAAAAATGAAGGAAGGAAACTTTGTAGCAACAGAGGTTAAACATGCACGGGATAGATACTTTAAGGAGAGAGAGCTGAATTGCAATGCAACTATGCTAACGTATGCTTATTTTTGCAAGGCAAAAGGAAGCCTGTGTACTGGGACTTTATCTTGCTGTGTCAGTTTGGGTGGTCTTCCTGCAGAATGCAGACGATCTTTGAGCCAGTTTTTCCTCTGTCTGTCCTTTAATCCCATACTGGCCTTAGGTTCTTGTTCCTGGAGGCTTGAGTTATATCCCATCCCTACTCCCACCTCACCCCCACCCCTAAAACACAAGTGGGATTCAAGTTTCGCATGAATTTCCTGAAATTCTTATGAAGATATCTTCTTGGTTTCTGAGATCTCCCACTTCCTACAGATAATTTCTGGGGTTACATGTTATTTAACTTTCTTCTAGAAAAGGTAGAATTTTCATGGGGCAGGAAAATTGCAAGTGGGAAAGTGCCCCCCACCCCCACCCACACACACACAGATGAGCTTACCTTGTAAAGTTCACATATCTTGTTACCTTGTAAAGTTCATATGGATGTTGTCTTAGTTAGTTTTCTATTTCTGTGAAGAGACACCATGATCAAGGCAACCCTTATAAAAGAAAGCATTTAATTGGGGTTCGAGATAAGAGATAAGGTAATACATTTGCTAGCATCTATTCCAATCTAAGAAGGCTAGAAAATATTTAAAATGCAGTTAGTTTTGCAAACATTCCTTGAGATTGCTGAGATTGAGGAGTGTGGATAGGCATTGGCTATGCTTGCATTTCTGACACAGAGCAAGGAGACCACACTGGAAGACTGCACTGGGATGGTTTGGTTATCCTTTACTGCATCATATCTGCATTGCTACTGATGGATAGAAAATGCAGAGCAAAGACATGGGTGAACTACACATTGCCTCTGAGGTTGGAACATTAAACCTGCTTTGAGTCTAGACTAGAATTGGCTCTCTGTTCCCATTAGAAATACATTTGTCTCCTACCTCCTTTGGATTTGACAGGCACATCACTTAGTCAAGACAAAGCTGTCAGCTCCACTTACAAGCAGAGAATAGAGGTCTGTATTTCACCTAATAGTTCAAGACTTTTCTAATAATTATCATGGTATCCCTTTTCCATCCTAGAACTCGCAAATTAACTCCTCTGAGACACGTCTCTGGTAATTTTGAGCAGCTAGTGGTTGTAATAAAAGTTGTTAAACATTCACTGGGAAAGAAACCAAACAACTTCTCTCCAAAAGAAAAACCTCAAATTAGCATAAAAGAATTAAAATATCTTCTAGCAGCTAGACATACCTCTCATGTAATGAATCTGTGATAGAGAGCCAGAAAACCAGAAATGATACAGAAACAGAGGGCTGTGTGTTGGGGGGTGAAGGGAATGTGCATTGCGGCTACTTTTGACCTCAAATGGGGCACTTTTTAGAAAAATTCCTTCACAATTAATGACAGCACTGACTTTAATGACAGTTAAGATTTTAACTCTTTAACATCTGTGGTGGTTTGAATAGGTTCAACCCCCATAGACTCATGTGTATGAATGCTTAGTTGATAGGGAGTGGCACTATTAGGGGGTGTGCTCTTATTGGAGGACGTACTTAGCTGTAGGGCCCTAGGCTTTGAGATCATCTATGCTCAAGCTATACCTAGTGTGGCACAATATCCTTCTGCTACCTTCAGCTCAAGATGTAGAACTCTCAACTCCTTCTTCAGCACCATATCTACCTGCACAGTGCCATGCTCCCTGCCTAGATGATAATGAAAATGTAAGCAGTCCCAGGGAAATGTTTTCATTTATGAGAACAGCACTGGTGACTTTTCAAAGCAGTAGAAACCCTAATTAAGACAACATTCATATTAATAAATAAAGCCAATTGAAGATCTTACTATGTTTCATTTACTTTATCCCTTTTTAAAGTTTTAAATACTTAACCTGTATGGGGACCTTTTGTTTTTCCTTTGTAATAGATTATATTCTACATTGGCTATCTTTTATAATAATGGTAATTTAGGAAATTTCAATAAGATTCAGTTTCAAAGTCCTGTGGGGTAGGGAGGGAGGCTGAGGAAGCAAGCACTAAGCCCAGCTTTTCATCCCTCACACCTAATGTGTCTTTAACAAGGACAACATAAAAGATGGGTGGACTGTGGAGGTGGTCCTCTGGCTTTCATTTGCATGCACACACATTTGCATATACACAAAGATGAACATATACGCTCGCAGAACATATACACACCCATGCTATCTAATATTGATGCTACATGCAGTATTTTGATAATTGTTCATTCTATGATTTGTTAAGTTATATTTTGTTTTATTGTATTTCACTATGTTGGTCTCCCAATTACCATGATAGTATTTATGAAATGTAATTTTACCAGCAAAGTCCTTCTCTTTCTCTTTTTTCTAACATAGATCCAGGACATATTTACTTCTTCCTTCCTTCCTTCCTTCCTTCCTTCCTTTCTTTCTTTCTTTCTTTCTTTCTTTCTTTCTTTCTTTCTTTCTTTCTTTCTTTCTTTCTTCCTTCCTTCCTTCCTTCCTTTCTCTCTCTCTCTCTCTCTCTCTCTCTCTCTCTCTCTCTCTCTCTCTCTCTTTCTTTCTTTCTTTTCTACTTTGTTCTGACTCCTTTCAAGTTATTATTTTAGCTTGTACTTGTGACAATGTTTGTTCTTCAAGTTACAGTAAATGAGAGTCAATCTGGCATTTTTCTTCAAGTAGCACCCATAGTTGCTACTTCATAACTAACTTTGCTACTATTATGAATCATAATGTATTCTATTGTAATCATAATGTATGAATACTATTATGAAACATCTGTGTTTTCCAATGTCATTAGGGGACTGATCCACCCCACAGGGGATCAGAACCCACAGATGGAGAACTGATGAACTAACATGAGACTCAAAGTTTTAACTAAAGTCAGTTCTTGTGTCTGGCCAGAGACATAAATTGTTTATTTATGAATTATATGTAACCAATTACAGCTAGCCTAAGTAAAATGTAACACAGCAACCTTGAGGTAGATCAACCAGCTCTTCGGCCATGGTAGCAGTCGGCCATTTCTTCAGATCTCCTGGTGATCCAAGGCTCAGTGGCCGCTATAGACAGCTGTTATTAGACGCGTTCTCACGACCGGCCAGGAAAGACGCAACAAACCAGAATCTTCTGCGGCAAAGCTTTATTGCTTACATCTTCAGGAGCCAGAGTGCAAGAAGCAAGAGAGAGAGAAAACGAAACCCCGTCCCTATTTTAGGAGAGTTATCCCTCGCCTAGGACGTGTCACTCCCTGATTGGCTGCAGCCCATCGGCCGAGTTGACGTCACGGGGAAGGCAGAGCACATGGAGTGGAGAATCACCCTCGGCATATGCGCAGATTATTTGTTTACCACTTAGAACACAGCTGTCAGCGCCATCTTGTAACGGCGAATGTGGGCGCGGCTCCCAACATCTCCCCCTTTCCTTTTAATAAGAGCAAATAGGCCACCCATATTAATGAGAGTGGAGATAGAGGTCAAATCCCCAGTGTGTAGGTAAAGGAGCCATGTACAGGATTAGCTCTTAGGCTCACAGGCTTTTACCCAGAGCAACCCTGACCTGCTCCCGTGTCGTTTTGCCTGGGGGAAGGGAACTAGGACACTGAACCTTCATGAAAGATGACATGTCTCCCTAGAATAGGCTCATATATGCCGCAGAGCCTCTCCATTGCAGTGCTTAGCCGTGCAACTCTCTCGGGCTGCTGAAGCACACTCACTCTATCCCGTGCAATGAGACTAGCCTCATGGGATATAAGAGCTGAGTGGCCAGCGACCTATTGCCTAAGCATAGATAACCATATATCAGGGGGAGCTCCATGTTCTAGTCCTGCAAGCGCCTGGGCAATAACCACCTTGTCTCTCCTAGTTTGGGCCTTAAGCTTACAGACCAATCAAAGAAGCAACACTAATCCACAGCAAAGTGTATCTCCAAATAATATTAATCCCACCCAATTTTTTAAAGAAGGAAAATGTTGAGGAGATCCAATTGGGTAATCCTTTGGTCAGCGACAGGTCCAAGCGCGTGGAGTTGACCTGAAGTCTCAATTCCCGAAGGATCTGTTCAAATTCAGCCATCCAATTCTGTAACATATACTGAAAAAGACTTTTTGACAAATTAGCTGCCCTAGTAAATTTAACATACTGAATGGAAATAACACACAATCCCGGAAACTTTTGTTCACATCCCAGCTGAGTTATTTGTCATAATACATCTAGTTGTATCTGGACAAGATCTATGAGTTGATTAACCAGCATGAGACCTCCCTGTATCTTGACATTAGCTGAGGCCTGTTCATCTATGACTGTAGTCACTGAGGCTGACAAAGTGTTAATGGTGTCAGTCGTCTGGACCTGTCCAGACAGAGCCAAGGCTGTCTGAATCAAGGCCAAACCCAGTTCCCAGTTAGTGGTAAGGCGGAAAGTACAGGGAGACCCCTCTGTACTGGGCCAAATAAGTTCATTTGCTCATTAATGGCTCTGAGGTCATGGAGCAGTCTCCACTTTCCTGACCTTTTCTTAATTACAAAAATTGGAGTATTCCAAGGTGAGGTAGAGGGTTCAATATGGCCTAGTTTTAATTGTTCCTCTACCAGTTGAATCACAGCTTCTAGTTTTTCAGAGGATAGGTGCCATTGAGGAACCCACACTGGGTCCCCTGTTTTCCATGGTATGGGTCGTGCTGCCCCAATGGCCACTAAGGAAAACCCAGACCCTGTCTGTCTTGGTTTCCATTAGGTGAGATGGGCTCTATCCTTCCCTGTTCTTGATGTCCTAACCCTTTTCCTTCTTTATAACCCATCTTTGCCATGATATTTTTTGCTTTAGTTGAATACCCTCCCGATGGGGCGTTTTCATTGGACAAAATAAGGCCCAAATGCTGCATAATATCCCTTCCCCAGAGGTTAACCGGGAGTGGGAGCACATAAGGTATGAATTTCCCTTGCTGTCCTTCAGAGGATTCCCACGTCAAGGCAACGGAGCTTATAGTGGGACATGATTGATATCCTAGGCCCTGTAATGAATGAGATGACTCTGTGGTGGGCCATGCTTTGGGCCACCAATGTGTAGAGATTATACTTTTATCTGCTCCGGTATCAAGGATGCCTTCAAACTCTTTTCCGTTGATCTTAAGGCGGAGCTTAGGTCTATCATTTAAAGATACAACCAAATAGGCAGAATCATTTCCTGAGGAGCCCATTTTCTTTATCTCAGGTCCTGCAGATTTCTCCCTGGTATTATCAGGGAGGAGCAGCAGCTGAGCTATCCTATCTCCTTTACTAATAGAAAAAACGCCCTTAGGGCTTGAGCACAGGACCTGTATTTCAGGGGAATGTTGACAATCCATAACTCCAGGGTGGACTACTAAGCCCTGCAAGGTGAGTGAACCCCGGCCGAGAATAAGGCCCATGGTTCCCGGGGGCAAGGATGGTATAGGCTCCACTGGCACCGGCTGAATACTCATTTGAGGCATTAATAGGAAGTCGGAGGCGGCACGCAGGTCCACCCTTGTGGGTCTTCCTGGGTCGCCTCTCTGACTGCTTCCTGGGTCCTGACAAACCGGTTCCCATATCTTTGAGGGCCCTGGGACCGAGGGCCCGATGACCCGTTTTTTGGCACATCAGTTGATTGACTATCAGGTGGGGGAAGGACTCTGCCCTTTATATCCCTCACAGAGCGACACTGGTCAGCTCTATGATAACCCTTGCCACACTTAGAGCAAAGAGTGAGAGTCCCTCCCTGTTTATCTGGAGCTCTGCAATCTTTCTTAAAATGCCCAGGCTTTCCGCAATTAAAACATGTCCTCTGATCATTTCTGCTCATGGAGCGGTTCTGAGATTGGAGGATGGCGGCCGCTAAGCCTGCATTGGTGAGAGGTCCCCCAAGCTCTCGACAGACCCTGAGCCAGTCTTGTAAGCCTTTGTTCTTTCTTGGGGCTATGGCCGCTCGGCACTCCTTTGTGGCTTGCTCATAGATTAGCTGTTCTATCAGAGGCGCAGCTTGCTCTGACTCTCCAAAAATACGCTCTGCTGCCTCTGTCATTCTGGCCACAAAATCTGAGAAGGATTCCTGAGGTCCCTGGATTATCTTTGTTAACTGCCCAGTGGTTTCACCTGCTCGAGAGAGCGCCTTCCAGGCCCTAATAGCCGTGGAAGAAATCTGGGCATAAGCTCCCCAATGGTAGTTTGTTTGATCAGCAGAATAAGCTCCCTGACCCGTTAACAAGTCAAAAGTCCAATCTCTCTGCTCTGGAGTCAAAGCAGCTGCGTTTGCTCGGGCCTGCGCTTGTGCAGCTTCGTGCCAAAGCGCTCTCCATTCCATATATTTGCCCATACTAGGGAGAGCGGCTTTTACAACCGTTTGCCAGTCGGCAGGAGTTAGTGCCATGCCGGCAAGCCTGTCTAACTGCACCAAGGTAAAATTAGCATTGGTTCCGTATTTACGGACCGACTCGGCAATTTCTTTAATTTGTAAGTATTCTACCGGAGCGTGGACACGCCCACCCTCGGCTCCTTCAAAGACCGGAAATGCCTGTTGTATTTTCCTTTGTTCCTCTCTGGGAATGAATGAGTCTGCGCACTGCCTCTCTGCGCAGGGCTGACGCACTACGCAGGGCGGGGACTCCGCATAGGGCGGACCTTGAAGCCGACTGCCCTGAGGCCAATCAGCAAACTGGCCTTCGCCAGCCGCTTTTGGCTTCCTTAACTGATTAGCTAGCACTTTACCTGGCTGGTACCCTTTTTTCTCATAATGAGCTGCTTCTTCCTCCCAGTCTGTTTCTTCAGAGGAGAATTCTTCATCTGCTTCAGAGCTACTAAGAGCTGGCTCCCCGAGCCCATCCAGCGATGAGCACAGGCTCCTTTTCCTAGAGACCTCCGCTAATTGATCTTTCTTCTTTTCCCTTTTTCCTCTTTTTCTTCTAATCTCTCTCCAGGTATTCCTACCTAACCTTAACTTTTCCTCGGGTTCAAGACCCTTGGAAAGGCCTGTATACTTATTTTGTGTACCATATTTCCTCTTTGTTCCTACTCTCTCTCCCCACTTTACTTCTGATAGCTTGTCCTGAATTTCATCTAGAATCCTCCCTGCCTTAACCACTTGATAACATGTGAAAAGGAACAAAAGGGCTTCTAACACTAGAAAAAATTCAAGGCCAAACATTTTCCACTTTACTTCTGATAGACTGTCTTGAATTTCCTTAGAAAGTTCAAGATCAGACTTACCTCGTAAAGCTGTACTCACTGGTACTCTCGTTCCCCAGCTGAAAAGTTCTGAATTCATACAGTTGAATCCTTCTTAACAGTCTGCTTTACGGGAACCTTTATTACCGCGACCCGCAGTTCTGGTTCTGGAATGAGGGATCTTCCTTGCGCCAGTCCCGAGTTTTTTCTCGTCCCGGGTTTCGGCACCAATTGTTATTAGACGCGTTCTCACGACCGGCCAGGAAAGACGCAACAAACCAGAATCTTCTGCGGCAAAGCTTTATTGCTTACATCTTCAGGAGCCAGAGTGCAAGAAGCAAGAGAGAGAGAAAACGAAACCCCGTCCCTATTTTAGGAGAGTTATCCCTCGCCTAGGACGTGTCACTCCCTGATTGGCTGCAGCCCATCGGCCGAGTTGACGTCACGGGGAAGGCAGAGCACATGGAGTGGAGAATCACCCTCGGCATATGCGCAGATTATTTGTTTACCACTTAGAACACAGCTGTCAGCGCCATCTTGTAACGGCGAATGTGGGCGCGGCTCCCAACAGACAGCATGTGAAATTCTAGTAGCACAACCAAAGTGATTATGATTGATGATAAAGAAGTCACCATTTGCCATATTTTGGACTATTCTTTGTGAAATCAAAGATGTAGGTATCATGCAGGCTAGTTAAAGCTTACTATAAGCCAGATAAAAACATTTAAATCCAAGCAGTATATCATTTTTATATTGCAAAGTGAAAATGGAAGATACATTTGCTACAAACATTTACAGTCACTGATATCCTCCATCTCTCCCTGGTGTGCACACAACACTCATTGGGTGTCTAGGAAGTCTACAACTAAACCCATTTCCAAAGAGAAGTGTTGGCTCCTTTAATCCACCAGCAGAGAAAACTGTGGTGAAAGGGGAGACCTAATTTGAAATGCATTGATTAGTAGAGGCCAGAGTAAGAATGAAGCTTCTATGCTTAGGTGAGTTAAAGGCAGACAAGACAGAAGTTGCTGAGGCTCTTTGGAGAATGCCTTGGAATACCTTGGTGCATCTGTCTAATGCATTTAGTCTGAGTCACTGGTCTGCAGTCTTCCTCCTTCTTCATCCCACTTCTCCCTCTCTTTGTTCTTCTGTATAATGAGAAGTGGGGAGGGGAGAGAGGAGAGGGGAATAGAGGAGAGGGGAAAGGGGAGAGAGGAAGGAAGGAAATGGGATGAATATACATTTGTGAGTCTTCTTCAGTATAAAAATAATTTCCAACTATCTTGGTTTTAAATTCATTTTGTCTTGGGAATATCAACCAAATGTTCAAACAATACAGATTCTCTTACACAGGAAGGAACACACAAAAACACTGATGACATTGAAACCACAGGGACCTTGCAATAATACCTTCCTTCCCTTCTGAGCTTTAGGCCGTGGGTGGGAATTTATCCCACCCGCCACAGCTTGATTCAGTGTGCTTCCTGGGATTTTGGGACACTGGGGCCTTTGTGGGTATAAATCCATGTGACAGAATGGTTAGTTTCCTCCTTTCGTTAGCTGGGAAAATTTTGGTTTACGTTTTTGCATTCGGAGTCTTCTGCAGCTTTGGAGACGCTCCAGGTCTTTTCTACTTACCTCTAAAGCAGTGTGGCTAGGTGTATGGAGCCATAATTATCCTGTGACTCTAGGTGAGGGTTCAGGTGATCATGATGGCTGCCCGGCTTGTCCACATCTGCATCCTATGAGAATCAGTAATTCTGCTTCTGACTGTAATGGCTTCAGTAAAAATCCAGAGTTGATGCCAAGGGGTGTGGTTGTGAATGGTGCACTCCAGGGTCTTGCTCCGTTTATTGCTTCCTCCCCATTTGAAGTGTTTGTATCTGAAAGAGTTTCATCCTGAACTGGAATCCAATTCCAACTATATTTCTATGTGAGGGAAAATAAGAGAGATGAGATCATTTCAGTTTTTTATTTTTAAAGTTGGGTACACAATTTATTTATTTATTTATTTACTTACTTATTTATTTATTACTTGACTATCTTAGAGATATGAAACCAGTTGCTTCTACTTAAAATGCTGCTCTTTTTCAGGCTTTTTCCCACCACAGCCATGAGTCAGCAGAACTTGGCCTGAATTTTTTGGCCACCACATATTCGATAAGATTATGCTCAGTTTTGTGTCTTCCATATTTCCATATCCTATATTTATGAAGATCAACTTGAATAATTCTCTAAAGATTTTTCTTTTTCTTTTTTTTTTCCTCGTCCAAAGGCTATTTTTCTAGTATTCTCAAGTATCATTTACACAGGCATTATTGTGTGTTTGTGTCTGTGTCTCTCTGTGTGTATGTGTGTGTAGTTTGTGTATATTGTTTGACTGTATGCACTGTTATACATGAGCATGTATGGTCATGTGTGTGGAGGCCAGTGGTTGATAGAAGGATGCCTTCTTCTATAACCAACTATCTTATTGTTTGAGCCAGAGTCTCTTAGGGAAACTGAAGCTCACCAATTAGCTAGACTTCCTGATCAAGGAGCATCAAGGATCAATCTGTGTCTTCTCCAATGCCAGGGTCCCAGTGTTCTTATAATTCTCTCTTGTTGCCAATGTTGCACCGAATTTGTCATTGGTTTCCTGTTTCCAGGGACATGAATCTTCTACCAAACAGTGATCTCTTCCATTGTCCACACTAGTCTCTCAATTGCTTCTATCAACAGCCTCCTCGCCCAGACCTGTTCCAGAAAAAAGCTATTTTTCCAGATCTTTTCTTAAACCTGGAAGCCTTTGGGCTAGGTTTATCATTCAAGGATATTTTAGAAAACCTGAATAGAAATGGCTTTTAATGAACTACAAAATACCACAAAATGTCTGACAAGTAGGAGAGATGACTTGTGTGTGTGGCAGAGGAGAGAAGAAACTAATGAGCTGAGCCATTGTTTTAGCAAGAACCCATACCTCCCTCTGCTTGGCTTCCAGAGACATCTGCAGTTTTGCTTTTTGCTGTTGTTAAAGATGGTGCCACTCCTAAGAGTAACCCTGACATCTCTAAAGGTACAATTTTCTTTGAGATATGTTCTTAGGTAAATGAACTAGGCATGTTCAAGAACAATTGTTTCCTAGAATTATTAAACATTTCAAAGTTACTTGAATGCTAAACATTCTTTTGCACCTTGTACTAGAACTTTCTTAATTAATTAATTAATTAATTACATCCCAAATATATCGCCGATTTCCAGTCCTCCCTCATAGAGTTTGTTCCTCTTCCCAACTCCCCTTTGCCTCTGAGAAGGAACCCTCCCTCACCTTGGTGCATTGAGTCTGCAGGATTAGGTGCATCCTCTCCCACTGAAGCCAGATGAGGCAGCCCTCTGCGACATATGTGCTAGGGGCCTTGGACCAGCCCATGCTTGTTCTTGGTTGGTGGCTCAGTCTCTGGGAGCTCCCAGGGTCCAGGTTGGTTGACACTGATGGTCTTCCTAGGAGGTTGCCATCTTCTTGAGGGCCTTTAATCCTTCCCCTAACTCTTACACAGGGGTCCCCGACAGCAGTCCAGTATTCGTCTCAGAGTATCTGCATCTGTCGCAGTCAGTTGCTGGTAATTCCTCTCAGAGGACAGCCATGCTAGGCTCCTGTCTGCAAGCACAACATAGCATCAGTAATACTGTTAGGGTTTGGTGCCTGCTCATGGATAAGTCTTAAAATGGGTGGTCACTAGAACATTTATTTTAATAACAACCCAATGTTTACATAAAACCTTTCTTTTTCTCACTTTCTCTCATATCACTTTAATATGCTGACAGATTGAGAGAATGCCTGGCTCATCAGTCATAAGTATCTAGTGAATTTTGGCTAATGGATTTTTGCAATTCATCACACTAGAAAAGAAGACTCCCCTTTTATATCCTCCATTCCTTTGAAAAAGAGTTATTTTTATATCACTGATTAGCAGGATTTATATACATACTTTTAAATACCTGCTGAGGCATAATTTAATTCTGATCACGAAAGAACAAGTCTCAAATCTACAAAAAAAACCAATATATATATATATATATGTTGTGGTGATCACAACAGGAAAAATGAAAACAAAAAGGAAACCTGTAAAAGAATGCACATTGTATAGCATCTTTAACTCAAGACAATAAATGAACACCAGTGAAGTGGTTTATATGTAAAACTTGAAGATGGCATGCAGGGTAGGATTTTTCTTTTTTATTAATAATAAATGCCTACATACAATGCATATTTAACATATATCCTAGCCTTGCCTCTCATATATATATATATATGTTGTGTAACATGATTAAAGTCAGTTTACTTAAGGACTTTCCGAGAAGAGAACTTTGGCAAATCCTATTTTAAGGGCCATTTCTTATCTGAGATGTCTTCTTGCCCTTTCTTTCCCTAAAATTCTCCTCACTAGACTAAACTTGATTAATGAGCTGTTTCATTTCTTCGGATAAAGCTAACATTTTTTTCTTCCCAGAAACACTTGCAAATTACTTGATTAATATCAAAAGGCTCTGATTCACACATAACCTTTGGATAAACAAGTTGTGACACAGTTGGCAACGCGCTAAGCGGTATTCCTGTAAGTAGGCTATAACAGAAATTGCCTTTGTAATTAAATGTAGAGAGAGGGAGTCTTTTTTTCCCCCACTCTCTTGTAAAGGAGAATGTATAATGAGATTGAGCCAGAACCCAAAACTAAGTGGTCAAGAATCCACAGTTAGAAGAGTTTAGTTCATAATTTTAAGGTCCCCCCTTCAATTTTCCTTTATATAATGTGTTAATGGATGTCATGTTGATTGAAAATCTTTACCTTCTCAAAAGATGTTCCTCATAACTCAATGAGAAAAAGAGCCTGGATCCCCTATGCTCTTATTAAAGCAGATACAACTTGGCGTAAGGAAAGCTTCTCGACTACAGTAGATAAAGGAGAATGGAATAAAATATTCTGCCTAGATTGGCTACCAGGTGACCTACAAAAAGTTCTACTTAATGCAGAAAATAAAAACTGCTTCTTTCTGCAGACTATAGTTTCCACTACAATATTGTTTTCGCCATCACAGATGACTGTTAACACACACAATGTGTGCAGTGGTTCAACCCATCTTTTTTTTTTAATGATTTTTATTAGATATTTTCTTTATTTACATTTCAAACGTTATCACCTTTCCTAGTTTCCCCTCCGAAAATCCCCTATCCCCTCCTGCTCACAACCACCAAAACCAGACACTATTGTGGATGCCAACAGGAGCTTGCTGACAGGAGCCTGATAAAGCTGTCTCCTGAGAGGTTCAACCCATCTTGTTGTGGAGGCTGGTGAAGGGTTGCCATAATAGTAAGCCAGTGTTGGGTAAGCCAGTGATAGGCTTGGAGTGAATTCAGGACCTCCATCCATAAACTCAAATTGGTTGAAACACATTGAATGGTTTGAAAAAAGATTAAAAAAAATCTTACAATAAGTGGAAGTTATATAAAATTTCAGTACCATAAAGTTTACAAAAATACAGCCAGACATGGTCATGCTGCCATAGTGAGGAGACAGGGTGATTACAGCTAAGACTGACTTCAGGGCCTGCAAAGCTTACAATATTTATTGTCTGTCTATTACAGAAAAAGGGTGATGACCCCTGGTTCAAGCCAACTATGATACTCCTGTCTCTTGCTTTGCCAGGCTCTGCTCCAGCTGGCACTGGCCATGTTGCAATGAAACACAAGCAATGGCCCACCAGGAAGAATTCTAAAAAAGGCTGGCACCTCAGCTTACCCTCCAGCCTTGAATATGAAAGTGAAATCTGGACATGAAAGTAGCCATCTTGCCTGTAAAAGGAATAGCTAGCACCTTAGGGCCCATGACAGAATTGTTCTGCAGATGAATCAAAGCCAACAACTGCTTACTGCCAGATGTTATATCATGTGAGAAAGCTTAGCCTCTCTCTCTAAGGTACTCTTCCCTGGCCATTCAGTGGCTTGTGGGAAAATGCCCTCCTTACTAGCCTGAATTCCTCTTCCTTTCCATTAGGTGCAAATTGTATTTGATCATAATATATTTTAATGACTTGGGACTTGGGAATGGAGGATGCTCCCATATAACTCTTCCTGGTGATCTTTCTCTATGGGCACAGTGGCACTTGAATGTGTCCATAGGTGTCCTCACTGCTCTTATCTTGATATTTACAGAAGACATTATAGGAACAGTCTCCTTGTTCTTTCAAATAGCTCAAATCACGAGACCTGGATTGGTTTCAACAAGATTTCCATCCCCATATACCTGTACTCAAGTCAGGTGCCCTATCTCTGCTATTCTATACTCATTACACCATAACATCTACCTAGTATGATACATGTGCACCACGTGGTAGCTGGTTATATGTTGTTGTTGTTGTTGTTGTTGTTGTTGTTGTTGTTGTTGTTGTTGTTGTGAGAAACCTACTTACTGATTCGCTTAGTAGGTATATCAGTAATGTTTCCACCAGTAGTAAGTAAATGTTCCTTGCACCCAACATCCTCGTCAATTGTTTTCTTATGATAGCCATTCTGACTAAGTTAATATGGAATCTCAAAAATAGTTTAAGTCACATCTAAGGATGTTAGTAATCAGATCCCATTTGCACCAGGCCCTCTCGAATGTAGCATAGTGATACTTACTTTGTAGGGGGATAGAAGGGAAGCAAGCAGCACATTTGTTAAGATATGCTGCAGAAGGTAGAGAAAATACCTTGTGTCTGTATGAATGTGATACCTGCCAGTAATAAATTTGGTGGCCTGTAGCTTAGGCAGGAAATAGAAAGTGAGGCATCTGGTAGGCAGAGAGGATTCTGGGAAAGTGCCAGGGAAGAAGTGATAAGACAGATGCATGGTACCTGAGCACAGGTAACCAGACACATGGAATGTAGATAAGAATAAATGTGTTAGTCTAAGTTATGATCTAGTCAGAGAAGAGCCTAGCTGTATGGACAAGGTATTTGTAAATCTATTTTGAGTCTGTCTTATTTATGGGAGCATGGGACTTGGAGGAACTAATTTTTACAGGAGAATATATTAGCTATATTATTAAACCACCAGATGTTCAGGCTGGGGGTATAGCTCAGTAGAGTAGCTGTCTAGCATGAATGAACTTTGGGTTTGAATCCTCAGTACCACAGGCACAGGGTATAGTTGGAATGCCTATGAGCCTAGCATATGGAAGGTGAAGGCAGAGGATCAGTTCATTCTTTGCTGTATAGTGAGTCTGAGGCTACACTGGGGTAAATGAGACTCTATCTCTTAATAACACAAATAAAACTAAAAGAGAGAAGGAATTTATTTTAGCCCATGGTTCCAGAGATTTCAGTCTAAATTGTTCTAATAAAACCTAGGGCATCTATTTAACTGTTGTCAACACATTCATCATTCTATGACCTGTGTTCTTGAAAGTTTTGTATTATGGTGTGATAACATTTACCTTTGTATGGAAACCATGTGATGAAGGAGAGGGTTCTTCATATGTTTATTGAAGACAGTGTAGATATCAAACAACATGACACATATGCTGACAGCATACAGTATTATCCGCAGTCTTGTGAAAGGGTTCTGTCATGGTTGATGTTTAAAAATAAGATGCTGGAATAAGTGTTTGTTGAGGTTTCATAGAATTGATGCATTCATTTTTATGGCATTTTAATAACCATTGAGGTTTTCTTTTTTCCCAGTGTTTGCTAGAATTTACCTGTGGCTCACATAGCCATGTGGATTCTCTGTATAATGATTAGAGACCTAAGGAAAGGACAGACAGACATACCACTAGCAAAGTTATAGAAGTGTGTAAAGCATTATAAAAGGATGGGCTGTAAATGAAAATCTTTGGGGTGGTTTCATATCAGTTCAAGGCAAACAAAAATGGTCTTTTTCCTATTTTGTTTCACAACAGAATCAAATTCTTCTAAAGGGCAACCTAGAAAACTCTTGATTTACAAGAAATTATCAGAAAAATGTTACTTTTTAAACAAAACCAAACCAAACAATACGATAGGTGGACTTTGCCATGGGTGATACTAACAATTTCCTGGCTACTATCTGAAGGGCAAAAGAAATGGAATAGTATAAAGACAGCAAATGACATTCACTAAAGCCCTACCAAGTCATCAAAACTCTGTCAGAAACACATACTTCCTCATGTAGTCATTCAATACTACATGATGGTCCAGGTCTTCCTAACCTAGTTGGACAGAACTGTGATTCCAGCAATTCCAAGAACCAGTTGAATTCCCAGGATTTAGGTGCAGGTGTAAGTAGTTGAATCAATAGAAGGCAGTAGTTGCAATGGCTGTTGAACCCACACTTTCCTCCTTCTGTGAGACTCAGAGAACTTTTCCCTTTGGAAGCTAGCTGAGAACCTATTTCAGCAAAACTTGGCTGGTATTGCTCTCCACGGTGAGAGCTGCAGTCGTCAAGATGGAGACACAGGCCCTGAGCTGACAGTGCACAGGGAAAGGAATACATCTGTACTTTAACATCTGTGTCTCCTCAGAGTGCCAAGGTGGTAAGCACCATAATAAAAGAAGCTGAAGCGAGGCACAGGGACGACTGTGAAGGATATCTTCCCTGCAAGAAGGGGTGGGTTATTGATTAAAATATAAAGATGCCTTGTGCACAAACATTATCATTATTGCAGAGCCCGCATACTGATATGCATATACATATGTATATCTGTATATATACACATGTGTGTGTTTACATTGTACTATTCATCACCATGACAGTAATTTGTAAATGTGAAGGAAGTACTACAGCAGAGGAACATAAAAGATTAGCCAGTGGCAGACAGAAAGGGCAACCGCAGATTCCTACAAACTTTGAATTACAGTACCAGGACTGGCTAGAAGAAGGCTGTCTTTTTTTTTCATATAATTTGCTATTTTCATAGGGGATTGTAAAGCTTATTTCCTGTTTAAATTTAAGACCCTTTGCTCCCAAAGAAGAAAGCTTCTGTATACAAGACATAATGGCTCAATGATGAGAGTTCCTGACTCAATCAACCATGCCTGCCTACCTACCACCCCCGCCCCTACGTGCTTCCTGCTATATCCATAGGAAAGTTCAACAGGAACAGTAGGCGGTCAGAAGGGCATAGAAATTTGAAATTCAAAAAAAAAAAAAGGTTGCATTGTATGTAAGCATAAGCTTTTTGAATACTGAAATCCTGGCTTAGAAAAACTACCTTTATGGGAGCCCCCAGGGTAGAGAGAAGTGATCATATTACCTAGAGACAGATTTGGAACTTTGACCAATCTCCCCTTTTTTAAGTTTCCTGCCTTTTAAAATGTGTGATCCTGGACAAAACAGTCAATGAGAACTGAATATCCATTGAACATAAAGCCTTCTGAGTAGACAGGAGATGCAGGGAATGTTTGTTAAATGTTATTTCTCTGTTTCTTTTTTTTTCTTTTTTTTTAAAATTAGATGTTTACCTTATTTACGTTTCAAATGTTGTTCCCTTCCTTGGTTTCCCCTATGAAAATCTCCTATTCCCCCTCCCCCTGCTCACCAACCCACCCACACCCTGTTCCTGGCATTCCCCTACACTGGGGTCTAGAGCCTTATTCTACCACTAATATCTTGAGTGCAGTGAAAGGTATTCATTGCAGGCAGTTTGTGTGTGAGTGGGCACACACACACACACACACACACACACACACACACACACAGAGAGACAGAGAGAGCAGTATGTTGTGAAAAATGATTTCTATCCACCATGTACAATGACAGTAGATGAGACACAGTTCTGTGCAGATAATAGGACAAACTCTTTGGGGAAATTTTGATAAATCTTGTAGCACAATATGGGGTTTGAGTACAGTGATTTATTTGTATTGTATATTTATGTATTATACTTTCATATATTGAGTACAATGATCTCTATTTTTTTAATCAATAGCATCAAACACAAAAAATATTAGAAGGCTAACTTGGTTCATCCCCAATATTTAAAATGAGAGAAGTAGGAAAAAGAAAACATTTATGTCCACCATTCTGAACTAATAACTGAAATTGAAACATTACTTGATCTCGAGTTACTCCTTTGAAATCAACCTGGGAAATGACATAAGCGTGTTCAATTCCTCTGAGAAGAATTACACAGTTTCCAGCCATCTGCTAAATTAAGAAGCAGTGATTATGGCGAGCATTTTTTTTTTTTTTACAAGAGACCAGATACAAAGGGGGATAATAACTTTATGCACAAAATGAAATCCAGGGAGGCTGCTGCAAACTTGAAAACGAAGCTTGAAATTTGGAGACTGATCCCTTCGCATTCTCAGACAGTAGAAGTGACAAAGGTCAACACTTGTACCGTACCCCCATCATTTCCATGTTTCTTTTTAGCAGGGACTGACACCAAATTCTGTCAGACTTCCAGTTATCCAAAACCCTCTTTTCCATGGCTCAACAGACCTGTAGTCTTTTTATTTTTCTCTTTCCCCAGGAGGTCCTACAGATTTTTTTTAAATCTTTTGTTCTCCTTCTGTGTGTATAAGTATAAAATTCTTCATCATAACCTCTGTTGGGAACAAACAACAAAATGAAGATTGTCACCTTAAGTACCAGTAACCTTGTGCCATAAACCATCAAGTAGTCAGTGGGTTTCTTTAGTCCTTGGATAAGAACTGGACACAGTATTTCTATAGTTCTCTGGCAAAACAATAATAACATTAAGAATCAATAATGACGGCCTTGTCCATTATAGAATGCTTTCTATGTCCACTCTTTAACCACAAAACATATTTCCTCAGCACAGCTTTCCTTGGCTAACTATTAGCAGACTCCTCATTTTAAAAAAATAATAATAATGAAATTTGTGTCAATATAACAGCTCTAGACTGACAGAAAACAAAATGACTTAGAAGTTCTTTTCTTTTCAACTGTCAGGCAAGCTAATATAGTACTAACCCCAAAGCATCTAAAAGACAATCAATTGATAGTTGAGGTTTTTCAAAGGCATGGCTCTCGTTATGCTACTCCTCCACAGATGCTTTATCGACAGAATATGAAAGTCTGGTAGCAGCGTGACCCCTTCTCCCTGGCTTTATGTGTATACACACCACTGTGAACATACTAGTTATGAATCCTTGCAATAAACTCACCCTTGCAGTGCCTACAAAGTATTTTATACTTTATGAGATAAAGAGGGCTCTCAATTGACCCACAAGTGCTAATTGTTAAAATTGTATTTAGAGATGAGGAAAAATCCTAGTAAAAATTCAATTGTGTTTCCTACTCTAGCAACATATAGATTAATTAACAGAACTAAAGTTTATGTCTACACAATGTTTAAGAAACCCTGGTGTGTTTAATAAACATGGTCTCTCCCTCCCTTTATATCATATACAATGCCTAGAGGAGTCAAAGTGAACTTTCTATAGAGCTTTCTTTCTCTTCCTGGCACAGATATATCCTTATATAATTTTGAAGACTATTGGATTTTTTTTTACTTTAAGTAATATTTCATACAAAAAGATCCTGAAATTCATCCATCAAGATTTAGAGGTACTTTTATTTTTAGGTAGAACCTTGTTCTGTAGTCTAGGCTGGCTCTTAATTCTATACCAACCGCCATACCCGGTCTATTTAGTACTGGGACTATAGGCATTGTGTAACCCCATTGAGGATCCATTATTTGATGTGTATTTACTCAACAAATATTGCTTCCTTCCCTTTAAAACTCTGGAGAGAATGATCTAGGGCATGGCACATACTAGGCAAGTTGTGTTTTATTGACCTATACTCCCAGCACCTAAAGAACAGTTTCACAAATTACTTTCATATGCAGGGTACATGGTGAGCAGGATATGATTTCCTTCTTCCTGTGGCTTATATGCAAAGTGCACAAGACAATATTGAAAGAACAATTTAGTAGGTACTTTTTGACAGTGTATTGCTAAGGGACTTGACCAAGATCTCCTTTGTGAGACATTGGTCTATGTGCCTTGATGCTGTTGTAATGCTGTCTTTACTAGAGCGTTACCCTTAGGTAAAAGTCTTTAGGCCTGACCGACTGCCTGGAATAATCTAGGCTGGTTTTGTTGTTGTTGTTCTGTTTTGTTTTGTTTTTCAGTAAACAGTGGTATAAGTGCCATCTTTTAGATGATGGGGCAGCACTGTCGAAGAGAGGGAAGTACTTGGTTAAAAAGTCTGGAAGTCTTCCAAAGCCACAGGAGTGGATGCTGCGCTGAAAAGTATGTTATTACTCATGTTACAAATGTTACACTGAACTCAGTTTGCCTTGTTTGACTGGCAGACGCTGTAGATATTAATTTCACATTCAATAAGGTTTCCAGAAAGGAAAAGTAGATGGAAAAGTAGATGCCCCTTCAGCTAGAAAGGAAGGCTTGGATCTGGTATTAAGCCTAGATCTCCCTATCATCCCTAAAGTACCAGACTTGCAAGTTATGCCTTTTCCTTCGGGGATTGCATGAGTGACTCAAAGAAGGTCAGATGATTTTTATTTCGAAATCAGGATAGTCTCTGCCTCCTGCTGTATGGTTGCAAAAAAAAAAAAAAAAAAAAAAAAAAAAACCACCCCTGAAAAACAGCAATGAATTTGCCAGTGACTGGGCATTTACAACGTACTTCAATGTTTATATACTAAGATTCATCTTTCTGTATCTGCTATCCCAATAGTTTGTCCATGCTGAACTAGCTTTTCAATTTTGAGGCGACATTTGCACTGTCGTGAAGATGAACCAGATTCATGGCTGAGTAGATCTTCCGGAAATGGATGCCCTCGATGAATTATTTATTGAAACTCTTGGGGATATAGCTGCTGCCATGATAATAACTTTAGCTCTTGAGTGAATTATAGGGTCCAGAATATTGTCCCAAAAGGAATGTCTGAGGAGGGCAAGGAAAGTAATATTTTTTTTACAACAGCACTGCAGGCAGAGAAGCGAGCATTAGGGGACTTGACAAGGTGCCTATGTTTTTATTACCTATGGCTGTCTTGTACTCAAGAATGGCTTTCTGTCTGTGATATAATTAACAGGAAAGTGAGGACAATGCTTTAAAACATGTGAATTCGGTCTTTTTAGTGATTTGTTTTGCCAGAAAGACAAAGCAATTTTAGTGTAATCAGTTTCCCAGGGAGACGTGTCCCTAGACACATTTGCTTAATCCTGTGCACACCTACAGCATTAATGAGTGTTGTCTAGGATGTAGATTACTTTCTAAGGTGCAGCCCCAGTAACAGATGCCTTTCACTAAAATCTATGAATTCTTTGCAAAGCTTAACCTTTTTTTCCTTGCCACATCACCACCCGTAGTTGAAGATCTAATGCATTTTTACATCTTAGGTAAACTATCATTGGTAATTCCCATCCTGTTATTTCATGAGGAATTGTGAGCTTCTTCTGTTTTTCTAATTTTTATTTTATGGCTTTTTTAAACAAAGTACTCAAATATTTGTATAAGACAGTGATATGACTATAACTATTCATCTACACACTGTGTGATCAACCTACACTTTTTCTCCATAGTCTGAAAATAGTCATTTCCCAATTAGATGGGGACTCCTTACAAGAAAACCAACAGACAGAGGTTGGACCTAGGCCCCCTGCATATTTGGAGCAGATGTGCAGCATGGTCTTCATGTGGATCCCCAATATGTGAGGCTTACCCTGACTCTGTTACCTGCCTGTGGATTCTGTTCCCCTAACTGGGCTGCCTTATCTTTGGGAGACAATGTATGTAGTCCTGAAAGGATTTCACGTGTCAGGGCAGGATGATACCCACGGATAGCATCCCCTTCTCAGAGATGAAAGGGGAGGGAGTAGGAGAGGAGCTGTATGAGGTGAGGTACTGTGAACAGGATGTATAGTGAATAAATGAATAAATAAATGGAAAAAATGAAGTTCCCCAATTATGGCTCTCATGTCATTCTGATCTGTTCTCTGATGGCCAGTGTTGAAATTTCTGACCCGAAAAAGTCTTACATTAGATTCAAGGTCTGATTTGTTCAGTTGTGGTTTGACTCTTTTATGTTCAGTCTATGTTCACCCTATACCAACTATGACAGCAGGTCACAAGATTTTGAATTTGTCACCCAACATGCAATTACATGCACTACAAGGCTTTGCTGTGTTATGCTAATAGATTCTTGTAGATCTGTGTAACGTGATTCTTACTTTTATTGACTACAGAAAGTCTTTGCATCCTCCCTTAGCATTCATAGGCCTATTGGAGCTTGAGAGCAGAGCTAAAGGATGGAGCACATCCTACGCAAAAATTTTCACAGATGCTTCTTTGGGCATCTATGAACCAAGCAAATTCTTAGTATAAGAAACAATTTGGATTGAGCTTAAAACGTTTCTACCCTTAGATGTCAAAGTCAAAAAGGATGATAGATCTAAATAATCAATCCCAGAATGATTATTTAAAGATACAACCTGCTTCCAGTTTCCATTTCTGCCTGTAACAGATCCTCTGCCACAGTGCTCCATAATCAAATAGTGCCAAGAAGGAGCAAGCCTCCTAGGAGTGCAGACAGGCCTGTGAGTGAAGATAGGATCACCATTGCTACTGAGAGGAACACACCCAGAACCCTCAGGACATAGGAACCAAGGGACTGCCTGGGAGAGGAGTCTTCCATTCTCCTGCACCCAGAGCTGATCCTGTGCCACAGAGTACATACACAAATACCACCAGGAGAGATCTTGTCTCCCAGGAGTGCCTATACACCTACAAGCACAGGTAAGACCACCACTTCTCTTCAAATTCCTGGCCCAAGAGGGACACTCACAGAGCCATCAGGACACAGGAACCAAGGATCAGTTGGGGACAGGATCTTGATCTCTGTCTCCACCCCAGAACTGACTGGACCACAGCCCTTGATACCCAAATTCCTCCAGGAGAGAACTGGTCTCCCAAGAATACTGACACACAGGCTTGCAGGAAGAACAAGCCAAAGTCAGAGACAGCAAGACCAGATAACACCAGCGATAACCAGATGGCAAAAGGCAAGCACAAGAACATAAGCAACAGAAACCAAGTCTACCTGGCATCATCAGAACCCAATTTTCCCACCACAGAGAAATCTGGTTACCCCAACACAGCAGAAAAACAAGACTCTGATTGAAAATCACATCTCATGATGATGATAGAGGACTTTAAGAAGGACATAAATAACTTCCTTAAAGAAATATAAGAGAACACAGGTAAACAGGTAGAAAACCTTAAATAGGAAACTCAAAAATCCTTTAAAGAAGTACAGGAAAATATAATCAAAAAACTGAAAGGAACAGAACAAAATCATCCAGGATTTAAAAATGAAAATAGAAACAATAAAGAAATCACAAAGAGAGACAAACACTAGAGATAGAAAACTGAGGAAAGAGACCAGGAGTCATAGATGCAAGCATCAGCAACAGAATACAAGAGATAGAAGAGAGAATCTCAGGGGCAGAAGATACCATAGAAAACATTAACATAACAATCAATGAAAATGCAAAATGCAAAAAGCTCCTAACCCAAAACATCCAGGAATTCTAGGACACAATGAGAAGACCAAACCTAAGGATAATAGGTATAGAAGAGAGTGAAGATTCCCAACTTAATGGGCCAATAACTATCCTCAACAAATTTATAGAAGAAAACTTTCCTAACCTAAAGAAAGAGATGCCCATGAACATACAAGAAGCCTCCAGAATTCCAAACAGATTGGGCCAGAAAAGAAATTCTTCCCATCACATAATAATCAAACACACCACAAAGAAAGAATATTAAAAGCAGTAAGGGAAAAAGGTCAAATAACATATAAATGTAGACCTATCAGAATTATACCAGATTTCTCACCAGAGACTATGAAAGTGAGAAGATACTGGGCAGATCTCATACAGATCCTAAGAGAACATAAATGCCAACCTAGACTACTATACCCAACAAAATTCTCAATTACCATAGATGGAGAAACCAAGATATTCCATGAAAAAGCCAAATTTACATAATATCTTTCCACAAATCCAGCACCACAAAGGATAATAAATGGAAAACACCAACAAAGGGATGGAAACTACACCCTAGAAAAAATGAGGAAGTAATCTTCTTTCAAAAAACCCAATAGATGCAAATCAAAACAACCCTGGGATTCACCTCATGCCAATGAGAATGGCTAAGAAAAAAATCAGGTGACAGCAGATGCTGGCTAGGATGTGGAGAAAGTGGAACACTCCTCCATTGCTGATGGGATTACGAGCTGCTACAACCACTCTGGACCAGTTTGTCAGTTCCTCAGAAAATTGGACATAGTACTACCTGAGGGCACAGCAATATCACTCCTGAGCATATACCCAGAAGATGCTCCAGCATGTAATAAGGACACATGCTCCACTATGTTCATAGCAGCCTTATTTATAATAGCCAGAAGCTGGAAAGAACCCAGATGTCCCTCAACAAAGGAAAGGATACTAAAAATGTGGTACATTTATGCAATGGAGCTATTAAACACAATGAATTTGGCCTGGCGGTGGTGGCATACGCCTTTAATCCCAGCACTTGCGAAGCAGAGGCAGGTGGATTTCTGAGTTCAAGGCCAGCCTGGTCTACAGAGTGAGTTCCAGGGCAGCCAGGGCTATACAGAGAAACTGTTTCGAAAAACCAAAAACAGAAAAAAACAAAACAAAACAAAACAAAACAACAACAACAAAACAATGAATTTATGAAATCCTTAGGCAAATGGATGGATCTGGAGGATATCATCCTGAGTGAGGTAACCCAATCACAAAAGAACACACATGATATACACTCGCTGATAAGTGGATATTAGCCCAGAA
Organism: Mus musculus; assembly: GCF_000001635.26. Taxonomy (NCBI): domain Eukaryota; kingdom Metazoa; phylum Chordata; class Mammalia; order Rodentia; family Muridae; genus Mus; species Mus musculus. The sequence goes on along the minus strand of NC_000076.6, from coordinate 105,160,881 downwards.
GATTGGAATAACCAAGATACAATTCATAGTCCACATGAAGTTTAAGAAGAAGGAAGGCCAAAGTGCAGATTTTTTTGCTCCGTCTTAGAAGGGAGAACAAAATCCCCATGGGAGGAGTTACACAGACAAAGTGTGGAGCAAAGACTGAAGGAATGACCATTCAGAGACTGCTCCACCTGGGGATCCATCCCATATACAGTCACCAAACCCAGACACTATTGTGGATGTCAACAAGTGCTTCCTGACAGGAGCCTGATATAACTGTCTCCTGAGAGGCTCTGCCAATGCCTGACAAATACAGAGGTAGGTGCTCTCAGTTAACCATTGGACTACAGGGTCCCCAATGGACTAGAGAAAGAACTCAAGGAGCTGAAGGGTTTGCAACCCCACAGGAGGAATAACAATATGAACCAACCAGTATCCCCAGAGCTCCTAGGGATTAAACCACTAACCAAAGAGTACACATTGAGGGACCCATGTCTCTAGCTGCATATATAGTAGAGGATGGTCTGTAGGTCATCAATGGGAGGAGAGGCCCTTTGTTTTGTGAAAGCTCCATGCCTTGTATAAGGGAATGCCAGGGCCAGGAAGTGGGAGTGCAAGCGTTAGTGAACAGAGGGAGGGGGGAGGGGACAGGGGTTTTTCAGAGGGGAAACCACGAAAGGGGACAACATTTGAAATGGAAATAAAGAAAATATCTAATAAAAATAAATAAAGATACATGCTGAAGAAATAACTAAATGTAAGGGTCCCTTAAAAGAAGCCATCAATGACCATGAGCAGACAATGTAAGGCCCTTCAAAGATTTCTAGTTGTATTTGAGATGACATCAGAAGTCTGAAAAGGAACCAGATAAATGAACGGTGTTAAAATGAAAAGAAAAACAAAACAAAATAAAAAACAAACAAGCCAAAACAAAACAAAACAAAAAACAAAAACAAACAAACAAACAAACAAAAAAAAACAACATTTGAAGCAGGAGAGTATGTGGTAGGCCCTGGGTTTCCTCTGGAAACGCCATGCAACCAGATCAAGAGAATCTTGGAATTCATGACAAGGCAGATCAATTTTACTTTTAGATAATACGAAACCATTGAAAGCAGTGCTTAAATGTTTTATATTATGAGCTATTCTGAAAAAGCACAAAGTAATTATTTTATACATCTCTGTAGTGATTGTGGAGTATCTTGGGTTACTTACATTTGTTTCACGTCTCATGGAGATACTGTTTATGTCAAACTTGAAGGCATATTCTCTTTCCCCCAAATGTCCTCTCCTCCAGGGTCATTCCCATGCTACAGCTGGCTCAAACTATTCCTGTGCAACGATACAGTAGCATCTACTGGAACTGAATATGTGCAATCCCTGTGACTACACACTTTGTCTTCTAGATCTCTATCTTAAAGGAGCCCTCACACATGTGCACAAGAGACATTTCCAGGCACTGTTTGAACTCAGAAAGTGGGACTAATGTCATAGCCTACAGTAGAGGGATGAATACGGAAACCTCGGTGCAATCATATAAAGAAACACCATCCATTAGCTCGAAAAATGTCCTGGGACACAAGAATTGATAAAGATAGTACTGAAAAAAAAAATAAGATGCTTAGTTAAAAAAGGCTCATTATAAGGGAATGTTTTAGTACATATCTCACATACATTTAAAATGAACAATATTATCATTGACGGTGGAAAATACAGGTTGTAACTGTAGAAACATTCTAAAATCTTCTGAGCAAGAAAGTGTTATACTGGAAGATTCACGGTAAACACTTAGGTTAGCTACATCACTGAGGATATACTCATGAGGGTAGAGAGGAAGGGAAAGTTGTACTGCTGTAACTTTAATTAAAGAGGGTAACATACAAGTCAGACAATTTCTAGAGCCCCCTATAAGGTAAAAACTCTAAGAACGTGGTATTTTGCTGTTAGGGAATCAGGGACAGAAAGGAAACACATGACACAAGTTCTGAGCAAAGTTTGGTCACCTGGGGCCTATTTGTTAATGTTAACAAGGGCACAAGGTAGGTGTGGTTTGTGGGTGAATGAACATAATAAATTTAATCTCTGAGAAAACTCATGTGGATAGCATTTCAAGTCAAGATTTCAGGGATGTATGGGAAAGGGGCCTATAATTTATAGAGAATTCTGAGCCTTAATTGAATTTAATTTAATTGAATTGAATTGGTAAAAAATTGGTAAAATTGATTAGGTTGAATATACAGGGTGAGAAGAAAAGATGTGTCAAGACCCAGTCATATGTGAACTTGTCCAGTAGTCTGGGAAGTAAAAGACAGAAGTAAGTAGAGGCTGGGAACCAAGAGCCTAACGTGGAAAGAATTATTTTTCTTTATATTTATTATTTAATATAAGGCAGGTTGAAAATGTTAAATACCAAAGGGAAGAATTAAGTAAAGAAGGAGAAGCTAAATATGAAATGGGAAAATAACCAATGGGTGAGTTGCCTTCCCCCACCAAAGATGAGGTCATGCTTACATATTCAACAATTATTCATGATTGAAGTAATTCAAAAGTGAATTAGAGAGATACGCTACTTCTGAAACAACAAAGGATGGAGCGTTAGCTGTGGGTAAAAGTAAGCTTACTAAATTGGGTAGTGGAAGGATAATGTTTTCATTTTTTCAAGGAGATAGGAGATGAGGCCATCAGAAGAGAGAGAAACAAGAGGTTCACAAGTTTTGGGAAGCACCTTTGTAAGAGTTTTATAGACTGAGAATAAGTTTTGAATAAGGAAATAACAGAGATGCTTTCTGTTCTAGTTTACTTCCACGTAGAGGTTGGGAGTTTTCAATTTATAGTGGTACTAATATCTTTGGACCACACTTGTGCATCTACACTTTATTCCCTTTAGATAAATTCTTTCATAAGAGACTCTTCATTTCCTCCTGCAGATAAGCTAGAATCCAGATGTCGCATACACATGTATAAATCTACAGTCAATATAAAATGGAGGTCAGACTCAGAATCCCCATGCTGCTTTTTAAATAGGCATCTAGCATGGTTGGAAGAACACTTTGAAATGGCAATATTGTGTGTTAAGGCATTTGTGGACTTTGTCATGTGTTGTGTTTTTCTAAGCTCTAAAGGAAGAACTGAATGTTTAAAACTAAATTACAAGACTAAACAATTATTATCTTTGGGAATAGCATAGGGTTTGGAAAGATGTCTCAGTGTATATGAGCTCTTGCTGCTCTACCAGAGGTCCTGATTTTGGTTCCTAGCATTCATAACAGGTAGCTCATAACCACATATAACTTCAGCCCCTGTGGGATCTGTTACCTACGTTTGGCCTTCCAGAGCAAATGAATACATGTCAATGTCATTAACACACACCACACACACACACACACACACACACACACACCACACACACACACACACACACCACACACACACACACACACACACACACACACACACACCACACACACACACACACACACACACACCACACACACACACACACACACACACACACACACACACACACACACTAAGAAACCAAAGCCTCTATTGTGGATGATATGGGTTTCATCAATCCTGTGCTAAAACAAAAGTAGCTGTGCCTTTTGAATGTGGCAGTTTATGGCGCATCAGGTTTCCTTAGTCTTACGTAGGTATAGTCATAACTTGAGGCACTATGTATTTAGAAGCCTAAGAACACTGAGGAATAGTCTACCATGGTTACTGTGGTCCAACTGACTCAGCAGCACATTGACACACATTTGCTTTTCCATGAATTCAAAAGAACCAATGTTTTCTTTTGCAAAGTGACTTCATCCTCACCATAAGTGCTTGTGCTCCAAGGACTGGTGAGAGAATTTCTTGGAAACCAAAGAACATTTAGTAATGTAGAGTGTATGTAGATATTTTTTTGTATTTAATTTATGAAGTCCTTTGAGTAAGTAAATTAAAAATTAGTGTGTTAATATTTCACATTTTGTTAATTTCAAAGAGAATTTATTTCATGACCAAGTTTGTAATTTAAACAATGTGATTTGTGTGTGTGTGTGAATGTTTTAGTTATATCTATGCCAAGCAAACAAATTGAACATTTTTATTGGATTTCGATCTGAAGAATATCAAGTAATAGAATGATCACTTCTTCATGTAGTCAGACAACTTGGGGTCTAGTCCAAGCCCTGACACAACTTTATCCTCAATTACTTGGTCTGGACCCTCATTTCCTAACCAGTGAAAAGAGGGGTTTTATTAGATGATTGTCCATACGCTTTGCAGATATTAATCTCAGTGTTTGTCATCGACACAGCTGTTTGGCAGCACAAAAGGGGAGTAAAGATCATATGATTATTAATATTGAGAATATTCATAATATGATTATATAGTACAATTGGAAATGTACAAGTTCAGTCCTGGCATTTAAGTTCCTAGCATTTACTCATGCATGCATGCAAACTTGCCACCAGTGATGAGTATCAAAAGTGTGGGAAACGACGATGAAGAAGACGATGTTTCAACACTCAAGGGGTCACACTGCTGGATGGAAGATAAAAGGCATACCCACTATTCCTGAGAAGGGATATGAAAAGAAATGATCCTGCAATAAGATAGGTACCTCAAAACTATCCCCTAAGGATAGCATTCATCTGGCTGACCTACCAAACCTTAGGTAACATCTGTCTCAGAAACAACAGATGTTTGCAGTTCTTTCTTTCTAGAAACTATTCATCTTACGTTTGTATGTGACTCCACCATTCATCTCCCTGTTGGGGTCAGGCAAACCAGAGTCGGCCTGATTCTCATCACCTCTTCCTCATCACCTGTACATGGAGTCCACCAGCAAACCCAAATCAAATTATAATAAAAATCTCTAAATCCCACAGCTATGATCATAGGATAAGTCACCAGTATCCACTTCCTGGAATTCTTTATTTTCTTCTCCTCAACTCCTGTCACTCCATCCTATCTTTCCCTTTAGAGCATCTAAGAGCAACTTAAAGTCATGGATTCAATAATGTTGCTTCTACTGAGGGCTCTCATGACTTTTGTATCTCAAACAAAATCCTAGAGACCTGACCAGATCTTCTTCATGGCTCAAAATCTTGCCATGGTTTTGTATCTCTCTCTCTCTCTCTCTCTCTCTCTCTCTCTCTCTCTCTCTCTCTCTCTCTCTCTCTCTCTCTCTCTCTCTCTCTTTCTCTCTTGTCTCTGCCTCTCTGACTCCATCTCTCCTTCCCCTTTGTCCTTCTCCCTCCTCCCCTCTTCTTCTCCCCTCCCCTCCCCTACTGTACATTCCCCTACTGTGCCCTCCCCTACAGTACCCTCCTCTACTGTACCCTCTGCTCCCTGCACCATCTCTCCTCTCCCTTCCCCTCCCAGTCTCCTTCTCCTTCTTTGCTATACAGCTTGAGCCTTGCTAGGCTAGGCTAGGCTAGGCTAGGCTAGGCTAGGCTAGGCTAGGCTAAGCTCTTTCTACCTCAGGAGTGCATCCTCACTCACCATTCCCTTCCCTATACACTCATTTCTCTCTCAAATCTAGTCATGGTTGGCTTCTTATCCTTCAAGTTTCAATTCAGATGTCCTGGTTTTGGAGATAGATTCTCTTAGCCTCCATGTAGATTTTTCCTGTGCCTCTTTCCTATTTTATTCCCATCATCTCAGCATTTGCCACAATTTTAACCTCATCCTAATTTTATTCCCTCAAGTATTGGCTCGTACACTAGAATTGCATCGTTTTTATTGTGGAGAGGTCTCAGTCTTATTCAGTTAACCTAACAATAATTCAGATGTGGGTCTTAAATATTAATAAGAAAATCAACCCAATTATGATCACTTTTCTATTGTGCTTGAACTTAAAGATATTTTTAGAATTATTTATTTTATTTAGGTGTATGAGTATTTTGCTGGCACATATGTGTGCACACCAAGGGTATGCTTGGTGTCTGTGAAGGTCTATAGTGGGCATTAGGTAAGCTATGATTTCAAGGGTAATGACTTTGGATGAGAAACTGGACTTATTGAGAGTTTTGAGACAGCATGTGGGTGATGGAAGTTGAACATGATTCCTTTAAGAACATAGGCTTAGCCATATTTCCAACCTCCTTTAACCTTTTTATATAAAGTAAATGATATATTAAAACCAGTAGGTAAATTTTACAAATATTGGCATAACTCATAACATTTTGCAAGTTTTAGTTTTATCATGTTCTTATTGTTCAAAACTTAAACATCCATCAAGAACATAAAAGAAAATTTGATTAAACTAAAATCCTATTTTAATATTTCTTTATGGAAAAAGTTGAGGAAGACATTTAACAAAAGACAATTGGTGATTAACACTTTCCTCATACTGAGAGTAACTCAACTTTTACCTTGTTGCATTATTAAAATTATTTTTTAAAAAAATAATATATTCCTTTTGGCAAATTTCACTTCTAAAAGACATTTTCTTTTACTTAGTAGAATTAAATTTATTATAAATCTCTGACTATAAATTTATTAATTTTGATTATATATAAAAAGATTATAAATTATTTTATCTTCTACAAATAACTAAATATGTTGTCAGTTACTTCTGAGGTAAATATAGTTTTCTTTTATACTAATCTCTCTGTTACTAATATATCATATTTTAAACAGAATCAAACTAGATTTAAATTTTTTTCTTAACTAAAATTAAAATATAGTTGAATTATTTTTCTCTTTCCTAATCCTCCCTCTATTCCCTAAAATATACATACCCTTTGCACTCTCAATTCAGTCACTAATCTTTATTTCATTAAATGTGTTTATATTATATATAAATAATTGTGTCTGTACCATATATATTATACACACACATATATATAATATGTCAGTATCATATATACACATATATGCTATATGCATATTACTATATATGTGTACTGTATATATATATATGTTTATATATACATACACATATATACTATATAATATACTGCATGTATACATATAGTGTATATTTAAACCATTATTTATGTGTATATATACATATATATAAGCTATGTATATTACAGTATATTATATATGTATATTTATGCATATATGTATTATGTATATATGCATTATGCATATATGTGTGTACATATGCATATATTTATGTATTACAATTATATAAAATTAAATGGATATATACATAGTTATATATCATATGTATATGGTACATTATATATATATAATATTATATATATATATGTCATAGAATACACACTATATGTATATAATATATAATGTTTTCTGGGCCTTGGGTGCAGAAGCTGTGTTGTAGATGGGTCATGAGAGTCGGGCAGCACACGGTTACTTGTTCTCTGCATTTTGAGCAGAGCATTTTCACTGTAATCGCCTCCATCTGTTGCAAAAAGAAGTTCCCTTGTTGAGGAATGAGAGCTGCATTTATTTGTGGGTATAAGGGTAAATATTTAGAATGTAGTTAGGACTTACACTGGTTTAGTAAATTCTTAGTTGTAGTTCTCACCCTGTACACGAATCAATTCCAAATGGGCCAATGATGTCAATGTTAGACTTGCAACCCTGAAACTTGTAGAAGAAAGAATAGGGAGTACTGCCTAGCACACAGGTGCAGGTAAGGACTTTCTGTATGGGAACCTGCTTAGCAGGAAGTAATACTTGTAACCAAAAAAATGGGGTTTCATGAGATTAATTTTAAAAAATTCTTTGTACTACGCAGGGAAGAATCAGCTTATAGAATGGGAAGAAATCTTTGCCAGCCATAAACCTGACAGAGGATTGTGTCTAGAATAAGCAAGGAACACACAAATCTAAACACCAAGGAAACAAACAACTTAATTGTAAGATGAGTTGTGGATTTTACAGTGTTTGCTATCTTGAGCTATCAGGAAAATGTGAACTACAGCCACTTTAAGGTGTTATTTCACCATAGTCAGAATGACTAAGATTAAGGAAACAAAAAGACAATGAACAGCTGCAAATATGTGGGGAATGGGGACCTCTTATGCACTGTTGATGGGAGTGCAAACTGGCGCAGCCACTGTGAAAATCAGTGTTTCAGTTCCTCAGCAAACTAAAATGTGACCTGCCACATTAGCCAATTGTATCACTCTTTGTATATATACAAATGACTCTAGTCACTATAACTGACATATATTGTCATCCATGTTCATAACTTTTCTATTCAAAGTAAGCAAGGCACGCAAACAGCCTAGAAGTCATTAAGTGACAAAACGTAGTATTTGTATATCAAACGAAATTAGTTCCATCTGTAAAGGGAAAGGAAACTATGAGCTTTTGAAGTTATGCATAACTCTTAGACCTTATTGGAGACGTTTCTGCAGTGGATAGTACTTAATTCAGAATCTCACAGTTGGGTTACAGAGAGTGAATATTAGCAGAGTGTTCAGCCACAAACGGGACATTTGTATTTTACCTCCTCTCCAAATCTCAAGGACCACCAGGGGAGGGGGGTGTCAAGGAGATTGAAAGAGCCAAATGTCAGGAAGGACTAGAGGAAAATGTGTCTTTTGGATATGACAAGATCACTGAACTCATGAAGTCACAGAAGCTGTGATTTCCTGCACAAGATCCAGCCAGCCAACATTCTAGCATAGAGCTGAAAGAAGCTCACTAGCCATCACTCCTGAAGAGCTATTGACAGTTAATGATTTCTAGGGAAGGGGTTTGGCCCTTAATAACTTGAACGTATTCCAGCAGATGGTCCCCCTCACAGGAGTATAGAGGCATCCAGAGTTTGAATCAAACAATAAACAAGAAAGAGAACAATAATTGCTGGGTCAGAGAGTTAAGGATGTATCTGAGAGAAGATAGGGGAAGGAGTTGGAAGTAAATGTAATGAAAAGCGTGTTGTAGGAAATTCTCAACCATTAAATAAATATAAAATGATAAATGACAGCAAAAAGTTTGAATTTACACAGCAATTTGAATTATCAAACCTAGTAATACAAACAAAATTAATTAAAGATTACGGCTGTGAATAAGTTACAGCTTCTTGCAGCACAGCATTATTCCATACTTTGCATAATAGCTGCGTATGCAGTTGTATTAATAAATAGTTGTTTCTGCTTTATGGTACTCTTAATTCTAAGAATATCATAGTTCTCATATGAATAGACATTTCATCTGTTTCATCATTAGTTTTTAACAGAATCTTTGGAGGCAAAGGTGACTGCTACAATGTTATTGACCTGCAATGTGAAATGTTTTCCCAAATTATCATATCTTTTAGAGTGTCTATGCTTTGATTTTTATAGATGATCAAAACATAAATATTCTTTGTTGTTGGAAAATAAGATAAACACTACAATATTAAATATTTATAGGTTCTATTAGCATGATCAGATGATGTCCACACATACCATGAAGTCAGAGGTGCAAATGAGTAGACAGTAGGCAACATCTTGTCTTTGCACTTTGTTCTTCTCTCCGGGGACTTCTGCTGTGATTTTATATCATCTCATGTTTTGCATAAAATTCAGTTGAATGTTTCATTTTTATTTCTACACATTAAAGATTTGTCTTCTATGATTTCCAAAATATGTTATCAGTTCTATCATGATAGAATATATTATGCCCCTTCTTCTTTTTCGTGTGGCTGTAATGTATAGAATTCCTAATATAAATGCTTTATAAAAGCTATACAGTATTAACTAGGCTAATATTAATTAACATTCCATTTACTTTTCTTAAACATTTTTAAATTATTGGAGGTAATATTTACCCACATATGGATATGTTTATTTTAATAAGCACAAATTTAGGTACATAAAACATATAGAAATAGGATCTTTGGGTCAAAGCTCTGTGCATTTCAGATCAGTTAAAGAAGCCCAGATATTTAATTATGTCATTTTACACAGAGACTATTATTTTCCAAGACCCCTACTTTCCATGAAACTGAGGATCTTAAAAATAACACACTATGGATGCTCATCTATATTTTCTACCTCATGTAATCTAACATAAATCTGAAAAAAGAAAGCATTTCATAACTTTTTAGATTTCTCTATGAGTTGTTTTTCAGAGATCAGATGATACTGTATGAAAATATCTATAATTTTTTTAGTGCCCCATGGCATATGTTTATTCAAGTTAGAGTGGAATAAGGTGTAGAATACAGAAGAAAATCTCAGACCTGATTCATTGAGAATTTTACTAATCTACATAGAAATTTAATACATCGTCACCAACTTCTTTAAATTCTCACAAACTAAAAGAATGCTTCTCACCTTCTTCCCAGTGATCACATTCATGGGAAATATCATACCATAAGTGGTGCTATTCTCCTAAAAAACACATTCGATTTAAGTTTTTATTTGCATTGGTTTCACTGTGTAAGGTGTTACTGTCAGAAACAGTATTGGCTTTCTGTAAAGCAGCCATCAAATGCTGAACACTTCAAGAAGTTTGTATCTAAGCACTTGTATTCTGCATCTCACTGAGTCATAAATAAGGAAAAAACTCAAAATATTTAAATTCACATTATAGATTCTGACTAATTTATAAAAAGAATTGGGACTTTTTTCCCATTTTTTGAACATAACTCTTCAGTTTAGCTTTTATGGGGTAGGCAAGCTATGAGAATTATTTACAGAGGCATTTTATTAGCTCTCTATACTTTTATGTATTCAAGCATATTAATGTACCCAGTCACTAAGTAATAACTACTCAATATATTTAACTGAGCGGAGTACTTCTGATGAAAAAATTATCAGTGATATACTGCTTGTATTTGAAGAGTTTATATTCAAATGTTGGCATGGATAGAAACCATGACATCAACATTTTCTGGGAGTTTTAACTATACTTAAGACATTTCTTTTAAAACTGAGACTGGATATATTATATGTAATTGTTTGACTTTACATGCATATACAAAGAATGTGAAATAGTGAGAAAATAAGAGCTGATTCTTGAGTTAGGTATGAGTAAGCGACTACAGCCTAGATTCAGATAGTCCTAGTAATATTATGATGTTCATGCTCATGGATTGGCAGGATCAACATTGTAAAAATGGCTATCTTGCCAAAAGCAATCTACAGATTCAATGCAATCCCCATCAAAATTCCAACTCAATTCTTCAACAAATTTGAAAGAGCAATCTGCAAATTCATCTGGAATAACAAAAAACCTAGGATAGCAAAAACTCTTCTCAAGGATAAAAGAACCTCTGGTGGAATCACCATGCCTGACCTAAAGCTTTACTACAGAGAAATTGTGATAAAAACTGCATGGTACTGGTATAGTGACAGACAAGTAGACCAATGGAATAGAATTGAAGACCCAGAAATGAACCGACACACCTATGGTCACTTGATCTTCAACAAGGGAGCTAAAACCATCCAGTGGAAGAAAGACAGCATTTTCAACAAATGGTGCTGGCACAACTGGTTGTTATCATGTAGAAGAATGCGAATCGATCCATACTTATCTCCTTGTACTAAGGTCAAATCTAAGTGGATCAAGGAACTTCACATAAAACCAGAGACACTGAAACTTATAGAGGAGAAAGTGGGGAAAAGCCTCGAAGATATTGGCACAGGGGAAAATTCCTGAATAGAACAGCAATGGCTTGTGCTGTAAGATCGAGGATTGACAAATGGGACCTCATTAAACTGCAAAGCTTCTGCAAGGCAAAAGACACCGTCAATAAGACAAAAAGGCCACCAACATATTGGGAAAGGATCTTTACCTATCTTAAATCAGATAGGGGACTAATATCCAATATATATAAAGAACTCAAGAAGGTAGGTTTCAGAAAATCAAATAACCCCATTAAAAATGGGGCTCAGAGCTAACCAAAGAATGCTCACCTGAGGAATACAGAATGGCAGAGAAGCACCTGAAAAAATGTTCAGCATCCTTAATCATCTGGGAAATGAAAATCAAAACAACCCTGAGATTCCACCTCATACCAGTCAGAATGGCTAAGATCAAAAACTCATGTGACAGCAGATGCTGGCGAGGATGTGGAGAAAGAGGAACACTCCTCCATTGTTGGTGGGATTACAGGCTTGTACAACCACTCTGGAAATCAGTCTGACGGTTCCTCAGCTAATTGGACATAGTACTACTGGAGGATCCCGCAATACCTCTCCTGGGCATATATCCAGAAGATGTCCCAACCGGTAAGAAGGACACATGCTCCACTATGTTCATGGAGTTCTTATAGAACAAAAAAAAGCCATGTAAATCAATATATTTAAAATCACATTTGTAGAAATATCAGGTAAGCAGGATCCAGCAAAGTAGAGAATTATTTGCCATGTGGTTTAGACAACTAACCTTGTTAGCTTTTGGTGCAATAGGAGGTAACACTATGTTGACATATTCTAGGTTTTACTGAGAGCCACAAGCATGCTAGGTCTGACTCAGACGAGGGGAATAAAGCCCTGTTAAAGGCACTCAAGACAGCATCAGAACATTTGCCTTTATCCCGTAGCATTACAGTTCTCCACAATTATAAGTTTTGAATAGGCAGCTTCTGGAATATTTAATGAAGGTTTGGCTCTTGTTCTGGGAACTTTCCTACACATTTGTGTTCCTTAAATCAATGCCATGGAATTGAAAAGATTTCTTTAAAAAATAGAAAAATCTTACAATCATTTCTTCTAAGATCTTAGAAGACGTCAGTTCTTAGTATCTTTTTGTGCCCTGTTCTCCTTTATTCTTATAGTCTAGGTGTATTTTTATTTTGGTAAATTGTCCTATAGCAAAGTCTTAGCATCTGTGGTGGTTTGAGTATGCTTGCCCCAAGCAACGTGGCAGTATTAGGAACTGTGTCCTTGTGGGAAGAAGTGTGTCACTGAGTAGGTAGGCTTCGAGGTCTCCTAATTCTCAAGCTCTGCCTAATGCAAAGGGTCCCTCCTCTTAGCTGCCTGTGGAAGACAATATCCTCCTGCCTGCCTTCAGATCAAGATCTAGAAGTCTCAGCTCTTCCAATAGCAGGTTGGCCTAGATGCTGCCACGCTTCCCACAATGACAATAATGGACTAAACCTCTCAAACTATAAGACAGCTCCAACTAAATGTTTGCCTTTAAAGAGTTGTCTTGGTCAAAGTACCTCTTCAGAGCAATAAAACCCAAAGACAGCATCTTTATTTTTAAATTACCATAAGCATATTCACTATGTTTCTTAATAGCTATAAAATATTCTATCTATAAATAAATCACATTTTAATTTTATTCTATCTTAAAACATGGGCTATTTCTAATCTAAGTTAAAAAGCCAAGCAATGACCAATATCCTCCAATATGTATCTTTGCCTTTTGCTTTTGTTTCATTTGGTAAAATTACCCAGATTCATTATAGAAATGTTTCTGTGAATCATGAAATGTGTTGAAATAGTCTTAAAACAGAACAATTAATTTTTTATTGCCTTTATTTACTGTATACATGTACCAGTGAACTCGGGTCTATGTGATTGTCATTAAGCACCTTTTCTCATTAAACTCTCTCTCTCATCAGCCCTACTACTCCTACCACTACTAATCATCACCATCACCATCACCACCATCACCACCATCATCATCAGAATATCCTAATATTCTACTCTCTAGATTTTCTTCTTCCACACCAGAATTACTTCTTTATATAACTATCATTATTGTATTTATCCTCCAAGATATTGGCTTTGGAGACCTCAAATAATGTGTCAAAGGTCACATAGCCATTGGCTCCTCTTTCTTTTACCAGTTTTTCTTCTTCTCTTTCCCTATTTCTAGTGGACCCTTGAATGTCCTTTACCTTTTCAACATATTTCCTCTGGGAGCATCTCTAATTTGTTCTCCTGTTGAACTGTTATCCTTAGTATAAATCCACTTGAATAGAAGGTGTTGTGCACTATAGTTAACAAAATGTAGTTATTTCTGTATTAACAAATCTAGAATTAATGTAACAAGGACAGTGTTTAGTTGCAGAAAATTGGTTTTACTTGTAAATCTTTTAACATAACCTGTATATATTCTCTTTTGACTTAAACTCATTTCTTATGGTATGTAATAGAATTTTCCAACACTTTTTTCTTAACAGGAAATCGTCATCATCTCTCTGTATTGTCTCTCCTGGCAAAAGGTCCAACATCCTCTCCATTTGCTACTGAGGCCTCCATGGATGCTTTCCTCTGGCACAGTCAGAATGGAGACTTTAGTCCTTGGATAAATGCATTGGTATCAGAATTTCAGTATATAAGCAAGTAGTAAAAACTTTTATATATATTTTAAAAATCACATTACCTTACTTGTGTGTGTGTTGGGAGTGACAGAGGGGAGAGCATCTATGCCACAGTATACCCATAGAAGTCATAGGACAACTTGAAGCAGTCAGTTCTGTCCGACCACCATGTGGGTCCCAGGTATCAAACTAAGATGGCCAAGCTTGGCGTCAGTACTTTTACTCACCGAGGCATCTCAGGAGCTCCAAGAGTGCAGTAACTATTTCTTAATTTAGATATGCTAATATCCTTTTGTCTCTAATAAGGTTCAGATGATTTTTCTCAGAGGGAATTTAAGACAATGGAATTCAGAGAATTTATTTCAAATTCCCAAAGGAAGGCCATGGGAGGGGTCGGAGGAACAAAAGTAAAGAAGGGATCTTTGTATTTAATTTAAAAAATTTTACTATAAAAGAGAATATGACACATATATACTTTATACAAACTTTTATTAAGTTAATTTGAATGAAACCCCTTATTCTTTCATAAATATATGGGTCTGGTACACATATACATACACATATGTGTGTGTGTGTGTATTAATGAATTGCTATAGACTTCTAGGTTATCTCTGTTACGTATATAATGTGGGGCTTATTATACCAATACAATACTCTAAGACATGTTTAATTAAGCCGTAGATGATAATAAGCAATATACGTGTATATTCTTTTGTTTTAGTATTTTAGAGGCATAATATGATAAAATATAGATTAGTTATATTTTTAAAGTAAATATTTATCTCAGCCACAGTGTCTCCATCCAGGCTATGTCTAAAATGTTGATTTCAGTGACTGGTATTATTATACATTATACAAGATTAGAGAAACTAGACTAGTACCTGATGGATGAGTGTTTTCCAAAACTTCTCTGATAACATTCCCTCATCCTCTTGACATTCCTCTCACCAGTGGATGAGTTTGGGAAGGTGAACTAGAACACGTATTTCACAGGTTTAGCCATTCATGCTTCATTCTCAGTGTACTAGAGCCTAGTCTGTTCAGCCACACTTGCTAATTGAGACCGGCCATTGTGCATGTGTTTACACTGCAGATATTGACAAATGTATGTTTAAAAAAAAAACTCATTGTGAGTTAACTGACAGCACTCATCTGTTTATACCTAATCATGATTTCCTAATAATATTATTTATTAAGCTGCCTTATGTCCACAAAAAACTGGGTTAAATTTCAACTTCCAGTTTATATTTTATTCCAATAATCTCTTTGACTATTGGGTTAGAGTGAGCTTTTATAGGAATGTACTAATCTGCCTTTTCAAGAGATAAATCACAAATAAGCCATTGTTAAATTGTCCAAATAAGATGTTGCTAAATAGTCTCTAACACTACCAGAAATTATTCATCTAACAGCAAACGAAAGTGTGGTTGAGGGTTCTAAGTTTGATGGAATTCTTCATTAATCTCTCGATGCTCAGTATCCACTAACTTGCCTTTAGCATCCGCTGCAGGAGAACAATTTTATGTTACAGCCAGGGAGATCACTCAAACTGAGTTGCAACTAAACCTATATTTTAAGTAAATATTGTAGACTCCAAAAGTCAATATTAATGTCACATTACCCACTTGGAAACTTCTGATTTTGCCTTGGGCTACATTAAGCTCAATTTGCACATCCATGAAAATAAATGGCCACATTATAAATAAAGAAAAATATGACAAAGATACTTTTTCTTTTTCTTTTCTTTTCTCTTCTTTTCTTTTCCTTTCTTTTCTTTTCTCTTCTTTCCTTTTCTTTTCTTTATACCTTCTTTTCTCCCTTTGTTTCTACCTTTCTTTCTTATTTTGGAAAGCATGAGTTACTAATGTAGATAATATAAGAAGTCCTGAGATTCTATCTGCAGGTCCAGAAAGGGATTTGGCCATCCCTTTCATTGTCAATAGCTGAAAATATTTCTGGTTGTCAGAATTAATGGTGTGTGCCACCTCCATCAAACTTCTTGAATGGATAGGAATGATCAACAAATGAAGATTCTGTTTGTCTCAGATGGTCAGATTGAAAACCCTAGACTGGGTGGAAATGGCCTCCCATGACCCATAACCTTTCAAAAGTTCTTTGAAGTCTATCCTTAATGACTTCCCCTCATTGTCTTTTGCAGCTGTCACATCTGTTTCCACAATTCTTATCTTAAGGCAACTCCACCCTTCCTTTCATGTGTTACGCTTTGTTTTGGACAATTTAGCAATGGCTTATTTGTGCACCTACCTTCTTAAACGCTGAAATTCTCCAAAAGTCTTCGTCCTTGCCACTCTGCTCGGCAGTGCAAGTGAATTCTCTTAAAGCAGAGAGAAATACAGGAAAGAAATAAAGTCATTGTAAATCATGAACTTGGTTTTTCTTCCTTATACAGAGTGAATTTAATTTTAGAATGCATTAGTAACAGATTTCTTAACTTTAAATTTTGCTTCTCTAGTCAAGTTTGTCATGCTTTCAATTAAAAGGTAGTAACTCAGCAGGTGGATTTTTTTCCCCAGCTGTCAGAATTCTTCTAAAATATCATTTGGAACTACTTGACTCCAAAGGGACCTGACAATTAGAGTGATGTGTGTGTGTGTGTGTGTGTGTGTGTGTGTGTAAGAACTAATGCATATGCTTCTTTGGAAAGTTTGTTTTCAATCCATTCCTATAGTCTGCAGGAGAATTACTCTTTGTTATTCAGCTATATTTCATTACTGATAATTGGCTTCCTACATTTACAAATGGTTTGCTTCCCACTGCTTCAGAGGCTACTAATGTCAGCCACTACATCACTCTCTTGACAGAGAAGCTCCCTCTGTCTCCTGATTACATTGTTTTTGCTGTTCCATATTTAACAAGGTGATTATGTCCTTGAAGTTTTGTGTTCTAAGGAAGAGGGATTCGGTGATGCCAATTTGAGCCTGTGGGTTTTTTTTTTTTTTTTAATTTGTGTCTTAAACCTCTCTCCCTTTGAAATGGCATTCTCATACTCTGTCAATAAAAGAGCAAGCACCCAACATTTCTATGGAAAAAAGCAACGAGGGTTCTGTAAGATTATCTATGGACAAGTATGTGACAAGATTGAGAAACTCTTAGAAGGTGACCTTACTTCTTCTTAGACAGAAGTCAGACCAAGCTGTGCTTCTTCTCTTGTGTTCAACAAAGGCATTATCTTTGAGAAATTGTATAAAGTGGGACCAGCAGTATCTGCTACAAATCACTACCAGTGTTATTGAGTCAGGAAGTTAGGTATCAGCATGACAAATGTTTACTGACAGGCAACCATGTGATGGCTTTATATTTATGTAGGGCACACACATGCACACACCACACACACACACAGAGAGAGAGAGAGAGAGAGAGAGAGAGAGAGAGAGAGAGAGAGAGAGAGAGAGAGAGAAAGAGAGAGAGAGAGAGAGAGAGAGAGAGAGAGAGAGAGAGAGAGAGAGAGAGAGGTTGCAGTGACTGAGAGATTCAAGGGTTTTGCTTCTAACTCTCCATTACCTGCCCTTTAAAATATGTTCTATGTAACAGAAACAATACCATCTTTTACAAACTTGTTAAAAATTAAGAACCTCAGGCCTGCTCTAGAACTATAGAATAGGACACAAGATTCATTCAGAGTTGACTATTGCACTTGTTCAAATTTGCTGAACAATGGTTAACAGGTATTATGAAAAGTAATTCTGAAGTTAGGAAAGGACTTACAAACTATCTATGAAAGTCTGAGGGTTCATATTAACAAAAAGAAGACAGACACCCTTTGTATTTTTAAATTCAGATAACTTCAAAAACTAGGAAGTGACTAATTATTATTATTATTTATATTTTGGGCATCTCATTTTTACAAAGGATTTTAACTCTAATGGCAGGAAACTATTAAAACTAACATAAAAGGGGACAGAGGCATAGTGCTAGTCAGTTCAACCCATGTAGCCATGGGAATATCTTTAAGTGACTTTGTGGAAAGTGTCATCTTACTGTGCTTACTTACTTTTCTGTAGAATCACTTCTAAGACTCACAATGGGCAGAAAGTCTATTCCTTGGTTCAAGAAAATACAGCAAAGACAAAGAAGAAGAAAGCATGTGATGAAGAAGGAAATGAGAGATTTCACTTGAGACAAGAAATGAATTTGAAGGGGAAAGATTGCTTTTAAAAGTACAAGCAATCTCTCCTATGGGTGCCCCGGACATCAAAATGAGAGCTCCAGTATGTCTCAGAGCTGCTTACCCACAAAGTCAAACTAGCCACAAACCCCTGTCAGCAACTTAGCAGAAGTATGATGCCAAGAACAGAATCCACATCCACAGACGCACACTCATCCAAATTGCAGCAATTGCCTATGACAAGTCCTTGTTGGAATCCTCTTATCATGGCAAACATATTTACTAGTTTAGAGATTGCTACAGAGGAAGAAAAATGAAAAAAAAAAGTTGAGCTCGAGGCATGATTTTTCTGTGGCACCAAGAGAAAGAAATTACTGGTTCTACTATTGTTCATACGCAAAGACGGCTGTAAAAATTTCAGGCAGGATACAAATAAAATGCACACCCAGAATTGCTCTCTAGAGGCAAAATAAATCAGTAAGTAAGTAAGTAAGTAAGTAAGTAAGTAAGTAAATAAATAAATAAATAAATAAATTTATTTTATGGAGCAGAGAGCTTAAGTTTAAGAAGTGAGGGGATTGAACAACAGATCATCTTATTGATTTCAAGTTTTCTGGAAGAGTCCAAGCACTGGGCACACAGCCAAAAAAATTGTGCCAACACTATAGGACTAAACACTTTGCTAATTCTATTTGGGATATACACTGCTTAGGGATAGAGTAGTTAAGAACACAGGAAAACTGAATCCAGTTCACCTCAACCTTAGATGATATTTATGGGAAAGCTTCAGTCCACCTATTCAAGGAGTGTTAATTAGGCTCCTAAAATTTGCAGGTGTCTGTGAGGTGAGCAAAATCTTGAGTGAAATTCAAGTTCTGAAAAAAACGTTACAGCAACAGAATTATATCAACTTTGATACTGAGAAAAAGAATCAACCTGGATTTTTTTTCCCCCGTTTTTGTCACATTTGGTATGAGCAAGATAATTGCTTAAAGTTGCTAGGGATGGAATCAGTTAACTACGTGTCTATCATCAATTAATTAGACGGTTTTGTATAGGGCGCTGCCCTGGAGGGGGGGGAGGTAAGAGCAATCTCAAGTAGAAAACACAAAAATTACTGGATGATAATGATCTCTGAGCATTTTGGAGACAAGGATCATGGTAATCAGAACTGTAAACAATACAGTGATGTGTGTATGTTATACTTCAATGGTCCTAGAGAAAAATAGCTGAGTAAAACACAAATGTCACTGTCCCAGTGTTGTTACCTCCACCATACTGGTTCTTAGCTTGTTCTAGGTCAACTTATTTATCTTCTAGTTGTAAGCTCTCAGAAAGTAGGATTGGAATTTAACCCAGGAATCGCTGTGCTTGCAGCAAGCATCACAGGTTGTGTTAATTCAAATTAATCCCTTATTAAGTGTGTTATAGATATTTTCCTGGTCACTAGAGAATGGAGCGGTCCAAAGCAAATTAGAAAATTATGATCCTTGCATTCTGGCTCTTATAAATTGGTTCAAATGATACTTTGCTGTTGAATGATTTTTTACTTGAGATGAGAGTCTTAGCCTATCAGATGCTGGTAGTTTGGCTATTGACTTGAATGTGGAGTCAGAGAACTCTTTATTTAAGGAGGCACTATTAAGTTTTGATGAAGAAAAAAAAGAATGACAACTTTTTAGCAAAACCCCATTGGTAGGGTCTCAACATGGTTGATATAAAGATCTCCACATATGAAACAAGAGATGTTTATCCAGATGATGATGGAGAAGCTAATAAAATATGCCAGGCACCAGCTACAGCAGCGACAGACTTCGCTGTTACTTGGATTTTGCTTTTTACTTCCTTTATAAGATGGAAGATGCTGGATGTGTATATGATTTTGTTTAGATGACTCCAGAACATACAGGATCCACCTCTCTGTTCCTCTCTGTCTCTCTGTCTCTGTCTTTCTCCTTCTCTAGGCATGTGTGCGAGCCTCTTTCTCCTCTTTTTCTATCTTTCCCTTTCACCCATCTTCCCTCCTTCCCCTCCTCTCTCTGCATGTGTATGTATAATTTAAAGCTTTGGAAATGTTAGCTTTTCTATCAACTGTTGGAAAAGTATTCCGTGTTTCCTGTGTTGAGTGGGCACTGTATCAGAATGATCAGCTATGTTGGTCTTAAAGTCCATCTTTCAATTTGGACCAGGGTAATGCACCACATTAAATATAAAAGGTATGCCCATGGGTCTGGTGAGAGAAACTTATAATAAAATATTCCTGAAGTAAGAATTATAACTGCTGTGACACATGTGTCTCAGTAGGTGGCAGAGAGGAGAGAGGCTATGTCGATGCTCAGTGTTCTAACCTGTGAACATCTGAGTGATGAATAGCCTAACAATTCACAAAACACGTGGACCTAATGGGGAGTGTGCCAGAGATTAGAAGAACCCTGCTGAGGATTTCGGACCTGGGCAAGAAGCAAGCCCAAGACGACCACTAGACTGGTACCATGGGGTCCTGGACAAGGAGCTAGCCTGGAAAGACTACCAGTCCAGCATGAAGTAGGCCAGGAGTAGCAGAGCATACTGCGGATGACCCTTGTCCAGTGCCACAATGCACGAATGGAGTATAGTACTCCTGAGACCACCCCTGAGACAACCCCAGATGTTCACAGATGCTGGTGCCACTAAGAAGAGCAAGTAAATGACAAAGAAATGCAAGAGGGAGCAACAGAAGGTGGGCTCCACGAAGAGAGGCAGAATTGGAGGGTAGTGAGAGAAAGCCTGATGGGAGTCACCAGCGATCTCACAGGAGAATATGGTAGACTCCTGGCCTGTACTGCCAACGGGGACCACAGTGGGAGTCAGTGGCCCTGTAGCAGCAGGGGTCTGTTACCACCAAAGACCAGGCAGATGTCCCTGGTCTGGCTTGCCACTCTGGGAGAAGTTGATATCTGAGGGCTGTGCAGAACTTCAAGGCTCCACCCCTTGCCTTGGCTTAGTGGGAGAGCTGTCCCTGGACCATGAGAGCAGGAGAGCTGTTCCTGCCCCCTCCCCCGCAACCCCTGTCAGCATCTGCAGCACTCAGTAGAGTGGGCACTGCACCTTGTCTGGGCAGCACAACAGAGCTGATACTGATGACAGGGTTATCTTGGCACGGTGCACAAGAGCAAAGATGTGTGGGCAAAAGGGTGTACCGTGGGGCACACTGTGACACCCTATAGTTTTTCCTCTATTTGGGCAGAGGGTAGGTACAAGGGGTGGGCAGGGATGAGTGGCATGGGGGTCCATGATTTAAAATTCACAAAGAACCAAACAAACATTTAAAATATTTAATATCTTAAAAAGAGAAATATGTTAAGAATATATATCCTGTAATTGCTATTAAATATAATGAATAATTTTTTCTCACTATTTTCTCTAATAGTCCATGCTGACCTCAAACTTGCTGTGTAGCCAAAACTGCACTGTACCTCCACATCCCCCTACTTCTTTCTCCAAAGTGTTAGGATTCAAGGCACATGCCACCGTGCCTTACTTAAAATAGAGTAATAAAGAGTGTCATTGCTCCATTAAATTCACATGCTGTTGTTGCTTAGGGCATACAGAGAACTTTCCAAACCTCTTTGTTCTAATATTCTGACTTGATAAGTCTGAATATGTTTTAATGTTAAGACAATATTTATGTTATTTACTCCCATGTCTGCAGGAGGAGTCCATGAGTTTACATGAGGATGTGCGGATGCATACGCCTTTGTATGTGTGGAATATAGAAGAGGTTTCTGCTTCCTCAAAGCTGGAGTTGCAGGTGTTTATGGGATTTATGGTTTATTATGGAAGTGCTGGTGTCTGAGTGATTGTGCAGCACGTGTTGTTTACTGGGCCATCTATCCAGCCCAGATTGGTTACCTCTATATGTTCTTACATCCACATTCAGAGTAAAAGGTTTCATCATGACACCGTCATACTGCTGTGTCAGTTTGGATTCTTAAACAAAATCTGGTTAATGTTTAAAAACAATAAAAAACAAGGTGAAGAAACACAGTGAGCAACAAGAAACTTGGAAAAGGTAGTACATTAGAATATAACACAGAACATTCACTCAGAATTGTAATAGAACATGACATCCTTCCATAAGTGAGATTCTGAAGGAATGGAAGGAAGTATAATAGAGAAAGAAATAGCTGGAATTTTCTCAAAAAAATGATAAAAGTATTTAACCCTAGATTTAACAACTTCTGTCCAATTACATATAAGATGAAATAAAAAAACTCCACTCCACGTATTAAGAATTTGGATCACTGGTGACCAAGAGTACAGTTTAAATTGCAGAGAAAGAGGAGAGAGATTGCCTGCAAAAATGTGTGTTTGGCGTTAGGTTTAATGGGTAATTTCTCAACAATATAACAGAGAAATCCAGATAAATGATTTCCAATTGTTAGAGAAGACTGTGATGCTAGAATTTTATTTCTCAAGTTTTTCAAAAATGAATATAAATTTCCCCACACATAAAATGAAAAAATCATCATTCATAAAGGATGGGCTGAAGAATGTAGTTAGGGAACCAGAGCTAGGAATTTAACGTCAAAAGATCACTAACATGGAAAGGGATTGACCAAAAGAAGAAGATCTCAACAATCCATACAAAACAATAATGATTGATAATGCTTTATATCAGTACTTCTTAACTAGAGAAATTCCAGAAAGTCTGGGCAAAGACATATTTTGTGAAATAATGCTCAGATACATTTTGAATAACAACAAAGGGCTAAGAAAAAAGTATTCATCAGCAATGAGTGTACAGTGAGTTCACCATGTTTATGTATCGTTATGCAGCTATGGAAATGTATGAACTACAGCAATCTATTTCCATTCCAATGATGCAAAGCCAGTCATTTCTCATACTACAGGGTTTTACTTTTATTTGTATTTTTTTAAAAAAAAACTGTGGTTTTGATAATTAGTTGGGGATAGGAGAAAATAGAAGACAATGTGTTTTCACTTGCAGCTTGATTGCAATGTCCGATTTTCAATATAATACCATGGACTGAACTTCGTTTCTATAATTTCATTAGCTAGCCTATCTCTTAAAATCAGCAAAAGCCAGCCCTGGATCAACATTTCTTGAAATTTTCTAATTCTAAGAGTAGTGTATCCATCTTTGCTTCCTACCATCAGAATGTTCTCATGAGATATGCTCTCACTTCAAAATGTATTGTCTCCACTGTTTGTGTGCACATGGAAGATTAGTTAGAAAAAGTACATTTTGTATATTACAACGTGTTCACTTCTCTCTATTTTGTGACATACAGTACACAAGTCTTTCTCTATATTATATATTATTTTACTATATGAAATATACAAAGTTGGACTTTAAAAAAAATGAAACAATTACATTTTACAAAATTTTACTGTGGCTTTGACTTTAAAACATAAGACAAGAACTTCTCAATGACCAAGAAAATCTTCAAAGTCACACCTTAGCAAACTTCCTGTTTTTAGTTTAATTTTAAAGCGATTTCATTCATTTGGCTATGTACACAGTTTGATTTCTGAGTATTCCAGTGTGAAGTTGATGTGTATTTTGCATAGCTATCAAGGGTCAACTATACATATGACTTTATTGAGAGTAATCAACCTTAAAACAAAAGACAGAGTCTTTTGTTAAGAGAGGTTGATTACTCTCAATAAAGTCATATTGCAAACTTTATATGCCTCAATACAGAGGAACACCAGGGCCAAGAAGTGGGAGTGGGTGGGTAGGGGAGTGTAGGGGGAGGGTATGGGGGACTTTTGGGATAGCATTGGAAATGTAAATTAAGAAAATACCTAATTTAAAAAAAAAGAAAAAAGAAAAGAGCAAGGTTAGTTGTAAACACAATCATATGTTTTGATAAAAGCATTTAACTTCTTTTTTTGTTTTTATTTTTTCCCTTTTATTAACAACAGACTTTTTTCTCACACAATATATCCTGATTACAGTCTCTCCTCCCTCTACTCTTTCCACCTCCCATCCTATCCAGATCCACTTCCTTTCTGTCTCATTAGAAAACAAATGAGTTCCTAAAGGATAAATATAATAATATAATATAATGTTATATAATTAATATCAGACAAAATTAACTCATTGGAATTGCATAAAACAAATAAACAGAAAGAAAAGAACCCAAGAGAAGGCACGAGAAACAGATACCAGCATGTTTGCACACCCAGAGTACCAAAAAAATCACTAAACTGGAAGCCATGATATATATGCAAAGGACTTGGTGCAACCCTGCGCAGGCCTTGTCCATGCTGCCTCAGTCTCAGTTCATATAAGCTTTGCTCATGTTGATCCCAAGAATCTTGCTCTTTTGATATCCTTCATTCTCTCTGGGTCTTTGTTTCCCCTCTTCCTCCTGGTTTTCTGTGCTTTGAGGGGAGGAATTTGATGGAGACACCCCCTTTAGCACTGGGTGTTCCAAGGTCTCTCATTCCCTGCATAATGTCTGGGTGTGGGTCTCTCTAATTGTTCCCATCTGCTGCAGGAAGAAACTTCTGTGATGATGGCTGCAGAAGACACTGAGCTATGACTATAACACAATGTCATTAGGAGTCATTTCGCTGCTTTTTAGTTGTTATTCAACAGTAGTGTTTGATTTTTACCCTAGCTACATTTTGCAATAAGCGATGGTGAGATGGGGCTCTATCTGCCCCTATCATCTATAACTATCAATTCTATTTCCTTTTCACAATCAGATCTATCTGTGCTCCCAAGTCCCTTACTCTCCCTAACCTCTGTGGTTCTACAGATTGTAGCTTAGTTATCATTTTCCTAATAGCTAATAATCCAAATAGTAGTGAATACATACGACATTTTACTTTCTGGATTGGGGACACCTCGTTCATTGAAGTCCATCTTATCTGTAATAAGAAACAATGGACCTCACATTCTGATATATATGCCTTTTAGAAGATACCAGTCCTTTATAAAGTTTTAGCAAAAAAAAAAAAAAAAAAAAAAAAACAAAACAAAAACAAAAACAAAAAAACAAAAAAACAAAAAAACGTTACCTTTTTTTGTTTGTTTTGTTTTCTTTGTCAAATATCTAAATATATTCCACATTTCTTGGATAGTAACAGCATGCATTTCCAAATGGAATGATCCTGAGAATTTAAACTGCACTAAAAACAAAAACAAAAATCCCTTCATTTTATTGTTCTGGGCTCTGTCCAGCTATGAACTTTTATTATGAATTGTCCTTCCTTCCTTCCTTCCTTCCTTCCTTCCTTCCTTCCTTCCTTCCTTCCTTCCTTCCTTCCTTCCTTCCTTCCTCCTTCCTTTGTTCCCTCCCTCCCTTCTTCCTCTTTCTTTCTTTCTTTCTTTCTTTCTTTCTTTCTTTCTTTCTTTCTTTCTTTCTTTCTCTTTCTTTTCTTTCTCTCTCTCTTTCTTTCTCTCTCTTTCTTTCTTTCTTTCTTTCTTTCTTTCTTTCTTTCTTTCTTCTTTCTTTCTTTTCTTTCTCTCTCTTTCTTTCTCTCTCTTTCTTTCTTTTTCTTTCTCTCTCTCTATTTCTTTCCTTCCTTCCTTCCTTCCTTCCTTCCTTCCTTCTTTCTTTCTTTCTTTCTTTCTTTCTTTCTTTCTTTCTTTCTTTCTTTCTTTCTTTCCTTTTTAACCGAATGGATATTGCCACTATGTAGAATTAGGAATATCTTTGTGGAAGCGTTATGAGGATATAACAGGATGACTGTCATTTCTGCTCACAGAAACAGTAACTAATAATATAAGGGCTAATAGTCAAAGTTTATTCATCACTTATGTGACAGATGTTACTGCTTGATTTTATATATCTACTTATATGTATATATTTATATACTCAAATTAATATCTCAAATTAGCCATTTTAATTTTCAACTTTTTTAAAAAATGAAAAGATACTGCAGAGCAGTAAGTAACTTGTATGCTAATAGAAGGATGTATAAGTGGAGTTGAGACTTGGACCCTAGCAGTTTGGATGGATGCGTATGTGTTGTACAACACCATCTTCCAAAAGAAGCAGCCATCAACTGTGACTATTTACAAGAGGCTCCCTCCATCAGGCTTGTTGACAAGTCATATGCTTGCATAAAGGAAGTGGTACAGGCATTTCTTCTGAAATTCTGACTTTGTCCTCTTTCTCCACACAGTTTACAGTGGCATGTTATTTTGCCCTAATGGCAAATGGTCTTGGGGTATTAAGAGATGCCAGAATATATAAACTGTAGAAGATTGTCTAGGAAAGGGCATGGGTGGTGGGATTCCATCTATACAACTATGGGAAAGTCTTCATCCATGTTGGGACAAGACTCCCTGGTGGTGTAGCTTCTCAGGGTAAATAACCTTTTATCCAGGCTCTATACATATGCCTGACAACCTAACACTGGCTCCTCAAGTTGCAGCTTCAGAGAATAGTAATGTGGGGTGGATGTTTCTTGACATCTTACCCCAGGGGAAAATTTATCCAAAGGACATACTTCATTCCTGTCCCTTTTCGAGACAGGGTTTCTCTGTATAGCCCTGGCTGTCCTGGAACTCACTTTGTAGACCAGGCTGACCGCGAACTCAGAAATCCTCCTGCCTCTGCCTCCCGAGTGCTGGGATTAAAGGTGTGCGCCACCACGCCTGGCTTAACTTTTCAAAGTTAAGTGTACTTTTCTACTAACAGAGAGTGAAGGAGAGGGGAAGGGGAGCAGGAGGAGGAGGAAGAAGAAGAGCATAGATTGGCTGGAGACTTTCTTGTCTATCCAGCATGTCAGTTTCTACATTTCTACCTTTGTCAGAAGCATGCTGAACAAATTGCATTTCAATGTAAATAATGATTCCATTTGCACTGCTTGTTATTTAAGTAAGACAAAATTTCCCTTACTTGTAACTGTATTTAAAACCTGAAGCAATTAGTTATTATAATTTTCATCCTTATGAATGATAACCAACAAGTATTTAGGGAAAATGCACGGAGCATATTTTCAGATTAGAATAGTCTACAGCCTTATTTTGGAAGCAATGCTTCTACATGAGTTACTTAAGTTTCCTGCCGTGTTAGGGGCTCTGTGATCAATTAAACTGATAATGAGATCTAGTGTGACTAGATTCCCCATGACTAGAGTGAGCTCACATCAGAAAATAGCCAGTGAAAACCAAGACATTTGCCCTCAAAATGAACTTAGAAGCAATGCATGAAAATTGTAGTGGTGGTTGATTAAACCTCCATTACGTGCCAATGTCTCTACTGGATTTATATCTCAGCAATAAATACTAATTTTTTCCTCAGTTAAATATTAATGGAAAGCTAACTTTATTTGAAAGAAATAAAATTAATTACACAGTCATAGAATTAATAAGGTTGGAAGCAAGGATGCAAAACTAGATATCATTAATTCTCAATCCTATATTCTTTAATCTACTGTTGTCCATGTCAAACCAAAATTTTTTTTATTTTACTTTTAATTAGGTATTTTCTTCATTTACATTTCAAATGCTATCCCAAAAGTCCCCCAGACCAACCCCCTACCCACCCACTCCTACTTCTTGGCCCTGGTGTTCCACCATACTGAGGCATATAAAGTTTGCTAGACCAAGGGGCCTCTCTTCCCAATGATGGCCGACTAGGCCAACTTCTGATACTTATGCAGCTAGAGACAGGAGATCAAGGGGTACTGGTTAGTTCATATTGTTGTTCCCCCTATAGGGTTGCCAACCCACTTAGGTCCTTGGGTACTTTCTCTAGCTCCTCCATTGGGGTCCCTGTGTTCCATCCAATAGATGACTGTGAGCATCCACTTCTATGTTTACAAGGCCCCGGCATACCACACAAGAGACAGCTATATCAGGGTCCTTTCAGCAAAATCTTGCTGGTGTATGCAATGGTGTTGTCGTTTGGAGGCTGATTATGGGATGGATCCCTGGGTATGGCAGTCTCTAGATGGTAGATCCTTTCGTCTCAGCTCCAAACTGTGTCTCTGTAACTCCTTCCATGGGTGTTTTGTTCCCAATTCTAAGAAGGGGCAAAGTGTCCACACTTTGATCTTTGTTCTTCTTGAGTTTCATGTGTTTTGCAAATTGTATCTTATATCTTGGGTATTCTAAGTTTCTGGGCTAATATGCACTTATCAGTGAAAACACATCATGTGAGTTCTTTTGTGATTGGGTTACCTCGCTCAGAGTGATGCCCTCCAGGTCCATCCATTTGCCGAGGAATTTCATAAATTCATTCTTTTTAATAGCTGAGGAGTACTCCATTGTGGAAATGCACCACATTTTCTGTATCCATTCCTCTGTTGAGGGACATCTGGGTTCTTTCCAGCTTCTGGCTATTATAAATAAGGCTGCTATGAACATAGTGGAACATGTGTCCTTCTTACCGGTTGGGACATCTTCTGGATTTATGCCCAAGAGAGGTATTGAGGGATCCTCCGGTAGTACAATGTCCAATTTTCTGAGGAACCACCACACTGATTTCCAGAGTGGTTATACAAGCTTGCAATCCCACCAACAATGGAAGAGTTTTCCTCTTTTCCACATCCTCGTCAGCATCTGCTGTCACCTGAATTTTTGATCTTAGCCATTCTGACTGATGTGAGGTGGAATCTCAGGGTTGTTTTGATTTACATTTCTCTGATGATTAAGGATGCTGAGCATTTTTTCAGGTGCTTCTCAGCCATGCAGTATTCCTCAGGTGAGAATTCTTTGTTTAGCTCTGAGCCCCATTTTTAATGGGGTTATTTGATTTTCTGGAGTCCACCTTCTTGAGTTCTTTATATATATATTGGATATTAGTCCCCTATCTGATTTAGGATTGGTAAAGATCCTTTCCCATCTGTTGGTGGCCTTTTTGGCTTATTGACAGTGTCTTTTGCCTTACAGAAGCTTTGTAATTTTATGAGGTCCCACTTGTCAATTCTCAATCTTACAGAACAAGCCATTGCTGTTCTATTCAGGAATTTTTCCCCTGTGCCCATATCTTCAAGGCTTTTCCCCACTTTCTCCTCTATAAGTTTCACTGTCTCTGGTTTTATATGGAGTTCCCTCATCCACTTAGACTTGACCTTAGTACAAGGAGATAGGAATGGATCAATTCGCATTCTTCTGCATGATAACCGCCAGTTGTGCCAGCACCATTTGTTGAAAATGCTGTCTTTTTTCCACTGGATGGTGTTAGCTCCCTTGTCAAAGATCAAGTGACCATAGGTGTGTGGGTTCATTTCTGGGTCTTCAATTGTATTCCATTGATCTACTTCTCTGTCGCTATATCAGTACCATGCAAGTTTTTTTTTTTTATCACAATTGTGCTGTAGTACAGCTTTAGGTCAGGCATGGTGATTCATCCAGAAGTTTGTTTTTTTTTTTTTTTTTTTTTATCATTGAGAAGAGTTTTTGCTATCCTAGGTTTTTTGTTATTCCAGATGAAATTGTGAATTCCCCTTTCTAAATCATTGAAGAATTGAGTTGGCTTTTTGATGGGGATTGCATTGAATCTGTAGATTGCTTTTGGCAAGATAACCATTATTACTATATTGATCCTGCCATTCCATGAGCATGGGAGATCTTTCCATCTTCTGAGATCTTCTTTAATTTTTTTCTTCAGAGACTTGAAGTTCTTATCATACAGATCTTTCACTTCCTTAGTTAGAGTCACGCCAATGTATTTTATATTATTTGTGACTATTGTGAAGGGTGTTGTTTCCCTAATTTCTTTCTCAGCCTGTTTATCCTTTGTGTAGAGAATGGCCATTGACTTGTTTGAGTTAATTTTATATCCAGCTACTGCACTGCAGCTGTTTATCAGGTTTAGGAGTTCTCTGGTGGAATTTTTAGGGTCACTTATATATACTATCATATCATCTGCAAAAAGTGATATTTTGACTTCTTCCTTTCCAATTTGTATC
The DNA here is from genome assembly GCF_000001635.26 of Mus musculus. Classification (NCBI taxonomy): domain Eukaryota; kingdom Metazoa; phylum Chordata; class Mammalia; order Rodentia; family Muridae; genus Mus; species Mus musculus. Next base: position 105,130,705 of record NC_000076.6, on the reverse strand, counting down.
CCCTTGATCTCGTTTTGTTGTCGAATTGCTCTGGCTAGGACTTCAAGTACAATGTTGAAGAGGTAGGGAGAAAGTGGGCAGCCTTGTCTAGTCCCTGATTTTATTGGGATTGCTTCCAGCTTCTCACCATTTACTTTGATATTGGCTACTGGTTTACTGTAGATTGCTTTTATCATGTTTAGTTATGGGCCTCGAATTCCTGATCTTTCCAAGACTTTTATCATGAATGGGTGTTAGATTTTGTCAAATAATTTCTCCGCATCTAAGGAGATGATCATGTGGTTTTTGTCTTTGAGTTTGTTTATATAGTGGATTACATTGATGGATTTTCTATAGTAAACCATCCCTGCATCCCTGGAATGAAATCTACTTGGTCAGGATGGATGATTGTTTTGATGTGTTCTTTGATTTAGTTAGTGAGAATTTTATTGAGTATTTTTGCATCGATATTCATAAGGGAAATTGGTCTGAATTTTTCTCTATCTTTTTTGGATTTTTCTGTGGTTTAGGTATCAGAGTAATTGTGGCTTCATAGAATGAGTTGGGTAGAGTACCTTCTGCTTCTACTTTGTGAAGAACTGGAATTAGATCTTCTTTGAAGGTCTGATAGAACTCTGCACTAAACCCATCTGGACCTGGGCTTTTTTTGGTTGAGAGACTATTAATGACTGCTTCTATTTCTTTAGGGGATATAGGACTGTTTAGATCATTAATCTGGTCCTGATTTAATTTTAGTACCTAATATCTGTCTAGAAATTTATCCATTCCATCCAGATTCTCCAGTTTTGTTGAGTATAGCCTTTTGTAGAAGGATTTGATGGTGTTTTGGATTTCTTCAGGATCTGTTGTTATGTCTCCCTTTTCATTTCTGATTTTGTTAATTAGGATGCTGTCTCTGTGCCCTTTAGTGAGTCTGGCTAAGGATTTATCTATCTTGTTGATTTTCTCAAAGAACCAGCTCCTCAATTGGTTGATTCTTTGAATAGTTCTTGTTTCCACCTTTTAAGTTGAAAATCTTCATTCTCATCTACTTCTATTATCTGCAGGTTTGCTCTTCTCATTGTGTCCTGGATTTCCTGGATGTTTTGACTTAGGATCTTTTTGCAATTTGCATTTTCTTTGATTGTTGTGCCCATGTTCTCTATGGAATCTTCTGCACCTGAGATTCTCTCTTCCATCTCTTGTATTCTGTTGCTGATGCTTGCATCTATGATTCCAGATTTCTTTCCTAGAGTTTCTATCTCCAGCTTTGCCTCACTTTGGGTTTTCTTTATTGTGTTTACTTCCCTTTTTAGGTCAGTATGGTTTTGTTCAATTCCATCACCTCTTTGGTTGTGTTTTCCTGTTTTTCTTTAAGGACTTCTACCTGTTTGGTTGTGTTTTACTGTTTTGTTTAAGGACTTGTAACTCTTTAGCAGTGTTCTCCTGTATTTCTTTAAGTGAGTTATTAAAGTCCTTCTTGAAGTCCTCTACCATCATCATGAGATATGCTTTTAAATCCAGGTCTAGCTTTTCTGGTGTGTTGGGGTATCCAGGACTGGCTGAGGTGGGAGTGCTGGGTTCTGATGATGGTGAATGGTCTTGGTTTCTGTTAGTAAGATTCTTAAGTTTGCCGTTAGCCATCTGGTAATCTCTGGAGTTAGTTGTTATAGTTGTCTCTGGTTAGAGCTTGTTCCTCAGGTGATTCTATTAGCCTCTATCAGCAGACCTGGGAGACTAGATTTCTCCTCTGAGTTTCAGTGGTCAGAGCACTCTCTGCAGGCAAGCTCTCCTCCTGCAGGGAAGGTGCACAGATATCTGGCGTTTGGAACTGCCTCTTGGCAGAAGACGAGGGCCAGATACAGTGCCTGTACCAGAAGCTGTGTGGGTTCTCCTGTCCCAGAAGCTGTGTAGCTTCTGTAGTCGGCACTCTCACCTACACAGTCTAGTCTCTGAGAGATCCAGGACGAGAGATGGCTCCCCCAGGTGCTCCAGCAAAGCCCTCCCACCAAACCAAAGTTTAAGAGCATCAAATAATAGATTTAATCCATTCGGCAGCCATTATACATGTATTAGAAAACATATACATATATATTCTAAATGTTTTAATTTTTGTTTTGTTTTTATTTATTTTGAGTCAAAACGTTTCAAGATTAGGTGCTCTGTCAACTACAAATATTCCAAATGCTGATGTCAATTGTTATGGTTGATATTTTCTGTAATATAAAACACAGGTTTATGCAGTGGTCTTGCTGTACTATCCCATATCTATCCCAAGTAGAAGACACTGCCTACAATGGTCAAATCAATCTCTCATAAAACATTCAGAGTAACTAAATCTTATGAAAAGAAATGCTTTGCAAGGACCAATTCAGTGTATTTTAATGAGCTATGTGAAATATAGAATAGTTTATGAGAAGACTTATCTATGTGTAAGAATATTCACAACCATGCACAGTGCTTGGTTTTAAGTGGTACACCCTGTACTGTGCGATTATTCCAGAGGGTGGGAAAATCAATGTCCACATCATCTTATCCATAGAATCATTATTACCCCCATGTCCAGTACTGCATGTTTATAACAATACTCAAATTTTTCCTTTCTTAGTGACCAAACAGTGTATTCAGTCTGGCATTATTTGGTCAATATTTTCCTGTAGACTTTTCAAGAGATCCTGGCCAATACCCATTTATTAGTAAGGATGGAAATTGTTTTCTTTGATTTGGGTACACATGTTCAGCTAAAAAGTTGAATTTAACTACTTCAAACATCACCTTCTTTACCTCTCAATGTCCCTGTTTCTGAGTCTCTCACCAAAATCTGTATAAGTATCTCACTAAAAAACAGAGGGGAAAAACATTGGCCCCCTCAATTGTTCCCATGTTTTGGCAGTTGTGAATAGGACAACTTATAGAACAACTGTTACAAACTTATGTTCAGGCTTCTGTCTGTTCTGAGAAGTATGGAGGTCATTTTTGAGTAAACACAAAGGGGCCAAGTGTGGCTTGTAAATGAAGAGTTTGTTTTTTTAAGAATCTGCAAAGTGTCCTTCAGAGTTTCATCATTGTTCCTACATTCCCACCAGAAATAGCAAGGACACCTCACTGTTCCACATGTTTACCAGTTGTAAATGTCTGTGTTTTGTATTTGGGTCTTTTTTTTTTCCTGGTTATGCATTTATCTCACTGAAATTGTAAAGATGTTTGAAAGACATTGCACGTTTTCCCACATGCTTCTCACTTGTGTTCCTTCTTTGGTGAGTTATCAAGTCGGCTCTCTTGACCACTTTAAAGTGAACTGGTTTACTAAAATGCTTATTTTATATTATTTAAATTTTAATATTCTTCTCATACTTTAGATGACAGCCTTTTATATGCTATGGTATTTGCACATATTTTTTCCCCTGCCTGTTCCATGCCCTTTCCATCTCTGATAGCCTGTTAAAGAACAGTTTATTAATCTTAAGGGTGTTCAGCTCATCAGATAACATTTCCCATAGCATGCAGAGGATGCTATGATTAGATCCTATACACCAGGATGCCTATAAATAACTGTTATCTTGGCTGTTGTGGAGGCCAATTAGCACATGATCAAGGTGTTAATAGACTTGGTGTTTGAGGAAAGCTGATATATGTTTGCATGTGGCTCATTCTAGCTGTGGCCTCTTCTGGGTCATTTATTACTTCATATTAGCTTTCAACTCAATTTCTCCATTAGTCACAAAATAACATTCTAGAATTTGTCTTGGAATTGTGTTTAATTTATGAAGAAAAAGAACTGACACTATGGAATTATTGAATTTTCTCATCCATGAACATGGATTATATCTCCACGGATTTTTCTTTGGTTTCTTTCATTAAAAATTTATATTTTCATTCTATGGATGTTGCTCATAGTCTACTATGCCCTTTTAAATTAACCACTGAGTTATTTTGATAAAATTTAAACCATCTACCTTTACAGTTAGACTGCTAGTTACATGACATCAAAAACCACAGCTGTTTTGTCTCTAACTGTACTTTTAGCACTACTGCATTATCTAAAGGAATTGGTGTATTGAGCTAAAAGCACGGTGTGGCTAACAGGTTTTTCACACAATGTTCATTCTACGCCAAATAAATTGCTCACATTAATTGATAATGAATTATGATTCATAACTGGTTTGTTTTGAAATGGGTATGATCATTCTCTCCCATGAAATATT